>NC_077227.1:186325285-186669091 GCF_027887165.1 Monodelphis domestica | reverse complement strand
GGCCCAGGTTAAGTGAATGATTTAGCTAAGGTCACACAGGTAAGGAAGGAGTATCAGAGACAGAATTTGAATCCAAGTTCTTTGACTCCAGAACTAGTGCTCTCTCCAGTGCACTAAGCTGCCTCTCAAACATGATCTACCCTAATGAGATAGGTGATATTTATTTCTATTTTACAGATACAATAATTAAGAATCAGGAGAATTATGTAACTTATCCAGGGATACATAACTAGATAGTATCTAATTTATTTGGATCATATTACATTCTAGTTGTCTTAGGTCTTTCAATTGGCATTCAGCATTTGCCTTCTCCTCATCTGTTCAGCATACCCTCTCCCAGCAATTTAGGGAAACACTCAGCAATGATCTGCATCCAGAATGTCTTCTTTTTTCTTTCTATCCATTCATTATGTTTATTGTCAAGATTGCACTTATGGAAAGTATTTCAACGGCACTATTTAGAAGAAAACAAAAGTTACCAGATGGAAAATAGAACAAAACACATCCACACACGTGCACACATGCACGAGCACACACACACACACACACACACACACACACACACACACACACACATACACCAACATCCCCAAGCAGACTAGGCAGTAGCAGGCACTATTGTTAATGCTATTGCAGATAATTCAGCTGTGTTGGGAAATTGCATCTACTTTTGACAGTCCAAAAATGTCAAGGAACAAGTGATCTTTGGATATCAAAAGCTCATGAAGCAATGCACTTGTGAGGCTTTAATAATAATAATTAGAGCTAATATAGAGTCTTAGGGTTTACATAGTGTTTTATATAAGTCACCAACCCTGATTATTGTGACTAATGAATCCCCTCAGTGGTCTCCTATATTTGAATTCACATGTTTTCAAATTATAATTGTGTAAAAAAATGATAATATGTTCAAACCCAATGGAAATATTTGGGGAAGTACTAGGAACATGACCACTTCCGAGGATTCATTATTGGCACAAAGCAGGACCTAACTGTATTATCTTATTTGATTCTCATGAGGTAAGTACCATTCATTTTAAAGGTGAGAAATCTAATGCTAAAAAGTTAAGTACCCTGTTCAGAATAACAATTCCAGGAAGTGCCTGGGGCCAAATTTGAACTCAAATCTTCTTAATTCTTAATTCTGGGCTCTACAATACCAACTAGCTTTTAAAAAAATCTCCTCACTTCCGGTTAAGATGGCGGCTTAGAGAAAGCTGAAGTTCAGATCTCCGGAAAACCCTTCCCGACCGATCTCAAACTAGAAGCTCCTAAGGCGCCGAAATTCAAAACAATCAACAGCACAGACCCTGGGAACCCCACTCCTGGACCTGGACCCGGTTCAAAAGGTACGGCTCCCCTTAAAAGCCAGAACCCGAGATCCCTCGGACCTCAGGGGTAGGAGCGCAGAGTCCAAGGCTCCCGGAAGCGGCAGCCACGCTGGGCTCAGAGAGCAGGGTCTGAGGAACAACAACCCTCAGGGTCTTCTACCCAAGTCCCAGTCCGGGTGAAAGTTACTGCCTGGGGCTTCCGCTGCAAAGAGCCGGTTGGTCCGGGTGAAAGTTACTGCCTGGGGCCTCCGCTGCAGAGAGCTGGTCAAAACAACAGCAACCCTCAGGGCGGGCAAGACAGCCTCACGGGCTGGATCCTGCTATCCAAGTCTCAGTAAAAGTCTGTGCTCTCGGAGCTTGGGGAAGCGGCAGCCCATCCCCCCGCAGGCCGACGAAACAGCCTCACGGCCAGGGATTCTGAAGGCAACTTCCGGAAATCGAGCCAGGGGGAGAGTGTGGCCTCGTGGTCCGACCCTTCCATTCCAGTTCCAGTGAGGCATATTCAGTTTAACCCAGGGAACGCTCATAGAACCAACATCTGCCCAGGACTAAAGCCTCTGATCACCAGACAAAGACAAGAAAAGCCAATCCTCCACGTTCAGAGTTGACAAACTCCACAGAAGCACAGAAGCCCCAAAATACCAAGAAAAATAAGAAGAAAGGGGCGACTCTGGACACATTCTATGGAGCCAAAATACAAAATACAGAGCAGATAGAAGAAGATATACAAGAAAATTCTCCAAAATCTTCCAAAGGAAATAGAAACTCTCCACAAACCCATGAAGAATTTGAATCAGAAAGGACCAAAAAGATGGAAGCCCTCTGGGAGGAAAAGTGGGAAATGATGCAAAAGAAATTCACGCATCTACAAAACCAGTTTGACCAAACTGTAAAAGAAAACCAGGCTTTAAAGCAAGAACTAATAAAGCAAAGCCAAAACACCAAGAAATTAGAAGAGAACATAAAATATCTCACCGACAAGGTGATAGATCTGGAAAACAGGGGGAGAAGAGAAAATTTAAGAATAATTGGACTCCCAGAAAAGCCAGAAATAAACACCAAACTGGACATGGTGATACAAGATATAATCAAAGAAAATTGCCCAGAGATTCTAGAACAAGGGGGCAATACATCCACTGACAGAGCTCACAGAACACCTTCTACACTAAACCCCCAAAAGACAACTCCCAGGAATGTAATTGCCAAATTCCAAAGCTATCAAACAAAAGAAAAAATCCTACAGGAAGCCAGAAAAAGACAATTTAGATATAAAGGAATGCCAATCAGGGTCACACAAGACCTTGCAAGTTCTACGCTGAATGATCGTAAGGCATGGAACATGATCTTCAGAAAGGCAAGAGAGCTGGGTCTCCAACCAAGAATCAGCTACCCAGCAAAACTGACTATATACTTCCAAGGGAAAGTATGGGCATTCAACAAAATAGAAGACTTCCAACTTTTTGCAAAGAAAAGACCAGAGCTCTGTGGAAAGTTTGATACCGAAAATCAAAGAGCAAGGAATACCTGAAAAGGTAAATATTAAGGAAAGGGGAAAAATGTTATCTTCTTTTACTCAAACTCTCTTCTATAAGGACTACATTTATATCAACCTATGTATACTAATATGTGGGGAAAATGTAATGTATAAATAGGGGGTAAAGAAAGACCAAATAGAATAATGGTTCTCACACAAAGATTCACAGGGGAAGGGGAGGGGAAGAAAACTCCTATAAGAAGGAGAGGAAGAGAGGGGGGGGGGGGTTTACTTAAACCTCAATCTCAGGGAAATCAACTCTGAGAGGGAAAAACATCCAGATCCATTGGGATCTTGAATTCTATCTTACCCAACAAGGGTAAGGAGAAGGGAAAACCAAGGGGGGGAGGGGGAGAGGGAGAACAAAAAGGGAGGGAAAGAGAGGGGGGAGGGGGAGGGAACAAAAAGGGAGGGACTAAAAAGGGAAACATCAAGGGAGGGGACAAGGGGGACTGATTCAAAGTAAATCACTGGACTAAAAGGTAGAGCCGAAGAAGAAAAGGTTAGAATTAGGGAAGGCAATCAAAATGCCAGGGAGTCCACAAATGACAATCATAACTTTGAACGTGAATGGGATGAACTCACCCATAAAACGTAGACGAATAGCTGAATGGATTAGAATCCAAAACCCTACCATATGTTGTCTTCAAGAAACACACATGAGGCGGGTTGACACCCACAAGGTCAGAATTAAAGGATGGAGTAAGACCTTCTGGGCCTCAACTGATAGAAAGAAGGCAGGAGTGGTAATCATGATATCTGATAAAGCCAATGCAAAAATAGACCTGATCAAAAAGGATAGGGAAGGTAATTATATTTTGTTAAAAGGGACTCTAGACAATGAGGAAATATCATTAATCAACATGTATGCACCAAATAATATAGCACCCAAATTTCTAATGGAGAAACTAGGAGAACTGAAGGAAGAAATAGACAATAAAACCATACTAGTGGGAGACTTAAACCAACCATTATCAAATTTAGATAAATCAAATCAAAAAATAAATAAGAAAGAGGTAAAAGAAGTGAATGAAATCTTAGAAAAATTAGAATTAATAGACATATGGAGAAAAATAAATAGGGATAAAAAGGAATACACCTTCTTCTCAGCACCACATGGCACATTCACAAAAATTGACCATACATTAGGTCACAGAAACATAGCACACAAATGCAAAAAAGCAGAAATAATGAATGCAGCCTTCTCAGATCACAAGGCAATAAAAATAATGATTAGTAATGGTACATGGAAAACCAAATCTAAAACCAATTGGAAATTAAACAATATGATACTCCAAAACCGTTTAGCTAAAGAAGAAATCATAGAAACAATTAATAATTTCATCAAGGAAAATGACAATGGCGAAACATCCTTTCAAACCTTTTGGGATGCAGCCAAAGCGGTAATCAGAGGCAAATTCATATCCCTGAAAGCTCATATTAACAAACAAGGGAGAGCAGAGATCAATCAATTGGAAATGCAATTGAAAAAACTCGAAAGCGATCAAATTAAAAACCCCCAGCAGAAAACCAAATTAGAAATCCTAAAAATTAAGGGAGAAATTAATAAAATCGAAAGTGATAGAACTATTGATTTAATAAATAAGACAAGAAGCTGGTACTTTGAAAAAACAAACAAAATAGACAAAGTACTGGTCAATCTAATTAAAAAAAGGAAGGAAGAAAAGCAAATTCACAGCATTAAAGATGAAAAGGGGGACAGCACCTCCAATGAGGAGGAAATTAAGGCAATCATTAGAAATTACTTTGCCCAATTATATGGCAATAAATACACCAATTTAGGAGAAATGGATGAATATATACAAAAATACAAACTGCCTAGACTAACAGAAGAGGAAATAGAATTCTTAAATAATCCCATATCAGAAATTGAAATCCATCAAGCCATCAAAGAACTTCCTAAGAAAAAATCCCCAGGGCCTGATGGATTCACCTGTGAATTCTATCAAACATTCAGAGAACAGTTAACCCCAATACTATACAAACTATTTGACATAATAAGCAAAGAGGGAGTTCTACCAAACTCCTTTTACGACACAAACATGGTACTGATTCCAAAACCAGGCAGGTCAAAAACAGAGAAAGAAAACTATAGACCAATCTCCCTAATGAATATAGATGCAAAAATTTTAAATAGGATACTAGCAAAAAGACTCCAGCAAGTGATCAGAAGGATCATTCACCATGATCAAGTAGGATTCATACCAGGGATGCAGGGCTGGTTCAACATTAGGAAAACCATCCACATAATTGACCACATCAACAAGCAAACTAGCAAGAACCACATGATTATTTCAATAGATGCAGAAAAAGCCTTTGATAAAATACAACACCCATTCCTATTAAAAACACTAGAAAGCATAGGAATAGAAGGGTCATTCCTAAAAATAATAAACAGTATATATCTAAAACCAACAGCTAATATCATCTGCAATGGGGATAAACTAGATGCATTCCCAATAAGATCAGGAGTGAAACAAGGATGCCCATTATCACCTCTACTATTTGACATTGTACTAGAAACACTAGCAGTAGCAATTAGAGAAGATAAAGAAATTGAAGGCATCAGAATAGGCAAGGAGGAGACCAAGTTATCACTCTTTGCGGATGACATGATGGTCTACTTAAAGAATCCTAGAGATTCAACCAAAAAGCTAATTGAAATAATCAACAACTTTAGCAAAGTTGCAGGATACAAAATAAACCCACATAAATCATCAGCTTTTCTATATATCTCCAACACAGCTCAGCAGCAAGAACTAGAAAGAGAAATCCCATTCAAAATCACCTTAGACAAAATAAAATACCTAGGAATCTATCTCCCAAGACAAACACAGGAACTATATGAACACAACTACAAAACACTCGCCACACAACTAAAACTAGACTTGAACAATTGGAAAAACATTAACTGCTCATGGATAGGACGAGCCAATATAATAAAAATGACCATCCTACCCAAACTTATTTATCTATTTAGTGCCATACCCATTGAACTACCAAAATACTTCTTCACTGATTTAGAAAAAACCATAACAAAGTTCATTTGGAAGAACAAAAGATCAAGGATATCCAGGGAAATAATGAAAAAAAACACATATGATGGGGGCCTTGCAGTCCCAGACCTCAAACTATATTACAAAGCAGCAGTCATCAAAACAATTTGGTACTGGCTAAGAAACAGAAAGGAAGATCAGTGGAATAGACTGGGGGAAAACGACCTCAGCAAGACAGTATACGATAAACCCAAAGATCCCAGCTTTTGGGACAAAAATCCACTATTCGATAAAAACTGCTGGGAAAATTGGAAGACAGTGTGGGAGAGACTAGGAATAGATCAACACCTCACACCCTACACCAAGATAAATTCAAAATGGGTGAGTGACTTAAACATAAAGAAGGAAACCATAAGTAAATTGGGTAAACACAGAATAGTATACATGTCAGACCTTTGGGAGGGGAAAGGCTTTAAAACCAAGCAAGATATAGAAAGAATCACAAAATGTAAAATAAATAATTTTGACTGCATCAAACTAAAAAGCTTTTGTACAAACAAAACCAATATAACTAAAATCAGAAGGGAAACAACAAATTGGGAAAAAATCTTCATAGAAACCTCTGACAAAGGTTTAATTACTCATATTTATAATGAGCTAAATCAATTGTACAAAAAATCAAGCCATTCTCCAATTGATAAATGGGCAAGGGAAATGGATAGGCAGTTCTCAGATAAAGAAATCAAAACTATTAACAAGCACATGAAGAAGTGTTCTACATCTCTTATAATCAGAGAGATGCAAATCAAAACAACTCTGAGGTATCACCTCACACCTAGCAGATTGGCTAACATAACAGCAAAGGAAAGTAATGAATGCTGGAGGGGATGTGGCAAAGTAGGGACATTAATTCATTGCTGGTGGAGTTGTGAACTGATCCAACCATTCTGGAGGGCAATTTGGAACTATGCCCAAAGGGCGACAAAAGAATATCTACCCTTTGACCCAGCCATAGCACTGCTGGGTCTGTACCCCAAAGAGATAATGGACACAAAGACTTGTACAAAAATATTCATAGCTGCGCTCTTTGTGGTGGCCCAAAACTGGAAAACGAGGGGATGCCCATCAATTGGGGAATGGCTGAACAAACTGTGGTATATGTTGGTGATGGAATACTATTGTGCTCAAAGGAATAATAAAGTGGAGAAGTTCCATGGAGACTGGAACAACCTCCAGGAAGTGATGCAGAGCGAGAGGAGCAGAACCAGGAGAACATTGTACACAGAGACTAATACACTGTGGTATAATCGAACGTAATGGACTTCTACATTAGGGGCGGTGTAATGTCCCTGAACAACTTTCAGGGACCCAGGAGAAAAAAACACCATTCATAAGCAAAGGATAAACTATGGGAGTGGAAACACCGAGGAAAAGCAACTGCCTGAATACAGCGGTTGAGGGGACATGACAGAGGAGAGACTCTAAATGAACACTCTAGTGCAAATACTATCAACAAAGCAATGGGTTCAAATCAAGAAAACATCTAATGCCCAGTGGACTTACGCGTCGGCTATGGGGGGTGGGGGGGAGGAAAAGAAAATGATCTATGTCTTTAATGAATAATGCTTGGAAATGATCAAATAAAATATATTAAAAAAAAATCTCCTTAATTTGTGGTAATGGTAGGAGGAAGATAATAATTACTAAGATTTCTATATTTTTTACAATACAAAGCACAGACAGTCCTATTTTCTTGGAGAATACACTAGGGCCTCTGTGATCTCATCAGTGTAAGTACCTCCTCCTAAAATGCAATTTGAAGCACATTTATGACTGCTTATTCTATGTGATTCTTGTCCTTGCCCTACTATAACTCCACCATAGACCATTGTCTACACCAGGAACTTACCTCTAGTCTTTTAACATTATATGGAAACCACCAACAGAGCACATAGAATGCCAATTGGTATCCTTCATACTCTTACTAATAATTACCCATCTATTTATCTGGTGATTATATTTCTCTGATGACAGTCAATGTGATATAGTGAATGAAAGACTAGCCTTAAAATTGATAAGACATTCATCTCTAAGCCATTCTAGTCAATGACCCTGAGCTAGCTATTTAACCTCTCAGAGCTCTAGGCCATTCTCTAAGGGGCACATGTTGATGTACAAGAGTAGAGTCAAAAGTCTCCTTAAGAAGTTATCTTGTGGGGGCAGCTGGGCAGCTGGGTAGCTCAGTGGATTGAGAGCCAGGCCTAGAGATGGGAGGTCCTAGCTTCAAATCTGGCCTCAGACACTTCCCAGCTGTGTGACCCTGGGCAAGTCACTTGACCCCCATTGCCTAGCCCTTACCACTCTTCTGCCTTGGAGCCAGTACACAATATTGATTCTAAGACAGAAGGTAAGAGTTTTTTTAAAAAGAAGTTATCTTGTCCATTCATTTGAGGAATCCATCAGTGGAAGGAATTCCCTTCACAGATACATATTGGCAATTCTGCAACTCTCATCCTTTGAGATTTTTGAGCTTTCAATCATGTGGCTAATTTTAAAAATCCAATGCCATAATATCCTCTGCAGTGTCCTTTATGCTAGTTACTATAGACTGAACTTGGAAAACAAAAGTAATATCTAATTCTTTCATTCAACTTAAACTTGACCCCCAATCCAAAGCTCTATCTTTGTATGAACCTTGTAAATCAGTTACATTCTTAAGAGTTCAACAAGTCTCAGCAAACTATACTTGCTCAAGGTTCCCACATTTCTTAACCCATGAGTAAAGGGGTCAAAGGTCCCTATTAGAGATAGCTTGGTGGTACAATGAATAGAGTGCTGGACCTCGAGTCAGGAATCCTTGAGTTCAAATCCGGCCTCAAGTCCTGGCTGTGTAACCTTGGACAAGTGACTTAAATTCTGTCTGCCTCAGTTTACCCAACTGTGAAATGGAGATCATATTAGTACTTAACTTCCAGTTTCAATGAAGAACAAGATCCTGGTTTGTCCCACTATATTGTGGCTCTGTCTCTTGCTACTCATTTCCTTTTTTGAGAGGATTGTTAGGAAAAACAATGGATATAGTTCACCTGGATTTCAGCAAGTCATTTAACAAAATCGGTGGTTCTGTCATTCATTCATCCATCCAAGTATGCATACATCTATCCATCCATCCATCCATCTATCCATCCATCCACATGTCCATCCATTCTGTCAATCTATCCATCCATCCACCCACCTATCCATGTCTATCCTTCCATCTATCCATTCATCCATTACCTGGCACAATGATCTCAAGCCTTCACAGAAATAGTACCCCCTCAAAAACTGAGCTGGAAATCTCTGTTCTAGCATCAGAGTGATGGGTGCTTAAAAGCAGAAAAAGAAAGAGAGTGGTGGGTGTGAGAACTATTTTTCTCTATTCTTTTCTAAAAGGGTGGGTGAGGGGGAAATAATAGAGGGGGAAGATATTCAAGTCAACATGGTAGTTGTCTGAATAAAATTTAAATGCTGCTTATAGTTTCTGATTCCTTAATTCAGGCTATTTGTTATGAACTATAATTAGAGAATGAAAATATGCCTGTGCCAAACTATGAGTACCACATGCATATTGTAAATAGGATTTTGAATAGCTCTTTTCTTAGGATTTCCTAAAGCCGGAGGACCTTGTTCCTGCCTCCAACCCCCTGATTCAGTTCTGGATTCATGTCAACTTTGAGGGATTTGTGAAAGTTACCACAAAGTTAGGTGATGTTACCCCTAGCATTTTCCTCTCCACAAAGAAAATGATAATAGTACTTTTATATGTAGGGATGGGGGAGAGAAATAATAAAAAATAATGATATTTAACATTTACATAGTGCTTATTACATTCCAGGCACTATGCTAAGCACTTTATAATTATTATTTAATCCCCATTTTACTGTTGAGGAAACTGAGGCAAACTGATTAAGTGACTTGCTTGTAATCACAGAGGTAGTATGTGTCTGAAGCCTCAGACCTTACTGACTCCAGGCCCAGTACTCTGTCCACTGCTTCAAATATATGATACTATTAAATTTATACACTGCTTTCCTTACAATGCCCTTGTAAGGAAGACAATGCTAAGCTTCATTTTCTATCTTTGTGCATGAGAAAAAGTGGATTTCAGAGAGGATAAATGACTCTTAGGATCAAAAATCTAATGACTATCCAAGTCAGAGTTTGAGCCCATGCCTTTTGATTGTAGCCCAGTGCTCATTCTACTCTACTACATTGCTTCTCAGAAATCAAAGAGGTATGGAGGAAGTAACTAGAAGATACCAAGGATTGCGAAATCACAAACTCACCCTTATAGCATCTAGAAGTATATTCTCCGTCTCTCCCCATATTAATCCATGATGGACTAACTTCTTTGAGTTTATTTGAATTACAGTTTTTCTGAGAAGGCTCGTAATGTCTGAAAAGGAAAAAGGACTCACTTTAAGAATTCCTGGAATATCTGTTACCTACATAATCCAATTTTCTGTTAGGACTGCAGCTAGATAGACTATTTCAAATAGAAAGGTATATTGTAGGGCAAAAAGCTTCCTTTGGTCCTCTCTCGATCCAGATCTAACTCTCCAGAGACAAGAGCTTTCATCTTTTCCAAAGACGTTGGACTAATGCTATTATGAGGTCACTTATTAATGTGTACACTCATTAGATTACTTCATAAATAATAGAGGACCTACCCCTGTAAGCTACTGAAATCACCAAAGATTCATATATACACTGATTGGCTACATATCCTTTAATGCATATTGCATATTAGTGTAATATAATGATTGGTTATTTGGCCAATCAGATCTCTACCCTCAAAACACTAATGTTTTCTTCCTGAAAACTGATGTAACCCATTGCAACCAATCTTAGGCGTTGAAATAAATGCAAACAACTTTAATCTTAGGAGTGGAATCCACTGGAGGAAATGAAACAACATCACATAGGAAATATATTAAGATAGGTTAAGGATAATCAGTCATGGTCTCTGGGGTTGGCATAAAATAGCATACCAATGAATATTCAAGTGGAGAGTCAGTCTCAAAGTGAGAACAGTTTCATCTAAGCCCTTGAAAGGGAATCATTGCTTGCAGGATGGCAGGGAGGGAGGGAGTGGAGATCAAAAGAGCCTTGGTCTCCCTTCCCTTCTGGACCAGAGGATGACCTTGTAGACTTCTAAGGGTCAGAGGATTTGGACTTTCATTGGTAGTCTAACAATGTCCCTAGAACAGCTGACAGCAGCATCAGTATCTGAACAGGGAGCTTAAGGACAAACTGGAACCATGGAAGAATAATAGATTTGGGACTCTACAAAGAAACCAGCAGAAAGCTATCCTGTCTAAGGGGACCTTTTTAAAGGTCCCACAAAGTGAAGGAAAACGCATCTAATAAAAGGACTTCTAGGAGTTAAGATATTCTGTCTTTACTACTCATGCTCTAAGATTGAGTTCATTTTCTCCTAGACTCTGTAGCCATGGAATAGTATGTCCCTAGTTGGGGAAAGGGGAAATTTTTGTACTAACTGTTCTTACTATACTACCTTAATAAATATCTGTTTCTAAAAGATAATTAAGTGACTAATCACTGACTAGTTAACATCAACCGATATTCACTGAGAGAACACACAATGAAATTTACAAAACCCAGACACTGGAATATCAGTCCACTCAAAGGCTTGTTTTCCTGACATTTCAAAATGCATAAGATTGGATTCTCTAATCCCTTTGCCTAATATGGAAAAGAACAAATGCAAAAGCAAAGAACCAAGGCTAGTTTAACTGGCCACGCTGTCAACCTCAGAGAGGAGGGAGGTCTACTCTTCCAACTGCATTGTCTCTCATCAGATGTTGTCAGCCAAGGAATTAAACCAAGAGAAAGTGATGGAAGTGATTATAGAATATCTACACATGCTCCCCAGCCTCTCAAAGAAACTTCAATTACTTTTCATCACATCTCCTAGAAATCGGCTCCCAGATTCTCAATGCATGAAGATGCTGTTATACTCAAGTCTCTATTATATAATAGTTAAATTAGTCCCTAGTAATAAAAGTATTATATTTTAGAGGTTTATTAAAGATTATTAGAAATCAAAGATAGAAAATAATAGGCCACGTGCTCAGGGCTGATCAGCCCATTCACAGCCTACTTACAACATGTTGCAATCTCTGAGTAGAGGAAGAGAGAGCCCGAAGTAGGAGGAGAGCCCCTTTAAATAATAATTTGTGATCTCACACTCAGGTGAGATTATAGGGAATTCTGGGAACTACCAAAGACTTCTGGGGATTGAAGTCTGGGGTTCAAATCTCCATTTTTACAGTTACAAATGTTTTTGTAATGGTTTTTGTTTTTATTTTCCTCCTCTAGTGCTGCTGATACCAGACTCTTTGAATCTCTAAAGTCAGAATTGACTAGTAATAGCCCCAAAGTCATTTAAATCATAGAAGGTACTCTATAACACCTTAAAGTCCTTGCCAATAAAGGCTGGAATGTAATGGGAACAATATTCTAATCCCTCCTGCTTCCACCATGCAAGCAAGGCTGGGTTTCTTTCTTAAAAGGTACTGAAAAGACCCATTAGACTTGGTTAGCTAAGGGAAATAATTGTTCAGGCTACTGGCATCACTTCCCAGAAACCTGAGAGCAAAATAGTCACACATGTTCTAGGTGTGGTCAGTCATTCCTGACTGGCAGACCAGGATATACAACTCAGTCAAGGGAGTTTTCATTGTCTGAATCAATACAGGGTGTCCTCAATGCATATCCTTTTGAAGAGCCCTCTTTTTTTAGGGCTAAGTAAAGTTCCTCTTGGTGACTAATGAAAGACTGAATCATTTCATTCTAATACCAAACCTAAACTACCAAAGAACTGATCTAAATTGGGCTTATCCCACAACAGTGTCCATAGAATGACCAACACAATTCACAACTCCCTATCTGCAGGATTCAGGTTTTTCTCTCCTGTGGAATCCTTACAAAGCACCTCGCTGGGCATATTATCTATGCTAGACATGTTGCTCAGCTGAGTTTCCAAGATTGAGCTCACTCTCTTGAATCTGTAGCTGGTTCTCTTCTCTATTTCTAGGGATTCTATTCCTCGAAGTTGCTTAATCCTTTGAGTGACTGATTTCTGTAACTGTATCTGTTTAGAGTATGTTTCTCTCCTTCCTCTGAATTTTACCCTAAACTCTCTTAACCCAATAAACCCTTGATCTGGCAGATGGGCTTTCTCATTCTTGGCATCATGGCAAATGAAGAGATGTAGAAGAGAGAAATCTCTTCCTCACTCCCACAGGAGTTGTTTCACCAGATACTCTAGAGTCAGCATTCTCTTGGAATTTATATGGACCAACATTCTCATTTTACAAATAAAAAAATAGAGGAGGCCCAAAGAAGGACTCAGTGGTTTGTCCAGTCACCCAAAGACCAAGGAGCCTACCCAGAATTTGAATCCAGATCCTTTGACCCTAAATCCAGTGCTTCTCCCATCCTCTGCACTTTAATTCATTTCTCTGTGAGTCATCATTAAAGTAAAAATTATTGATTGTCATCAGAGATCTCTCTCTTAGTAATTGTCTGGCTTCTGGCAAATAACTTAATCTCTCTTGGCTTTGTTTCTTCATCTTTAAAAGGAGAGGATAATAGTAGATTTTCTCTAGCTTTGAGTCCTTTATATCTATTGAATTGTAGGGATAGTATGAGGAAAAATTATTGAATGTTTGGAAGGAAGGTATTACAATAGAAATACAAAAAAGAATGCTTGATTGCAAATATGTTGAGGCTAGACCTGATCAGTATGCATTTACTATTTTCTAAAAGGACTGCCAAGAATATTTTCTGAAAATTCATCTTTCTACTTGTATAATTTCCATAAAAACTCTTCAAATCTTAGAATGTCAACAATACCAGATAATAATTTTCTTTATAAATATCTATAATTGAAAACAGCTTTACTAAACAGAATAAATCCAAGTAAATGATATGCATATGATTAATTACCAAATTTCTGTCTAATTAACAAAAGCTTGTGTGGACTGGCATTAGAAATGTAAATTGCCTCCCTGAACATTTTTATCAATTTCCTTAAAATAAACTGTAAAAATACTAAGGGATTTTAAGGAAACACTTCCCACCAAATCCTGGTGTCTTAAAAGTTAACTTCTAGAGCATGGGTTCTTAAACTGAAGTCCATAAATTTGTTCTGGGTGGGTTTTTTAAAATGTTTTGATAATTATATTTAATGTAATTAGTTTCCTTTGTAATCTTTCATATTTTCCTTTATGCACATAAAACTATTATTTTGAGAAAGGTTCCAAAGACCTAACCAGACTTCAGAAAGGATTCATGACAAAAAAAAAAAAAGGTTAAGAATTTCTGTTCTAGAAGTTGTATAAGGAAGAAAACAAGGACCAAGGATGGAATCTTTGAGACTTTCAATAATTAAGAAGTCACTAGAAAATGATGATTCCAGAAAGGCTACATGGTCTTTATAAAATACAGTCTATAAAGAATATAGAAAAGGAAAATCATAGTATAGAAAAATAGTAAGAATGTCCATAGAATCAGAGTTTGTGGGATCATATCTTACCTCTGATGTTCATAGTATGTATGACCTCACACAAGTCCCTTGACTTTTTTTTCATTTTTAGAAAAATTTATTTAATTAGATGATTTAGAATATTTTTCCATGGTTACAAAACTCATGTTCTTTCCTTCCCCTCCTCCCACACCTCCTGTATCTGATATGCAATTCCACTGGTTTTAACATGTCATATGGAAATGGTTCCATATTATTATTTATTTTATATTTATTTTTTTAAACCCTTACCTTGTCTTAGAACACCAACATTATGTATTGATTCTAAGGCAGAAGAGTGGTAAAAGCTAGGCAATGGAGGTTAAGTGACTTGCCCAGGGTCACATGGCTAGGAAGTGTCTGAGGTCAGATTTGAACCCAGAACCTCCCATCTCTGGGCCTGGCTCTCAATCCACTGAGCTACCCAGCTGCCCCATGAATATCCTCTTTATTTATTTTTAATTTTTTTCCATTTGAATTAATTAATTTAGTCAATTTAGAACATTATTTCTTGGTTACAATAATCACATTATTTCCCTCCCTCCCCTCCACCCACCCTTCCTGCAGCCAATTTTATTGGGTATTACTTGTGTCCTTGATCAGAACCTATTTCCATGTTGTTGATGTTTGCACTAGGATGTTGAAATAGAATAGTAAACTGAGGGAAACTGTTTCTTCTTGAAATAGAGATGTAAACTAAGAGAAACTATTACTGATTGAAATAGTGAACTGATAAAAACTACTACTACTTGAAATAGAATAAAGTACACTGAGTAAAATGCTTTTTGTTGAAATAGAGAAGGTAAACTGAGAACTGATTCTGTTTCTTCTTACAATGACTGCTGTTCTCTGGCTGGCTGTGACTAGAGAGAGCTGCTATTGGAACCTGAGGCTGCTTATTTATAATGGAGGTAGGAATGAGAAATGCTGAGGGATACCACACAGTGATAATTGGTATACAAGGGACTTCTCTGGGGAATGATGGTTGATATATCAATCTATTTCTTTCTAATCTCCTCCCCCCTTCACTCCCTCCCTTTCCCAACCCTCTCCACCCAGTTCTTCTTGAAGCCTTTGGCTTCTTCCCTCCCCACTTGAGTAAACAATATTCTTTTCCTTTCCTTTTTCAAGTCAAGGGGTTTATTGGGATAACAGGATGGGAAACTGAGGTAAGAGGGATGAGGATTTCCCTAAACTACAGTGATAATTTAGGAAGGTTTGAGGAAGTATTCCAGTCACAAACTGTGACTCTAAGACAGTTAGGGAGATAGAGGACAACTGTTTGAATCTTCTTTCCTCTTCACCAAGAAAAGTCTCTTCTTCAGCCTGGCTTGTCTCTTTTCTCAGCTTCAATCCCAGAGAAAAACAAAGTTCAAAGTCTCTAAGTTTCTTCTGGCCAGCTCAACTCTCAAATAGACCACCAAATCAAAAGCCAAGTTTCTCCTTTTCAACTTCAACTGTCCAAAGCCAGAGACAAAGTCCAAAAACCAAGGCAGCCTCACAAGAGTCTTTCAGCCAGCTTTTCCAACCTCCAGAGAAAGAGTGACTCTCTGTCCCCTCCCACTGTCAGCTCAAACTGCCAACTCCTGGGAACATTCCATTAGAACCCTGGTTCTTACATCTTGGTTTACAAGTCCTGCAAAACCTCTCTCTTCCTGTCTCTATCACAATGTTCATTTAGGGTCTATATCCCCAACCATATCCCTTCGACCCATGTGATCAAGCAGTTGTTTTTCTTCTGTGTTTCTGCTCTCATAGTGTTTCCTCTGAATGTGGATAGTGGTTTTTCTCAGATTCCTCCAAGTTGTTCAGGATCTCTGCATTGCCACTAATGGAGGAGTCCATTACATTTGATTGTACCACAGTGTATCAGTCTCTGTGTACATTGTTCTTCTCTTGGTTCTGCTCCTTTCACTCTGCATCAATTCCTGGAGGTGGTTCCAGTTCACATGGAATCCTTCTAGTTCATCATTCCTTACAGCACAATAGTATTCCATCACCAACAGATACCAGTTTGTTCAGCTATTCCCCAATTGAAGGGCATCCCCTCATTTTCCAATTTTTTGCCACCACAAAGAGCGCAAGTCCCTTGACTTTTGTGGGCTGATGATTGTTCTCTCTTTGGTATTTGACTCCACTTACCATGTCATTATTGTTTGGTCTTTTGGGGAGAGGGGAGGGAACAACAAGAGAAAAGAAAAGACAAAGCAAATGGGAGTAGGCTGAGGGGGAAAGGGAGAAGGAGGAAGAATCATTTATTTGGACAGGACCTCAGAGGTAATCTACTCCAGTGTCTAACCAGAGTAGAAGTGTCATTTACACCATCTCTGATAGATAATTTTTTAGCCTCTCCTAGATCTCCAGTGCGCAGTTGTTGAGGAGAATAGGAGAGTTCTCTACCTCACAAGCCAATCCATTCTACTCTTGGGTAGCTCTCTAATCGTTATGAACTTGCTCCTCATATTGACTCCAAATTTGTCTCTGCAACTTTCAATTCTTTCTCCTAGTTAGGTCATAGGATTTTAGAATTCAAAAGGATTTTAAGAGATTATCTAATTCAACCATCCCCTCTAAACACAATTCTTTTTACAGGCATAATATCCAGAAGGAGCTAGTAACTAAAGATGGTGGCACAAAGAAAGAAAGAAAAAGTAGAGGTGTAGGAGATGTTACAATGATTTTCAGTCAGAATTCTCATCGTTCTTTTCTTTTTAAACAATATATTTATTATTTATTGTCTGTTACATTAAAACCCCCAGTTAACTCTCTCTCCCCTCCACTACCCTCTCCCCAGTAGAGAAGTCATCATTTTACAAAAAGATGTAACTAAGTTTTATTTATTTATACTTATCAGCTCTTTCTCTGGAAGTGACACAAGTCATTCTTCAAACAATATTTCTGTTGTTGATTATGTTCTCTTGGTCCTACTCATTTTGCCCTTTATAATTTCATGTAGGTTTTCCATTTTCTTCCCAAACTAACCTGTTCATCATTTCTCATGGCACAGTAGTCTTCCATCATAATCATACGCTACAACTTGTTTAGTTATACCCTAATTGATGGGAATCCCTTCAATTTCTAGTTCTTTGTCACCATAGAGATGCTATTTTAGAATAAATAGGTTCTTTTCCTTTTTCTCTGATTACCTTGGGAAAGAAACCTAATATTGGTATTTGTTGGGTCAAAAGGTATACACACCTTTATAACTCTTTGACCATAGTTTTAGATTGCTCTCCAAAATGGTTGTATCAGTTCAAGGATTATGTGGCTGCACAATGCAAGACGTCAGCATGGTGAGTGACTAATTGGGGGAGGAGATTCTGCATTGTGTATACTGCTGCCCGGTATAGTGGTGGCTGTGATGGGCCTGTGCAAGGTGTGACAGACCCATCACAGCCAGCACTGCAGCCTCCGCTATCCCAGACAGCTGTCTACAGATTTGTTCATAGTTTTTTTAATAGTCCAGCCTTCCAACGATCTGAGGGGCAGTGAACTGGACCCTTGTGTAAAAAGTTTGCGGACCCCTGATTTAATTAATAATGATTTAGAGAATGTTTTTCATATAGTTATATATAGCTTTGATTTCTTCATCCAAAAATTCTGTTCATATCTTTTGACTATCAATCAATTGGGAATAACTCATATTCATATATATTTGACAACATTTTCTATATATTCTAGATACAAGACCTTTATCCAAAGAAACTCTATAAATTTTTTTCCAACTTACAATTTTCCTTCTAATCTTGGCTACATTTGTTTTATTTTTACAATTTGAAGTATTCAAAATTATTCATTTTACATCCCATGATGCTTTCTACCTCTTGTTCATTCATTATCTGATTGCTTATCCATAAATCTGATAGATAATATGTTTCCTGTTCTTCTAATTTGCCTATGATAGCTTCCCTTTATGCCTAGGTCATTGTATACATCTTGATCTTATCTTGGTAAATGGTATAACATATTGGTCTAAAATCAGATTCAAATCATTGGAGAAATATTCATTGTTCATAGGTGGGCAGAGCCTATAAAATTAAAATTATAATCCTGCCTAAACTTATCTACATATTCAATTCCATCCCAATCAAATTACAAAAAATATTGAACTAAAATAATAACAACAAAATTCATTTGGAAAAGCAAAAGCTCAAAAGATTAAAGGAATTAGTAAAAAAAAATATAAAGGAAGGACATATAGCAATACCAGATTTTGAACTAAACTATAAAGCAATAATGATATCAAAACTATCTGGTCCCGGTAAGAAGTAAAAAAAGTAGATCATTGGAACAGAACAGACATATGACAAAGTCATAGAAGATTATAGTAACTTTGTGCTTAACAAAAGTAAAGATCCCAATTTTTGGAATAAGAATTAACCATTTGATAAAATTGATGGGAAAACTGGAAAACAGTCAGTCTGCTTTTCATTTGGGAAGATGAATATATCTATTACCTATTAAAAGGTTCATCAATCATTGCAGATATCTTTTCCGAAGCCCTAATCATTAACTCATGAAGCTCTGTTCTGAATAGGCCAAACAAAGCACTCCTCAAAATGAAAAGTATTCTCTGGGCTCCAACATGCAGAGCAATTCCTCCCTGGACCCTTGAGCTAAAAATTCTTCACCTCTTATTTAATGGGATGGCTAATAAATAGCCTGCTTTGTACCACAAAACTGGCAGCAGAAAATTCTTTTCTGAATTCTAACATCCTCCAGTTAGAGACAGGACTTGGTGTCCACTGATGCTATAATTCTGGAGTCCTGCCATATTTGGAGCACTGCCATTTTGTATTTTGATTTAGAGGGGGTTTTTTTTGCCTACCAATGGCCAGCTCATGCAAAACTGGCCCCGCTTCCTACATGACAACCACATAGGGACCACATCTCACAGTGAGCCACCAAGCCTCCATGCTGGTCTTAATATTTATTTCAGTCCGGACATTAACTCCAAAGTTCTTTTGCAGACACTTTATCTACCATCAAACAATCATGTCTTTCTTTGGTTGGGCAGTTATTTTTGCTTCCAGAGTAATAATAGCTCCCATTTATATAACCCTTTAAGGTTTGCAGAGTACTTCTCCTACATTCCTTTCATCCTAACAACAATCCTACGAAGTAGATGGCATCATCAACCTAGTACTGGATGGCCCTGACTTAGGCTGATACCCTGTTAGCTTAGATTCAGTATTAGAATGAAATGAGACACTCATAGGTAACAGTTTTTAAAAGCAGACATGCTTAACCACAGCATAGAAAGGATATTCTGCAAGGATACTGCAACACTTTGAGGAGTCATGTTCTCCCTGGCTTCCATTTAGAACCTGATCTGGTTAGTCAGATAGGCTATGGTGATACTAGTTATGCTTGGGACATCCACAAAGGATAAAGAACCTGGTCTTTAAATGGGTAGGTTTTTTTTTTTAATGTCCTTCCTCATCCAAGAAGCCACATCAATAGGATTAGAAGTCTCCAGAAAGCTGCATCAAGAGATACCCAACTGAGCCTTAGTCACCTGGTTAATCAGATCTCCAGAACAGCTTTGAATCCTTTAAGGAAACAACAAAAACTAGCAGGGGAAAAGGGAACCCCAGGTAGATAATGATCCTACAACAACCCCCATTGTAGAAATGAAGAACTGAGCCTCAGGAAACCTTAAGGGACTTATCCAGAGTCAACAGCTAATTAGTAAGATGCCATTTAGAACTCTGGTCTTCCTCACTCCAAGTCCAAAGCTCTATCCTCTAGCAGAAATAAAGGGAATTCTAGGTTTCAGTGGCTCAATTCGATTTTGTTCAACAAATATTTGTTAACTGCTTGCTGTGTGCATGGCATTGTAAAGGGTGCTAGAGGTACAAATATGAGTAGTGCCTCCCTTCAAACAGCTGATGTTCTATTGGTGATTCATTAACTAGGATATCGGCATATAAGAAGCTCTAGTGAGAACACCTCTACCTCTTAGGAAGAGCTGAAGCCACTTGAAATGCTTTTCTCTGCCTGTTCGAATAATTTAATTAGATTGCTTCACTTCCAAGAACTTTCCTTTTGGGTGTAAGATAAACAGTTCAACCTTTAAATCATGAAGTTGGCCCCCATCGTATGGAAAAACTTAAGTGGGGAGAATAAGGGAGTTGGTAATCATTTCTTTCAGAGACAATAAAACATAAAATCCCCAGAAATAAATCAGAGAAGGCACAAGCTGTGTTTTAGTATGAAAGCCAAGTTGTTAAATGGCTCCCAAAAGGCAAGAGACAGTTGTTCATAGCCTAGGAATCCTCAGGAGCTGAAAATGTGGCATAATGGATAGAGCAGTGGACCAGTGGATAGGCGGAAGACCTAAGTCTGAATCCTGCCTTGGACACCAGTTGCCTATGTGTCCCTAAGCAAGTTGTCCAATATCTCTCTATCTCAGTTTGCTCATCTGAAATATTGGACTAATAACAGTACCTAGCTTACAGGGTTGCTTTGAGCATTATGTCAAATGAGATAACATATGTAAATTATGCTTTTATTATTATATAACTACTGAAATTGTAGGTGAAATTTTTTAAAAAGCTCATTCCCAGAGACTGAGGATAGGAGTATTGTTGTTCAGTCATTTCAGTAGTGTCAGATTTTCAAGACCCCATTTGGGGTCTTCTTGGCAAAGTCACTGGAGCCATTTGCCATTTTCTCCTCTGGCTCATCTTAAAGATGAGAACATGGAGGCAAATAGGGTTCTGTGACTTGTCTAAGGTCATCCAACTAGAAAGTATCTGAGGCCAGATTTGAACTCAGGAAGATGAGTTTTCCCAACTCAAGGTACAGCTCCCTAACCACTGCATCCCCTAGCTGCCCTAGAATTAAGGGGTTATAACAGACTAGAAGCAAATGTAATAGGAAACCAGTAATCTATTAGTTCATAACTTCCTAGAATTATAGGCTTGAAGATGAAAGAGACCTTAGAAGTCATCTAGAACAATCCCTTCATTGGAGGAAACTGGAGCCCAGAGTCTGTGACTTGCCCAAGGGCACACAGTTCATCTATGTATTTCTTTTGATCTTTTCTTCTTAAAGGTCGTTGTTTGCTCCATTTTAGTGGTTCTCTGTAATCAAATTTGTAATTCATTTTAATAAAGAGAGGGCTACTTTAGAGAGCTGGAGTTCAGGCTAATTGTGACTCTTAGAAAGATCAGTCTCCCTGCAAACTTTCAAGTGACTCTCCATCGTCACCTCATGGTCCAGATTGAACCCTACAATGATGAGGAAAAGAGGACTCTTTGGGTCTCTAAACCCCCTCTAACAGCAACACATCTGGTGACAGACATGTGATAGGAGCTGACAGCCAGGCCATCTTGAAAGACAGTCTTGGCAAACTGATTTAACAATTCTGCATCATTCCAGCACACAATCATCTACATTGAAAAGATCCTGAATAATTACTGCCCACATTTTACTCCTGTTTTCATTCAGCACATCACCAATTGAGTGTGGTCTTTTCTGTTCTAAAAACTTCCATTCCTATAAATCATGCTCCCTTTTATTCATTCAGTTTGGTTCAACAGATATTTTTTGGAACCTACTATGTGCCAGGCACTGCTCTGGGGCACTGAAAAATCAGAGATAAAAAGGAAACCAATCCTGCTCATATGAAACTGCACACACAAAGTAATTAGAAAGCAATGGAGAAAGGAGCATGTACTATCTTGTTACTCATTTGAAAACAAGGTATAATGGAAAGAGAGTTTCAGCTAGTCTTAGGATATTGACCTTCCAAATCCTGAGTGGTATTTTCTAATAATATAATTGGAAAAATCATTTAATCTATCTGGGTCTCATTTTACTCATCTGTAAAATGGGAGAGCTGGACTAAATAACCTTGAGTGTTCATTCTAGCTCTAGAGCTATGAATTTTCATTGCTATTTTTATAAAGGTTCTCATTGTTGATATAACTCAACTGGTGACTAACTAGATGATCCTTTTGAAATTTTTTTCTGAAATTCAGTTCAACCAAATGGGCATTTATTAACCTCCCACTAGGTGCTAGCTGTTACAGAGATACAATATATAGATAAGACATGTATAGAACTTTCATACTAGTTGGGGATATAGAACATACACAAAAGATTACAACATGTAATAAATACATTAAAAACCTATAAAATGCTTTGTGAGATTATTATTAAGGAAAACTTCATGGAAGAAGTGGTATGAGTCAGGCTTTGAAAGATAGATAACAATTCTATAGGCAAAGAAAGGGACAGACAATCACAGATAACAGTTGGAACAACAGCAAAAAGATGAGAAATAGCCTACCATGTTTGGGGGTAGGGGTGTGGAAGATTATTTCAGTTTGACCAAAGCACAGAATACATGAAAGGAACACTGAAGAAAAGGCCAAAAAAGGGAAGATGACATCAGATTTTTTTAATTTGGAAAATTTTGCTTAATTAATTAATTTAGAATAGTTTTCCATGGTTACAAGATTCATGTTTTCTCTCCCCTATCCCAGCCCCTCCCGTAGCTGACACACAATTCCACTGGGTTTTACACGAGTCATTGATATCAGATTTTAAGGACTTTGAATGCCAAGAAAAAAAGAGTTTGAACTTTGTTCCATTGGGCAATTGAGATTTGCAGATTTTTGAAGAAAGGAGTGACATAGCCAGGTCTGTGTTGTGAAGAAGATTATACTGTTAATAGCAGGAAGAATGAGTCAAAAGAGGGACCGACAGTATTTTTGTTGGATCCATTGTTGATAAAGAGTGCTCATGATCACTCCTGGAGAATTCTAGTAAGAGTTTCATCTTTTATTGACCCATGATCTAATCAATCACTATTTTTTTTATTATCAATGTCTTTTTGTTAATGCCATAAGTCTAGAGGCAACTTTCTCTCTCTTTTGGTTATCTTCTCTTTGAAGATGGATTACTTGATCATTTTTAGCTATTTCCTTTGGCACCTTTTAGCAAACATGAACCCATATAGCCATTATCATAGAGCAAGCATTTGTAGACCACCCAGTCCAATGGGACATGAGAATAACCCCCCAAACCCATCAGGCTCTTTAAAGTGAGCAAAGTCTGCCTAAGTCTAAGCCAAAATGCCAAGGTACAGCCTTGATACATCTAACTGTGACCAGACAAAGAAGGTATGACTGTAACAATGGCAAAACTTGCTTAATAACAAGACGGTTTGCCCAGCATCAAAGAGGGGAACAGTCAGTTTTGTTTGGTGATTGAAAGTCTATTCTTGACAGAACCACATTGGCTGGGATGTGGTTCCTGCAGGTGTTTTCCATTTCTCAGAGCTGATATGATTGGTCTGAATTGACCCATGAATCTGATCCATGGTTTGAGTATGTGTGCAAAAGATGGTTGTTATGCCAAGCTAACAGCACATCTTGATCTGGTGAGATATACTCAACAACTACATTTGTGGTTGGAGCTGCTCGGTCTGGACCTGGGGAACTGGACAACTCAGGAAAATGAGAGGCATCAGCAAGGAGTTAATTTTGAGACCTTGACACTTTTTATTGAATCAAGGTAGGGGAAAGCATTTATTAAAAGTTTGCTATCTGCTAGGCAGTGCGCTTGACAAATATCTCTTTTGATCCTCACAAAAACCCAGAAAGGAAAGTTCTATGACCCACTTTTTACAGTTAAAAAAATATAGGCAATCAGAAATCTGACTTGTCAAGGGTCACACAGCTAGTAAGTGTAGCGTTCAAATTTCAACTCAGATCTTCCTGACTTCAGGTCCAGCATTCTATCTGCTGGGTACCCACCAGGTCACTAACCAGCTGTATAGCTTTGGGAAAACTCCTTAAGCCCCTTTTTGGGTCTCAATTTCCTCATTTGTAAAATGAGGAGGTATCATTGGATGAGGGATTAACCATTTTTGTGTTATGTACCTCTTCTCAGAATAATGTTTTTAAATGCTTAAAGTAAAATAAATACTATTACTTTGTGTATCTGAAGTAGGATTTGAACACAAGTCTTCTAGACTCAAAGTCTAAGACTCTCAACCTACTACAAAGTACTAAATCAATAAAACCTCTTTTCACTCCAATACCCTGTGAGTCTAGAATCCCAGGATCCTTGGCTTCTAGGATTTAGGGATGCAACCAGCCCAGCTTCCTCATTTTTCAGATGAGGAAATATCATTTGACTAATGGAGAGCAGCAGAGATGTGGATATCCAAATATATTTGATTTTTAATTTGGAATGTATTTGTGCTCTTACACTTGAAAATGGTTACATCTGATGTTCTGGGAATTCGTTTTAAAAACAATAATGAGGCCACAAAGACCTGAATGATAAGTTCCTGACACATCTTTTTCTCAATGCCTACTGGGAAACAGACTTTCTCTTTCCCATTAAAGTAGGATTCTATCCTTTACAACCCTTTCCAGAAGCAGGGGAGGTGGTTATGTTGGGGTTATAAAGGGCTTGGGAGCAAGCAAAGTAAACAAGGGCAACAGAGGGATGAACCTAGCCAGGTACCTTAATAGAAAAAGAACTGCCAATAAACTAAAAAGATTTCATTGCTGATGGTCTTCTGGGAATAAAGGAGATGACTGTTCTTTACAGCTTTTTCAGTTAGCCCTAGAACTTCAATAAGGTGATGTAAGTAATAAATTTTAGAAATGAACACAAGATCATCATTGAAGTTATAGTTCCCATAGAAACAAGTGAGATGCAAATCTCAGAATCCTAGTCTGTAAAAGTAGTTGGACATGGTGGTCTCCAATGTCTTTTCCTGATTTCATTCTATAATTCTATGATACCTAGTATAGACCAATTAGAAACTGGGAATTAAAAAAAAAAAACTCCAGAATGACTCCAGAATGGTAGGCAGACAGAGAAAATTTCTCCTGCTGATATGGTTCTTCTAACTTTTTAATTGAGTGACTTCCTTATTTTTATGAACTGGAGGTAAATTGGAGTTTAGGGAGGGATGTAGGACCTAAAAAACACTGGACAAGGAGTGGGGGTGGGGGGACTTCTAGAAACTGCATTTTTGCAAGGACACAACATACTGTAGGATAAAGCACTGACTTGGGAGTCAAGAGTGCATGAGTTCAAATCCTGCCTCTAACACTCCCTACCTGTGTGACCTTGGGCAAAGTTACTCTACTTGACTTAAATTTCTCATCTGTAAAATGAAGGTTTGGAATAAATTACCCTTGTGGTCCCTTTCAACTCTAAATCTATAATTTTATGAGCACCAGATTATGTCAGAAAACCCCATCTCTGTCCATGAAGTGAGGAACTCAAAATCTCTCTGACCCTAAGATGTAGTAGTGGTAGTCTCTCGGTGACCGAGAATGACAATTGTCTTTGTGCATTATCATTTTTGATGTACCCTCATGTGGCTTTGGAGTCCAAAGACTGAGGCGCAGAGTTTGTGGTACATGGGGCATGGGACGCCAGTTGTTACGGGAGGTGCGGTTGTGGCCTAGTGTCGGCGTTCATCACCATTGTTGACTTTCATAGGTATTGGAGCACCATCAGTGCTCTATTTCTTCATAGGAATGGTAGCTTCCTCCATAATGAATCTGGTCTGAATAAATCCTAGCCTAAACAAAACATTTAGATGATTCCTAATTCAAGACCGAAAAGTACTCAATAATCTGAAATTCCTCTTGAGATTCATTCCTTTGGGTTTGGGCTTTTGCCATTTCACCAGCTACAACCTTTAGTTTGCTCCTTTGATCTATTATTCTAATTTACTAATCTTCACTCCTAGGTTGACTCCATTATCCAATTCTTCCATTCCTATGGAAAGGGCCTCCCAATCTGCTGGAGGAAGTCAGGAAATTGACAAATTAATAGGACAGAATCTTATTTGTGATCCCTGGGCAACTCCACAGTCCTTCCACTTCACCCTTATTGACTCCTTGTCTCATTCCCCATGGCAAACTGTTACAAACATTTTCTCCTTTCTTCTTCTCCAAACATGTCCCCCACCTACCACTCTCCCAGCAGATGGCCCAGCCTCCCACTTCATTGAGAAGTTTGAGGTTATGATTTGAGTTCTTTCAGCTTTCTTCCTCCATCCCTCATAACTTCTTACCATTCATTCTCTTTTGTCTTTGCCTTATCATCTCAGTAGAGGTACCATCTTTACTTCTAAGGCAAACAGCTTTATTTTCCCCATTTTTCATCCTCCTTTACCTTTCTGCTGGTTCCAATGCTAAACTATCTCTTCCAAGATAGCCTTCTGCATTGACTTCAAAAAGAGCACATTCTCCTGGTTCTCCTCTTACCTTTCTTGTTGTTTGATCTTTTCAGACATACCCAACTCTTTGTGAGCCCATTTGTAGTTTTCTTGGCAAACATAACAGAGTGGTTTGCCATTTCCTTCTCTAATTCATTTTACAGATAAGGAAACTGAGGCAATCAGAGTGAAGTGACTTGTCCAGGATCACACAGCTAGTGAGTGTCTGAGGCCAAATTTAAGCTCAGGAAAATGAGTCTTCCTGACTCCAAGTCCAGAACTTTATCCACTGTGCCACATAGCTACCTATTCTTACCTTTCTATTTACTCTTTTTTCTGTCCTCTTTACTGGTTCTTCATCTTCTTTCTTGACCCTCAGAGATACATGCTATATAGGATAATACATGTACAACCCATATCTAATAGCCTGCCAGCACTGGGAGGGAAAAGGAAGTGAGGGAGGAAGAAAAGTTCAATCATATAATTTAGGAAAATTTGTGTGAAAATTTATTACATGTAATTGGCAAAATAAAAAAATTTTAAGGAAAAAAGGTGCTAGCCAAAGGCTCTCTCCTTATCCCTTATTTCTTTTCCTTTCCTTTCCTTTTCTTTTTTCTTCTCTACCCTTTGTGTCTGCCTCTGTCCTTCTCTGTCTCTCTGTCTCTCTCCCTCCTTCTCTCTCAATCTCTCACCCCGATCTTTGTCTCTCTCTCTTCTTTGGCCATCCTTCCACCTCTAGGAAGATAAATCCTCACACTATGAACTCATAGATCTGAACCACAAAAAAAAAGGAAGGGCCCTGAATTTATCATTTGCCTTATAGAATAACAGACTTTTAGAGCTAGAAGGACCTCAAGGATCACCTAGCCCAACCCCACCATTTGACAGATGAGGAAACTGAGGTCTATGGAGGTTAAGTCATTTGCCCAAGGAGAAATAGGAAGTTGGTGACAGGAACAAGGACTAGAATTTAATGCACTAATTAATGTTCCTTTCAAGAAAGAAGACTTTTCAATCACCTTAGATAACCACATGTTCTTTAAAAGAAAACCAAAGTCAACAAACTCTTGAACAGAAAATCTTAATACTTCATGATTCTTCTGGCCAGTTTTAATCCCCCACTCCCCACCCCTTCCTAGAATGCCCGGCTGCACTCTGCAAGTTCTCCCACCACCATCTGGGACTCTTCCCTACAGTCCTTCACATGAAGCATATGGCACATGCGTGCCCCCTCCCAGTGCTCAGTTTGAGAATCACACTCATAGGAAATAATAGACAAACAGAGCCAATACTATACAAGCATTTCCTGTCGGCAAGATGCTCCTCACATTCCCCCAGAACTCAATGTTCTTTGGGAAATGGCAGGAGCACTAATTAATTGTAGCAACCAAAAGCAGGCAGTGACTATCAGAAGTATGTCTCAGGAGACCACATAGGGCAAGGATGAGTAGAAAACTGTTTTGTAAGAAGAGTGGTCACAGGTCATGTCACAGAACCAGGAAGGAAGCCAACTCACATTGAATATATGTGAGATGCTATGTGGAAAGTCCTTTGCAATATTGAAAGTGCCATGTAAATATTGTCTTTGTTGTTATCTGAAAGTAGACTCTTATTCTTCTATTTCTGAGTTTGGAGACCCACACAATTAGGGTAGATAATCCCAAGAAAGATCATTTCCTAAGACCAAAGCTTCATTCTCTCCTCTGCCTATCCCTGTGGGACCTGAGTATTGGCATCAAAGATGAAGTCAGAAGTCATAGCCATAGGTCATGTAGCAAAGGAAGAGTCATGCCATAAAGAGTCAAACTTCCTCTTTGATATATCCAATCAAGACTTTCCTCTACTACAGTTTGAGTTTTGTTTTGAGTTTGGGGAGACCTGAACTTTATATCAAATTAGTGATTCCCCCCCCTCCTGCCCCTCAACTGTGGAAAAAGTAGCTAGAGTCCTAAATTTGGTATCAGAAGATCTGGGCTTAAGTCTGCTACTTGTTAGTTGAGTGACTTTGGGCACTCTAGCTTCTCTGAGCCTCAGTTTTCTCATCTATAAAATGGGATAATAATAGCTTCCCTGCCCAGAGGACCCTCTAGACTGATTTCTAAGGGTCTCATGTGTCCTTTTATGTCTAGGCAGTCTCTGTAGGTGCATACCCTCCTCTATCACTCCCATCCCCACCCCCACCTTCCATCATCTCTAGTTCTGGATAGGAAGAGGGACTTGATCTGTGATTTCATTGATATAAAGAACTACTAGGAAACTTTCTCTGACTTGGGGAGTAGGTGAGGGGTATCATTTGTCATTTCTGGAACCATAATCAAATCGATACCACCTCTATTATTAGAAAGGGTGAATCAAGCTACTCTGTAGTTCTACTCACCATCCCTGTAACTATCCAAACTAAAAAATACCCTCCTCAAGCTACCACTCCTATATATGTGTTTTCTCCCCCATTAGAATCTAAATTTTATATTTGTTTCCCCAGGCTTAGCACAATCCTTGCTTGGCATATAGTCAGCACTTACTTAATAAATGCTTTCTTATTTATCCAAATAAATATTTACAATAACTCATTCATCCATAGGATAGGTGGTTGGGAAGAGCAAATATAAAGTAGCTGTTATTCCTTGAAAGCTGCAGAATTTCTTTGGCTCCAAAATTTCGAGGCTGGATCCTAGATCTCAGACAAATGTGTCTAGCTCTATCTTAGAGGCTCTCCAGTCTAACACCCCCCCAATCATGCAGGATTCCTACCTAAAATATTCCTGGCAAGCAATCATTTAGTTTCTGTTTGAACTCTTTCCATATTCAGGGTCATTCTGTGGTTGGCAGCTCCAATTTTTAGCAAGTTCTTTAATCATGCCAAATTAATATTGGCATAATATTAATGTGCCAAGATAATATTTGTAAAGTGCTCAGTTTGATGCCTTGCACTTAGTAGGTGCTTAATGCTCACGTTGTCTCTCTCTCTGCTTCATGGTATCTTCTACCTGTTTAATGTTCCTCCCTGTGTCCTCTATTAGAACACAAGTTCATTAAGAGCAGAGTCTTTCATTTTGGATTTATATTGTCAGCACTTCAGGGCTCGGCACATATGTTGGTGAGTAATTTTTTCAGTCCCATCTAACTTTCTATTAGCCCATTTGGGATTTTCTTGACAAAGTTAGTGGAGTAGTTTCCCATTTTGTTCTCCAGCTCATTTTTCAGATGAGGAAACTGAGGTTAAACAGGATAAATGACTTGGTCATACAGCTGGTGTCTGAGGTCAAATCTAAACTTAGGAGGTCAAATCTGACTCCAGGTCCAGCACTTTATCCAATGTGCCACCTAGCTGTCCTGTGGCACATAATAGTAATTAATACGTATTTTTATTCATTCATCCATTTATTCATTGATCCATTTTGGTGCTACACAGAATGACTAATTCCTCTTCTACATGACAGGCTTCTGAAAACTTGAAAATGGTCATTATATACACTCCAAATCTTCTCCAGTTCTTTCAACTGTTCCATTTAGGACCCGAGTTTGAGATGTCTAGCCATCCTGGTCACCCTCTTCTTGATGTTTGTCAATATGCCTCTGGTGAATGGACACCTAAAATCAATCAATCAACAAGAATTTATTAAGTGCCAACTATGTTCTATGGAAGTATACCAGGCACTGAAGATATAGATATATATATATATATATAGCCTGTTCTGTATGTATGTGTATGTCTTTCTCAACACATAGAGATATCTATAGTCATCTGGAGAGAGAAAGAAGAAAGAGAAGGGGAGAAAGGAGGGTGGGAGGGAGAGAGGGACAGAGAGACAAAGACAGAGACACAGAGAGACAGGAATAGACAGAGAGACAGAGAGAAGAGAGATAGAGAACATATAGTATTCAGAGAGTAATCTAGGTACCAAAAAGGCAAGTGACTTACCCATGGTCACCTAGTTAATGGGTCAGAAAATAGATTTTGGATTCATGTCTTCCCAACATGAAGGCCAGCCCTCTGCCAGCTAAAGTAAGCTTCCATTTACACATCTGAAATCTTATATTGTCAGCCAAAGATTGCTGACTGTTTCAGAGGCTATTGTTGATTCACATTGAATTTATAATCCACTAAGACCCCTAAATTTTTCATCAGAACTGCTAGCAATTCAAGTGTGTGACCCTGGATAAATCACTTAAGTTCTATCTGCCTCAGTTTTCTCAAACATAAAATGGGGATCATAATGGCACCTTCCTCCAAGGGTTGTTGTTATGAGGATCAAATAAAATATTTGTGAAGTTCTTACTCAGTGCCTGGCACATCATGAGTGTTTAACATGCTTCTCTCTCTCTCTCTCTCTCTCTCTCTCTCTCTCTCTCTCTCTCTCTCTCTCTCTCTCTCTCTCTCTCTCTCTCTCTCTCTCTCTCTCTTTCTGTGTGTGTGTGTCTGTCTGTCTGTCTGTCTGTCTTTCTCTCTCACCCTACAAGGCTTCTCCTATCCCATCCTTATGTAATTGTTGTTTGTTCTTTAACCAAAATCCAGAACTTTACTTTCTATCTCTATTTTCCTATCATTAGTTTGTGACCCATCAGTTGTCCAAAAGTTTTAAAATCTTGATTCTGCTGTCCATGGATGAACTCACTCTGCCAGCTTTGTGTCATCTCCAGATTGGACGCGGGTATCCCCTCTGCCTTGATCTTAGGCACTGATGAAATGTGGACCAGGACAGAGCTGAGGACAGACCATGTGCTATTGATGCCTCAGCCAAAGTCTTAGCAGTCCCTGTCTTTCTCACTTCCTACTTAAAGTTCCTGCCTCTGCCCTGGGCATGGTCCCTTTCAACAGAAAAGCTGCACAGTTCAGTACTTGGCTTCAAACTGCACATTTTCCCCCTCTTGAAGTTTGCCAGGAAAACTAGAAATAGCATCTGGCACTGGCTGAATCCCAGAAACTTTTTTATTTTTCCCAGAATCCCTCCCCTCCCCTGTCTTCACATAGGCCCAAAATTGCCCCTGTCTCTACTCTTTGAATTGGATGTTATCAAATGACTTTTTTATTATATTATTATTAGCATAATTATCATTAATATTAACTCCTCAACATTCTAAAGATTCAATTTCATTGGATCTTCCTCCACCAGTGTAGATCACAAATTCTCCTCACTCTTGAACTCCCATTTGTAGTGGATATTCCTTATAAGTTATTGTTGTTTAGTTGTTCAGTCATGTCCAACTCTTCATGACTCCATCTGGGGTTTTTTTTGTCAAAGATACTGGAGTGGTTTGCCATGTCTTTCTCTTGCTCATTTTACAGATGAGGAAACTGAGGCAAGCAGGATTAAGTGACTTGGCCAAGGTCACACAGCTAAGAAGTATCTGAGATGGGATTTGAACTTAGGTCTTCCTCACTCCAGGCCCAGCACTCTAATCGCTGTGCCACCGAGCTACCATTTTTTTTTTTATGAATACCTATGACAAAAAAAAAGAAAGAAAGAAAATTAGTGCATGGTACAGGGGAAAAGAACGGAATCAGAGGACCGAAGGTGCAAAACCCAACTCTACTATAGGTTACTTAGGTGACTTTGGGCAACTTCCTTAACCTCTCTGGGCTTATTAATAAGGCAATTGGACTAGATGGACTCTAAGGTACCTACCAGCTTAATGATTCTCAGAGTGGATAAGACTGAATTGGGATTCAGGAAGCTCTGGATTTGAATCCTTCCTCAGACATTTATTAACTGTGTGACTCTGAATAATCTTCATCTATAAAATGGGGACAATAAAAGAACCCACCTCCATGGTTGTTGTGAGAGTCAAATGAACACTTGGAAAAATCTTTTTTTTTCTCCAATTATTTATTTTTTTCATTTATATGTAGAAATGGTTTTTGACTATTGCTTTTTGCAATTTCAGAATTCAGATTTTTCTTCCTCCCTACCTTCTCCCAACCAGGTGCTAAATAGTCTGATATAGGTTACAACCATCCTTTCATGTAATACATATTTCCATATTGCTCATTTCCTGATAGAAGACACCTATCACACACACACACAATAGAAATCTCCTGAAGGAAATAGAGTTGAAGATGGTGGACTTTGATCCACACTCCAGCATTATCCACTGCACTACCTCGCTACCTAGTCTATGAACCCATGAACCCTTTAATGAAGAACCTCTCTAAAATTAGGGAGGTCAATCCTCAGAGAAAAAGCACAGACCACCACCACACGCAAAAGTAGGTGTTGGTGTTGGTATTGTGTACATTCTATTCATGCTCTATACAACACTGGGGTTGTGTGCAACCTTTCTGTCAGTGTTAAGGTATAAAAGAATAATCAATGACAATTTATTGTGTGAGCCTTGTGTAGCTTTTAAACTTTCTCCTTTAAAAAAAGCAAGCAACAAAATCTAAATAAACCACTTTGTTATTAAACAGGGGAAAAAATCAACCAGAGCGTATTCTCTACTGGCAAAACCTTCAAGACCTCAGGGTCCCATCCATGCTTCATAAAGTTATGGGAGAAGGACCTCACTAGAAGATAATTACTTATTATTTGTGAGAGTGTATATATAACATAATCCTTGCCAAACAAAAAGATATGAATACTTTTGTCCTTAGAAAACTGAGCTGAGTTTCTCTATCAGAAATTATATCAGGGAACAACCTTGACCCTTGGCAAGGGAATGGGGAGACCAAAGTCAGCAGAATTCACAGAGGGAGTCCTGGATATCTGTGGGTTAGCACAGCTCTGCTCTCTGAGAATACAGGTCTAGTTTATAACAAGCCACAGAGCTATGATTATTTTCTGAATTCCTGCTGTGTAATAGTGTAACTAACAGTCTGTCCTCTTGTCCCAGTTTTCTGTACTTTATCTCTTTTTCTTCTCATTTAGACTTCTATCTCCAATATCTCCCTCTCTCCTACTCTTCATGTTCTAATAAAATAATTTACTCACTATGTCACTGGGCAAGGAAGAAAGCTCTGATGATACAGTGTAGGGGAATGTTCTTTAAGAACTCCATCTGTACCTTGACTAAGTGGGGAGGAGGGAGGGAGGGAAGGAAGACAGCTGGGCTGATTCCTAGAGTCAAAGGACTGTCCCTTCTGCCTTTAGGCCAAGAGACGGAGAAAGAAAAGATCACAAAAGGCTGGTTAAAGACTATGCTGGGCTACTCCACGGGATGAAGTCTAAGGGATGAAAGAGGACCATTTCCTGTCCTAGAAATTCCCACTACTAAGTCTTTCCTTTGCCTTTAGGCTTTAACCTTCTAAGACCATCACTTAAAAATAATCCTGGAATAACAAAATAGTAATACTTATTAATACTATCTTAAATCATAGAGGCATTGTTGGAATTAGGGCAGCTAGGTGGCCCAAGGGATAGAGTACAGGGTCTAGAGTCAGGAAGACTCATCTTCCCAAGTTCAAATCTGGCCTCAGACACTTACTATCTATATAACCTTGGGCAAGTCACTTAACCCTGTTGGCCTCAATTTCCTCATCTGTAAAATAAGCTGGAGAAGGAAAGAGCAAACCACTCTAGTATCTTTGCAAAAACAACAACAACAAATGTTCTCACAAAAAGTTGGACAAGGCTGAAAAAATGACTGAACAACAAATAGCAAGTGGTGGAATAGTATAGAGTGCTGGACCAAAAGTCTGGAGAGATCTGAGGTCAAATCCAACAATCTAATCTCTGATACAAGTTCTATGATCACAAGTAAGTCCTTTACCTCACTAAGCCTCAGTTTCCTCATAGGTAAAATGAAAGGATTGAATGAGACTTGAATTCTATGTTGTAGTTCTCTGACAATAAGCAAATGAGTTACTATATCCTGTCCTAAAGACAAGTCTCCATATTGAAAAGAAAGGAGAGTATCCTAAGAAGCTAAGAACTACCTTATCCTTGTTGCACCTCCTCATTGTGTCAGGGCAAAGGAAGCCTCCCTGGTTAACTTCAATGACTTTCTAGTGCCTCACTTTATCTCAACACTGAGCTTGAACCAAGAGAGTGCTGGTATTGAAACTGCCTCTTGACACCTTGAATTAGATATAAGTCATAGTGCTAGTAGAAGCCTCTCCCTGTATTCCCTGTTATGTGTGTTGGGGTTTTTTTTTGGGGGGGGGGGGGAGTTGGGGGTTTCTGGCATTAAGAAGGCTAGGAACTCCTAGCACTAATTTATGGTTTACTTGTCTTACAATTTGGAATCAAAACTAGCATTTATTAAGAGTGAATGCTGAAGTTACTACCTATTCTCAGTCCTCTCTTCTTTCCATATCCCTTTGTTTTATCTCCTTTTTACCTCAGCTCTTTTCCTCCTGTGCACTTTAAAAAACAAAAACAAAAACACGTTACCAAGGGTGGCTCCGTGGATTGAGAGCCAGGCCCAGAAATACCCAGTATTGATTCTAAGATGGAAGGTAAGGGTTTTTGTTTAATTGTTACCTTTCTATCTTAGAATCAATACTGGCTATTGGTTACAAGGCAGAAAAAATACTAGGCAATGGGAGTTAAGTGGCTTGCAGAGGGTCACCCAGCTAAGAAGTGTCTGAGGTCATATCTGAACCCAGGACCTCCCATCTCTAGACCTGGCTTCCATCCACTAAGCCACCTAGTTGTCCCCTCCTGCTCACTTTTTCTTCTTCCTCTTTGTCTCTTCTCCTTTCTCTCCTATGCTTATCTTTTTTTTTTTTTGACACTTTCAAAAGTTAATTTTCATCCACTCTGGAACTTGTGACATTTTTCATTTACCATGTGACATTTAGCACCTATGTTAAAAATTAAGATTAAAAATTCATGTAACAAAGTCTAACAATTTCTAAGTAGGCATAAAGTGGTTAGCAGCAAAGCCAGAGCTAGCCTGGGATGACAAGGGCTTTATCCTTGGCACCAACATTGCAGGAGAGGTACTGTGTGATACCTTCCTTTTGGCAGAGCATCAGCAGCCAGACCAGTTCTCAGCCTCCCTCAGCCCTAAGGCTGCCACTCCTCATGTTTCGGTGGCTGTCCAATTGTGATGCCCCTGATGGGAACATGCCACATGAGTCAGTTTGAGATGGAAAGCAGAGAACCCCAATAAAAGCAGTGCACACTGTAAAAAATAGACTCGAATACAGGACTACAATCCCCACGAGCCTTTGCTCCACTTCCCCAGAATGCCTTGTAATCTCACCTGGGCCGAGATCGAGAAGGTATTTAAGCTGATTCAAAGGCTTTTGAGCTTTTTTTTTTTTCTTGGAGCTTGGACTTCCATTTGGGGCAGATGTGGCTTTTTTTCATAATGTAGGTGAGGTTGTGTCTAGGCCTCTCTATGGCCTGGACACGTGTCTCTTATCCTGTATTTTCTTTAATCCTTAATCTTCAATAAACCTCTAAAAATATAATACTCCTTGCAGAGAAAAACTAATTTCTACCTGCCATAGTCTCTCCCTGTCTCCCCTAAATTTTAATCTTTACAGTTTGGCGACCACAAAGGGACTTATGAGAAAGAATGCTATCCACATCCAGAGAAAGAACTGTGGGAGAACACAGAAGAAGAAAAACTGCTTGATCACATGGTTTGATGGGGATATGATTGGGGATGTAGACTCTAAATGATCACTCTATTGCAAATATCAATAATATGGAAATAGGTTTTAATTAATGAAACATGTAAAACCCAGTGGAATTGCTTGTTGGCTATAGGAGGGGGAATGTAAAAAATATCATTATTTAAATTGCAAAGTTTAAATTCCTTTTGAGAAGAATTTTAGGTAAAGAAGATGCTACCTCTCTGAATCCAGAACTGAACTGCTGGAGAAGCCACCATGAAGAAGCCTCCAGACCACAAGTTGCACAAAATTGAACTTTGGGTGTGGTTGATTAAACATTTATTTGTATCTGTACTTTCATGCCAAAGGGGACTGCCCCCTAAGTGGCTTTTTGTCAATGTGTTCAGCAATTATTGGTTTTATTCTTTTGTTTCTCTTATCCTCAAATTATTGTAATCTTTAAATTAATTATGTTTTCATGATCCTTTGGAAAAAAATTAATTTTTTTCAAACGATCAAACGGGGGAATGTAAAAAATAGACTCGAATACAGGACTACAATCCCCACGAGCCTTTGCTCCACTTCCCCAGAATACCTTGTAATCTCACCTGGGCCGAGATCGAGAAGGTATTTAAGCTGATTCAAAGGCTTTTGAGCTTTTTTTTTTTCTTGGAGCTTGGACTTCCATTTGGGGCAGATGTGGCTTTTTTTCATAATGTAGGTGAGGTTGTGTCTAGGCCTCTCTATGGCCTGGACACGTGTCTCTTATCCTGTATTTTCTTTAATCCTTAATCTTCAATAAACCTCTAAAAAATATAATACTCCTTGCAGAGAAAAACTAATTTCTACCTGCCATAGTCTCTCCCTGTCTCCCCTAAATTTTAATCTTTACAACACCAACCAACAACCCTCCTTCCTTCCCCCAACATATACTTCTCAGGCTCTGAGCCTTTCCTGTACCTTTGCTTCTCTGTTCTATATTTCCACTGTGCCCTCTGGAACCCTCCTCTATTGTCAACTCCTTATCTTTCCCTCCAAAACCTCCCTATTTCCTGACTTCTCCAGTTTTTCTAGAAGTATCTAGATTCTTCCATCCCTCAACGTGGTGGCTCCTCCCAGAACCTCTATTTAAGGAGGGTGCCCAGGCCAGCCTAAATCTCTTCAATTCTCCCCAGGCTACAATCCATCCTTCTCTGTTGTGTGAGACCTAATTGAGTGTGCTATTTTTAGAATGAGACAATGGTTAGTTTGTTACCTTTTGTTGACTGAGGACTCCCAGACAAGTGTGAGAGGGAAATAGATGAAAGACAGAAAGGGCAATGAACAACTCATTTCCTCCCCTTACCTCATCTGAACTGGGTTGGAAGAATCTACAACCCAGTCACAGGTATTTAGGATTATAGGTCAGGGGCCACTGGAGGGAAGGGGAAAGGGAGGGAGCCTTTTATTGGGGACTTGTGTATATTGCCTATTTGCTGCCTAGTCAGTGGGTACTTCTTAGCCCATCACTGAAGTGCTTTCTTTCATGAAGGAAATAAATAACTGCCTCTTTTTACTCCTACCTTCTGATTCCAGGTTTTGTTTGTTTGAGTGAGTGGGGCAATTGTCATCATTTTTTATCTCACACATCTATCAAATCCCATTGGTACCTTCCTCTTCTCTGCCCCCTCCACTTCCCCATTTAAGCTTTCTTCTAAGTATAGCCTTCCCCAAGGATAATGTAAACTCCTTGAAGGCAAGGATTGTTACTTTCTCCTTGTTTTCATATTGCTAGCTTTTAGCAGAGTGCTGGGTACATAGTAAATAATAAATGCTTGTTGGCTGACTAGGCTGAGACCCTCAGGCTTCACTCTCCCTCAGTCGCTGAAGTGCCAAGGCTCATCAGCTTTATTTCCACAGCATTTCTCCCATCTGCCCAGTTCCTTTAAGTCATGTCATACCTGCCCTGGTGCAGTCCCTCATCATCTCTCCTTTAAACTATACCAGTAGCCTCTTTATTGGATTCCCTGCCTCCAGACTCTCTGTTCTCTAGTTTAACCTCTCCAGCTACCAAAGTGATATTCCTAAAACATGAGTCTGACTATGTTACTCTCTTGCTCAAGAAGACCCAGTAGCCCACTTTTGCCTCTGGATTCAAATACAAACTCTTTCCTTTGACATTTAAAGCCTTCGCAGTTTGGCTCCTACCTACCTTTCCAGGTCCATTATATATTAATCTCCTTCCTGCACTCTACGTTCATATTAGAACAAGCTTGTCTTTTTTCTGCTCCCTACACACAACATCCTACCTTATATCTCTGTGCCTTTGCAGAGACTGTCCTTTGTATTTGGAATGCACACTTTCCTCACCTCTGTCTCAGAGACTTCCTTCAAAGACCAATTCTTGATGACCCCATTTGGGGTTTTCTTGGCAAAGATACTAGAGTGGCTCACCATTTCCTTTGCCAGTTCATTTTACAAATGAAGAAATTGAGGCAAACATGGAGTAAATGACAGGTAGTAAGAGTCTGAGGCCAGATTTGAACCTAGGAAGATAATCTTCCTAATTTCTAGCCCTGAACTCTAATCACTGTGCCACCTACCTCCCTCTTGCACCCAGGTTAATATTTGCTTGGAGAATTTATTTTGTATATCATCTATTGGGGCATTTTGATTCTGTAAGATAGATGAAGAGGCAGCAACAACTGGGCACCTATAAAAGGCCTTACGATATTATCTGTTATCCTTATTGTTACTATAAAAACTGTTCTTTCCTATTCTGATTATACATTTTCTCAATGATATTTTTATGCTATTTCTATATGTAAATAACATGCTAAAGTCCATTTTACCGCTTCCATGCATCCCTCCATTTTCCTTTAGGTCATTAGGAATTGTGGTTCTTCAGAATATTTCAATATTCTATAATCCTTAATCATAATAAGAAAATAATGGTGTTAAAGAGATAATTTTTTTGTTTCAGTTATGGTGGGAACATAGTGTATATGCCCTTCAGGAAGGGATTAACAATACTAATCAAAAGAAAAAGAGTCATTGAAGCACTTAATTTAATTAACAGTAAATTGTAAAATTATAATTTTTGTCCTTTTTTCTTTTAACTTCTGTGTGTAAATGTTTATTTTGAAGAGTGTTAAGCACAGAATTTTTAAAAATTCAAATAAAGGTTTGCTCATTAAAACAGACATCATTTTAACCCCATTCTCAGCTCCTTAAAAATAAGGCCAATTTCATATGAACTGAACAAGAGCAATAACAATCCACAAAATCATTTATCTACCTCAAAGTAGTCTATAAAGTAAAAACAAAAAAAAATTCTATTTTAGAAAAAAAAAGCATCTCCCCATCCCAAACTACATTGAAGAAAGAGAAAATTTTCATTTAAATCAATTATTAACAACTTTCAAATTAAAGGATCCCTTTGAATTTAACAAGAGCTCCCAATATTTTTCATTTAGACATGCCTTTCTGTTTTAGCAGCAACTCTAAGACAGAAGGGCAAGGGCAAATAGGATTAAATGACTTGCCCAGGGTTACCCAACTAGGAAGTACTTGAGGCCAAATTTGAACCCTGGTCCTGCCAACTCTAGGCCTGGCCCTCTATTTACTATACCACCTAGCTTCCCCTTGAGCTCCCCTATCTTTATCTTTTAAAGCATTTTATATTCAAGGATTCTCACAGCTGGCTTAAGAATTGCTGCTTCTCAGTCCCAACACTCTGGATAATGGAAGCTAAATGGGTACCACATTTTACAATCATACACTCACTCATTCATTCATTCAACAGACATTTATAAAATGCATTCTATGTGCAAAGCTCATAGAAACTGGCCTCTAAGTCCCCAAGGAAAATGATGTGGGCAAATTATAAGCAGCATTACATTTCAAAACAATGAAAATGAAAGTAAGAGTAGGAAAGGGTTGCCTTTGGTTGTATCTAACTCTTTGTGACCTCATTTGGATTTTGTTTTGTTGTTGTTGTTTGGCAAAAGTACAGAAGTGGTTTGCCTTTTCTTCAGTTCATTTTACAGATGAGGAACTGAGGCCAACATAATTAAGTGATTTGTCCAGGGTCACACATCTATGAAGTACCTGAAGCTGGATTTAAACTCAGGAAGATGAGTCTTCCTAACTTCAAGTCTAGCATTTTATCCATGTGCCACCTAGCTGCCCCTTGAAAGCAATGAGGGATTATTTTACAAGCTATCTCAGAGAGAAGAAGATATATAATAGAAAAATAAAAAATAATGGATAAATATTATTACTCCCAAAAAGGATGAGAGAGAAGAACATGAAAAACCACCATGTCATATAGCTACGTTCTCCTCTTTATAAACTTTTTACAAGAATAATCTATATACTTATCAAGGGCATCCTTGATGAAAAAAAAAGTTGAGAACTGGTAGGTTTTCCCAAACATATTTTCTACAAAAAACATCTTTTCTTTTCTTTTTTTCTTTTTTGAAAGCCCAGGCCTCCCTATCTCACCTAGATTGGAAATGAAGGGACTACTAGTACATAGACTCTATCCCACTACTGATAAGCAGGAGACTTTTGATTTTCTTTGTTTCTACCCTAGGCTAGTTATCCTTTGGTTACATTCATGATTATCATTATTCAATATGTTTTTCTTTGCAATTAAAATAAGTAATTTTGACGAAGAGAATGATAATAATGAGACATCACATACCTGTGGGATATAGCAAAAGCAGTAATTAAAGGAAATTTTATATCTTTAAATGCTTATATTAATAAAGAAAAGATCAATGAATTGGGAATGCAATTTTCAATGCCCTCAAGCTACTCTTCAGCAATATATATGTATATCCACATATATATATATTTTAACACAAACATACTCAGAATGATACCTTATGGTTGTGCATATTAGAATGGCACAATTTCTGAAGAATCAAAATCACAACAATTCAAAAGGCAACAGAGAAGCACATGATAAACACTGGTCGAATTTCTATAGTACATAGAGCATTTTTTTTCAATCCTAATTTTCTTTAGTTTTAAATAGCTAATATTTACATAATGCCAACTGTGTGCCAAGCATTGGGCTAAGAACTTTACAAATATTACCTTAGTTGATTTTCACAATTCCAGGAGGTAAGGACTATTATTATTCCTATTTTACAACTAAGGAAAAGGAGACAAGCAAGTTAAGTGACTTGCCCAAGATCACATAAATCTAAATCTTAACTCAAGTCTTTCTGATCCCAGACCTACTTCTCTATCCACTATGACATTCAGCTCCTAAATGAAGGATAATCCCCAATAGGCTTAATTTTTAGTTTAGAGTTTTAGGGGGTTTTTTTACTTTAAGAAAAAAGTCTCTCTCTATCACCTTTTTCCTAGCTTACTTTAAAAAGGATATTAATCACATAAATCTATTCAAGAGGTAGTGTGCTGTTTATTTGGTGTGCATGGGTTTTTTAAATGACAATAACATTATTTCTTCATGTCTGAAACTTTAATATTATAAAATATATTTAAGATTTACTCAAGCAAAGGCAGTTATTGATACAAATAGACAAGGAAACTGCTGGTTTTCAAAATGTCTGCCATCCTTCAAAGTGTTGGTAAGTGATGGAATTTTATAAAAATATTGTTTAGGGGAATGTGTGTGCGTGTGTGTGTGTATGTGTGTGTATGTGTGTCTTCCATGAGCCATCCCTGGCAAGAGAAAACATAAATAAGGCCCTGAGATACCAGTACAAAAAGGTCATTCTGACCTTACATGCAGAAGTATGAGGGAATAATAAATCATAAATAAAATTAAAGGGTAAAAGAATGTTCCATCAACCTTATTTAAATGCTCATAGCACTAACCATCACTGTTAGGCTTTGAGAAATTCTGGTTTTCTACCTAAACTCTGAGGCAAGTGAAGGATAAGTATCAAAGCTATCTTGAAGGAAGAAACCTTGAGTGGAGGACCTAGTCAATAGCAAAGGCCTGACTAAAAGCACAAGTTTTAAATTTGCATTGACTGAGTTCATCAAATCAAAAAAAAAAAGTCATTGTTTCTGAGTGCTTAATTTTTGGACTCGCCACTCTGCTTTACTCCCCTCAGTCTTCTTTTCCCTCAGATAGGAGGGCCAGAAGATCAGAATACCAAATTCCCCACCCCCCATGCTATCCTTTATAGAAGGCAGAAACTCAACTTTGGGGCTCACTCTACTAGGCATCTGCCGGCCTGCCTGCTCTTTTCAAGTCCACTGAGCAAGACACCCCCTGGTATCATCCCCCACCCCTCTTTAAGTTCCTTGAAGGCAGGAACTATCTTTCTTTTTACTAATTGTATCCACAGAGCTTAGTATAGTGCCTTGCACATAGGGAGTGCTTAATAAATGTTTATTGGATTAATTTTGGATTGTCCTTTTGGAGTCATAGTTCACTGACAATAAGTAATTGAGGTGAATGGCTGATAAAGGTTAATTACCGTAATGTACTTTGCAGCTGACTGGAATTATTTATGAGGAATAGGGTAGTATAAATAGAGAAGAACCCTGGTGTTGGAGGTAGAGGACCTGAGTATTAAATACTTTCTACACTTACTAGCTGGACTTGACTGCCTGATCATTCTTGATATGAAAAATGTACCTCCTATTTCAAAATATCATAAGGAAAATATTTTATAAATCATAAATGTTATGTAAAATGAAGCTATAATGATGGGAAAGTACATAAAACTATGAGCTCTTTAAGAGCAAAAAAGTATCTTACTTTTGTATTTGTACCTCCAGCCTCTAGCACAGTGATTTGCACAGTTAAATACTGAATAAATATTCTCCTTCAGAATCCAACCACAAACCTCTGTCCCACTGTCCCTATCTGGATATCTTGCCCCTGAGATACAAATCTAACTCTTCCTCCACCTGTCTCAAATCCTTTCTAATTTAGGAATTCTTCAAAAAATTAAACTACCTAATAAAACCGAGGCCTCCTGAACCCGCTCCTCATAGGAGACCTCCCAATCATCAATGAAATGACTATAAAACCACAGAATAATAAGAGCACCATATTGGAATTTTTTACACACAATAAAACCCATCATGATATAAGATTGGCCACTGATATTAGTTCTACAATCTCTCAGCACTTTTTATTTTGGCGACCTCATCTCTCTTTTAGCACCTTTGTTCAAGCTATCACCAAGTCTTCAAATCCCAGATTGTGTACCACCTACTCCATCAAGCCTTTTTTACTTCCTCCAGTTGGGCATTGTCTCTCCTTCCTTAGAACTCTCTGGAGCATTTCCTCTGGACCTATCCTATGCTCTAAACATATTTTTAAATTCATGTTAGAGTTATTTATGTTCATGTCATTTCCCATAATAGATGATAAAAAATCCTCTCCTACTTTCTCTGTCTCTGTCTCTGTCTCTGTCTCTGTCTCTGTCTCTGTCTCTGTCTCTCTCTCTCTCTCCTCTCCTCTCCTCTCCTCTCCTCTCCTCTCCTCTCCTCTCCTCTCTAATTCTCTCCAGGTTTGGAATTGTTCTTGCACAGGCGCTCACATGTTCATACACACATATGTATACATATAATCCCACATACCAAGTCAGTAGAGAAAGCAGCATTTCCCAAATTAATTTGACTACAAAATATTTTCTGGGCTTGAGATACGTTGATGGAATCCATAGATGAACCTGAGATTAAAGAAAGAGGTCAGGAGAATTCTAGAGGAAATTTGCTGAAAACTAATCCTATTATTATGCCCTATGCAGAGTTGTTAGGTTTTTTAAAGAAATGTTTTAATATTGGGGCAGCCTGGTGGTGCAGTGGATAGAGTGCTGGGGCTAAAATTAGGAAAACACCTTTCTGAATTCAAATCTGGCCTCAGATACTTACTAGCTATGTGACCCTGGGCAAGTCACCTAATCTTGTTTGACTCAGTTCATGATCTGCAAAATAAGCTGGGAAAGAAAATAGTAAACCATTCTAGTATTTTTGCCAAGGAAATCCCAAATGGGGGCCACAAAGAATTGGACACAAGTGAAAAAAGGACTGAACATCAAACAATTTTCATATTTGAGTGTAACCAGGATCTGGTGCATGTCTACATAATTTAAGATGGAGGCGTCCATATGGGAGATGCCAAGAACCCGCATGTGAGAGGAGACATACCTATCACTCAGTGATAAACAGCCTCCATCTTAGAAAATCTGGTTATGTGCCAAGGCCCAATTTCCTATATTTAAGAGGAGGAAAATGTCACTAGCATTAATATTTTCTCAAGGAAGCCCTGCTTCATATTATATAAAATACCAATTTTACAGAATACTGTTTAGAGCAGAACCCTGCTCTAGAGATTTTCCTTCCTTCCTCCCTCCCTTCCTCCCTCCCTCCCTTCCTTCCTCCCTCCCTCCCTCCCTCCCTCCTTCCTTCCTACCTTCCTTCCTACCTTCCTTCCTTCCTTCCTTCCTTCCTTCCTTCCTTCCTTCCTTCCTTCTGTCCCTCCGTCTCTCTTTCTCTTTCCCTCCCTCTGTTTCTGTCTCCCTCTGTCTGGCTCTCTGACTCTGTCTCTGTGTCCCTCTGTGTGTGTGTGTATGTGTGTGTGTGTGTGTGTGTCTCCTTTCTTTCTTCCTATCTCTCTATCTCACCACGCTAGAAATACAGGGCTCAAGACCTAATTGAAAATTTGACCTGCTTCATTTTCTGACCTGAGCTGTTTTGGCCCTCCTTTGGCAACATGATGGCTTCACTGTTCCCAGTAGCTCCCCATATTTATGCCAAACATTGTCTTCACTGTTGGCATAGTCCATGAAGCTCAGAACTCTCCAGCTCAACCTCAGCTTCCCTGGTAGGGATGACAGACTATGGAAATATTCCACTCTAGGAATTAAGTGGAGAATTCATAATGAACAGAGAGTTCACATTTCTATTTCCCAAACCTCAATTTTAGTCTTATCTCCCAGGTTTCTAGTTGTCCATATTATAGAAATATTATTCTTACCAATTATGTATAATGTAACTATTTTTAATTAGGTGGATCATATATTATACCAAGAGAGAAAAAAATGAAAAACTTTCTAGATTCCTAAGAAAAGAATCACTTCAAGCATTTGGAAGGATGAGGATATACTTGATTTCCGGAGACTGCTTGTTCTGTGGCTCTTCTGGTAGGGTAGCTCATGAGAAAAGACATTAGTAATGTTGTGTCTAGAAAGTGAGACTCAGATTATAGATAATTATTTTTCTTAAGACAGTCTCACAAAAAACATGTGAATTAGATGGGACAAATAGCCCTCACCTCCAGAAGCTGGTCTAGATTTTAAATTATTTCTATGGGATACCCAGGAGGGGTAAAATACAGTTCCAAGTTACCAAAATTGGAACTTCCTAACTATGAGGATCCCCAGAAAGCTGAGTTATGTTTAGGGTTCAGTCAGGGTTGGCTATTCCTAGGCAGCTTCTATACTGCCACTACACTCCTCTAGAAGAAGTTCCTCTCCATTTACTGAGTAATCTAGGAAATATTTCCTTTCCCTCTTTGTTTAATTTTTTTCCCTTAGGAAAAGATTTGGGACTCCATTATATTACAGTTTAAATGAATTATAAAGGCTGATGTATGGAGTCAGAGGATCTGGGTTCAAATCCCAGTTCTGTCACTTACTACATATGTGTCTCAGAACAAGTCATTTAGCCCTTTAGAGCCACCATTTCCTCGGAGGATCTGTAGCATGAGAGAGTTGGATTAGAAGTCTATAAAGTCCCTTCCAGCTCTAGATATATGAGCTTAAAGTGTAACCCTCCATGGGGCACTTGCATTTTAACAGGGATCAAAAGAGGACTTTGTATGTATTATATTACCAATTATAATTTATAACCTTAGAGAATTGCCTGAGGCTCAGAAAGATTAAGTGACTAACTTACCTGGTATCACACTACTAGTGTCAGAGGCAGAACCTATATCTTTCTCATTCTTTCTGTTACCAAAGAAAGGGAAGGAAGGAAGGAAGGAAGGAAGGAAGGAAGGAAGGAAGGAAGGAAGGAAGGAAGGAAGGAAGGAAGGAAGGAAGGAAGGAAGGAAGGAAGGAAGGAAGGAAATAGAATGTATGTTTCTACACATGTCAATTCTACCTTCGCAATCTCTCTTCTAACATGGGCACCACTCTGATGCAGGCCTTCATCCTTGATTATTGCAATAATCTGTTGGTGAGTATATCCACATCACATCTCTCCCTACTCTAATCCATCTTCCATTCTGCCACCAAAGTGATTTTCCTAGAGCCCTGGTCCAAACATGTCACTTTTCCTCCTACTCAATAAACTCCAGTTGCTCCCTATCACCTTCAGAATCAAATAAAAAATTCTCTTGAATGTTTGGCACTCATAGCCCTTCAAAAGCTAATCCTTTTCTTACCTTTTGTTAAAAACCCTTTCATTCTGTCTTAGAATCGGTATCGATTCTAAGGCAGAAGAACAGTAAGGGCTAGGTAATGGCTGTTAAGGGACTTGCCCAAGGTCACACAGCTAGAAAGTGTCTGAGGTCATATTTGAACCCAGATCCCTCAAACACAGGCCTGGCTATCTATCCACTGAACCACCTAGCTGTCCCTAACCCCTTCTTACCTTTCCCATCTTCTTATACTTTACTCCCTGCCACATAAACCTTAACCCAATGACACTGGCTTCCTGGCTGTTCTATAAACAAGATATTCTGCATCTCAGTTCCAAACATTTTCTCTGGCTGACCCCATGTCTGAAATATTATTCCTCCTCATCTCTGTCAATTAACCTCCTTGGTTTCCTTTAAGTCCCAACTAAAATCCCATCACAGGAAGCCTTTTCCAAAGTCTCTTAGTTCTATTCCCTTCCATCTGTTAAATATTTCCTCTTTATCCTGTATTTATCTTGTTTGTACATATTTGCTTGCTTATTGTTTCCCCTATTAGGTTGTGCCTTTGCCTCTTTTTGTAGCACCAAGCACTTAGCCCAGGGCATGACACACAGTAGGCTTTGAACAAATGTTTAAAGACTTTACCTTGGGACTAAAGCAACCCCTTTAAGGTACCTCATTTGTAAAGTCTTTATAGTCTACAAAACAATCTCATTTGGTTACTCTCCGGTCATTTCCCAATCACTGGCTGGACCTATGCTCCTCTTCAGTCCTCTCCCAATAGATCCTTCACTCTTCCCCTGGGATTCCAGCCTCTGAAAGATCAAAAAACATGTTTTTGCCCTTTTTTTGCCTCGAACCAAACCTCTTCATCATTTCCTCACCATTTCCAAACAAAACTTGCAGAAGCACCAGCCCCACTTCTGCCTGTCCTTAATTTTTATTAATTTTTTTATTGTTTTTCCTCATTAGAATATAAGCTCTTAGAGGGCAGATCAGTCTTATTCCCTTGCACTTGTATTCCTAGCACCTATCACAGAGTTTAACACATACTAAGTGCTTGATGAGTTTGTTTTCATTCATTCATTCATCCTTTCACATATCTTATCTCATTTGATCTTCATCATCACCCTATCCATAGCAGATTTTATTATTGCCATTTTACAGATGAAGAAATTTAGATTCACAGTGGTTAAAAGATTAGAGATCCCAAAGTCTCTAGTTAATAAAAGTTGGGTAGGATTTGAACTTGGGTCTTTCGCCTCCAACTCTCTTCCATTTTCCCTAAACCACATTACCTCACAGAGTTCACATTGAATGGAAAGAGCAATTCTGCAGTCAGCTGAGGTTATATAACCGAAAGGAAGAATATTTCCTTTTCCGTTGCCTATATTGCCCAAGTCCTAGGGTTTTGATGTATTAAATTGTGATCTGCTTTCTCCAGAGACTTGGAAAAGGAGCAATCAAGTGATTTAGGTGTTTGAGAGTTCATGCTGAGTAATGATAGGCAAAACCCCAATTACCCATAGGCTCATGTTACCAGAGTGACAAAAATAGCATCGTATTCACTGAAAGCCTTGAGCTGAAGCCCAGGGAAGGTTCAAATTACATCATTATAGCAAAATTTTACTTGCATTTTCACAAATGTCTAAAGTAAAATGAATAGGAAGTCCCTAAGAGATAATCCTATCAGGGCCCTATGGCTAAAAGTGTTTTTTGTTGGGGGTGCAGGGGAGTATTCTTCCATATGAGTAGAGGGAACTCACCTTAGTTAGACAAGAACCTTCAGTGCTGGCATGAAGGATCTGTTTTACCCTAACTCTTACCTTTTTTGTCTTCTGTTGCTATAACTTATATGCTACAGCACACGCTATAACATGTGGCTTCCCAGTTCCACCTGTGGTCTCAGCCCTCTGGCTGCTAGTCTCCCCAATAAGCTTTTAACTACCATCCTTGGTGGTCCAGTTCAGGTTCTACTATATTTCCTTAGAACTGGGGATTAGAACTCTGGATGTCCAAAGAACCCTCTAGCTCATTAGGCTTCTCAGTCTGAACCCAAGTTCCTGCTGTGATACCAGCCAGCCTGTTAGTTACCTTGTTCTCCCAAACACAAAATAGTCTCAACTCCCAAGCTCAGAGCACTTCTCTTTCTTAAATAAGATTAGTAGGAAGCTGGTTGACCAATATCCTATAACCACAGTTCTCAAACTTTTTGGTCCCAGGACTCCTTTACACTCTTAAAAATGATTGAGGATTTCTTCAAAGGTCTTTGATTTATGTAGGATATATATTTACTATATTAAAAATGAAACTATCTCAGTAGTATTATGAAAATGGTTCTGACCCTTTGGCCACCCTCAATGGATCTTGGGGACCCCCAAGGTTCTCCAGACCAAACTCTAAGAACCACTGTCTTACAAAAATGGGATACCATTTAGACTTCTCAAAAGAGAGGGAAGAAGAAAACATTAAGGACTGAGAGTTACCAAAATGGGACTTGTGAAGCAGAAGGACCAGTGGAAAGAGTGTTTGATTTAGATGCAAAAGATCTGGGTTCAAATCTCATTTCAATAATTTACTATTTGTCAAGAAAATCAGTTTCCTCATTTTTGAAAATGAGGATTTTGAGGAAGCCTCTAAGATCCCATCTAGCATTATGAACTCCAGTTCTTTTGTATTCAATGTCATCCTTCTTGGGCCCATTCCTATTAATAGCAATAGAATATCCTGGAGACTTCATCTCCAGCAATAGAAATCCTTACTCCTTCATTTCCATCAATTAGCATCATGTAACAGATAGAAAGCTAGCTCCCAAAATAAGAAGACTTTGATTCAAGAACTAGCTCTGACATAACTTGATTGTATAACTGAACAAATTATGGAACTCCTGAGTGTGTTAGACAATTTTCTAAGACTCATTTTCAGAGATGGGGCTCTTCTGCATTGGTGGAAGGAGTTATCTCATCTGAGCGTTCCAACGTTCACTGAAATCTCAGGCCAAACCCTTGTGCTATCTCCTCCTGTTAAAATCCCATCCATTTTTCAAAGCTCAAATCAAATCCCAGTTCTTCCATGAACCTCCTCTGATCTCTCTTGGCAAGAAGTGATATTTCCTTCATTTGTATTCAGAGCAGCTTTTGTGAGCACTTCCTACAAGAAGTGACTAAAAACTCATCATGTGAACCTTGGATCCCTTGTGTGTTCTCTGGAGAACCTCTTTCCCCATTCTCTCTCAAGAACTTATTCCTTTTTCTCCCTTGACACCATGCTTCCTCCATATTCTTATTGGTTTTTCATATGTAAATGCTTCCCTTGATTTCTTGTTTGTTGGTTTGTTGGGGAGGATTCTTATATAATAGGGTCTTTTGGAGGCAGCTGGGTGGTACAGTGGATAGAGTACTGGGTCTGGAGTCAAGACCCATCTTCATAAGTTAAAATCTGGCTTGTGACACTTATTAGCCGTGTAACTCTTGGCAAGTCACTTCACCCTGGTTTACCTCAGTTTCTTCACCTGTAAAATGAACTGGAGAAGGAAATGACAAATAACTCCAATGTGTTTGCCAAGAAAATCTAAATGGGAACTGAAACAATTGAGAAACAACAACAATCATGTCTTAAATCTGTATCCCTCATGGCAGCCGCCATTGTATATTGCATGTAGTAGGTGCTCAACAAATGTTGAATACTTGTTAAAGGACATACATTTCACCTTTTTCTCAGTCTTTATGGGGCTAGCCTGCCCTTGTCTCACCTCTCCCCATAAGGGCCATGGACGAGGCACTGAAAAATCTATCTACTCTACACATAAAGTTCTAGCCAGGAACTTGTCTGTTAAATTTCTGTGGTATCATTCCTTACTTTCATCCCTTACTGAAATGCAGTGCTCAGAGGAGAGTGGTGGGCAGACACCCAAATGTTCCATCAGCTAAGCCACCACCTGAATATAGAATAAGGAACGATGAAAGGGTCTGTGCCATTTAAAAATTCAATTCAATTAGCAATGTTAAGTGTCTTCTATGACATGTAAATCCCTGCACTTAATAAATGAGAATGTGTTTTCTAGATATTGGAAATAGGGCCCCTTTGGGATAATAAGAGTAGAGAATTAAAACATATACATGGGAAGAACTGAGGCAGCTGGGTGGGAGAATAGATAGCCTATTGGACTTTGGGATAGAAAGTTGTTCATTTGTTTCAATCGTGTGACTCTTTGTGACTACATATGGTATTTTCTTGGCAAATATATTGCAATGGTTTGTCATTTCCGTCTCCAGTTCCTTTTACAGATGAGAAAATTAAGTAATTTTGCCCAGACTCACATAGCTAGTAAATGTCTGAGGTCAGATTTGAACTCAGGTCTTCCTGACTCTAGGCCCATTGCTCTAGCTACTGTACTTCATAGCTTCTCATATTGGGTCAGAGAGCTATAAGTTCAAATCCTGCCTTAGAAATTTTACTAGCTAAGGAAAAATAATATAACTAGCATTTATAGCACTTTAAAGTTTGCAAAGCTCTTTATAAAAATTATTTTGTTTGATCCTCACAAAAATTCTGAGGGATAGGAGCTATTATTATCTCCACTGTATAGATGAAGAAACTGAGTCTGAGAGAGCTTAAGTGACTTCTCCAAGATTGCCCAACTAGTATCTGAGACAGAATTTGAACTTTTATCTTCCTCAGTCTAAATCCAGAACTCTATTGACTCTGCTATCTAGACCTAGGCAAGACTCAGCTTCAGTTTCTTCATCTGTAAAATGGGGATAATAATAGAGTCTATCTGACAGAGTTAGTATAAAATCAAACAAGATAATCTATGTAAAATTTTTGCAAATGTTAAATTCTAAACAAATATGTCATAGTGGAACAGGGTAGAAGAACACAAAAAAAGAAAAATATAAGTAATGTTTGTTAACAAAGGTTAAGTATTTGAAATAAATTAAATGTAGCATATATTATAGTAATGGATGCTATTTTTGGTCATTTAAAAATAACAATAATAACTGTGGAATCTCACTGTTGATGGTTAATGTTAGGGTGATGGTCAAAAATCTTTGAATCAAAAGACCTAAGTTCACAACTAGCTTGCTGCATAATCTTGAACAATTTGCTTAATCCTTTTGGACAAAAGTCAGACTGGAGAAAGTCCAAGAAAGGGTTGACACAATAAAGAATTTAAGTGGGCCATGTGGGTGAACAAAAAACTCTAGGAATAGGAGAGTGAATAGAGGGAAGGACTAGAAAGGAGGGGTTCCATGTCGTGTATTGTAAATCTGGGCATATGGGACTCTGAAGGAAAGGACCCTCTGAGAAATGAATGACTAGAGCCCAGTAAAAGAAAAGAAGAAAGGGAGAAATGAAGAGTTTAGTGAAACAACCAGGTTGTCACTTTTTGCTCTGTTGTTCAATCATTCCAGTCACATCTAACTCTTCATGACCCTATTTGGAGTTTTCTTGACTTGACACTTTCTGAAGTGGTTTGCTATCTCCTCCAGCACATTTTATAGATTATAAAATAGAGGAAAATAGAGTTAAGTGACTTGCCTAGGGTCAACTAGTATCTGAGACACATTGTAATTTGAGTTTTCCTAACTATAGGACTTGTGCTCTCTACCACACCGCCCACTTGCTACTAAATTATAAACTATATAGACTTAGAGCTGGCAGAGATCTTAAGAGACCATTTTGCCTACTGGTCACATTTTACAGGTAAAAAAAACTGAGTCCCAGAAGTGATTTTCCCAAGGTTATGTGATAAATATTGAATTATGATTTGAACTCAGATCCTTTGCTCCCAAATATAGCACTCTTTTCACTCTGTTCTCCTTTAGCTCCTAAAAGATTTTCTTAAGCAGCATGTATCAGTCACTATAGTTTCTTACTCATAGTAAGTACATCACACCTCTTCTCAAAAAATACTCACGTGGGGGGCAGCTGGGTAGCTCAGTGGATTAAGAGCCAGTCCTAGAGATGGGAGGTCCTAGGTTCAAATCTGGCCTCAGCCACTTCCTAGCTGTGTGACCTTGGGCAAGTCACTTAACCCCCATTGCCTAGCCCTTACCACTCTTCTGCCTTGGAGCCAATACACAGTATTGACTCCAAGACTGGAAGGTAAGGGTTTAAAAAAAAAATACTCACGTGATCTAACCATCTCTACTAGTAAATGACCCATATTTTCTCCATTCTTTTGTTGCCAAATTCTTTGAGGAAGCCATTTATAGTTGATGCCTCTATTTTTCCTTTTTCTCACTCTGTTCTTAACTCTTTTCAGTCTGGCTTCTGAACTCATCATTCAACTGAAACAGCTCCAAAAGTATGAGTTATCTCTCAATTGCCAAATCTAATGACTTGTTCTCAGTTATCATCTTTCTTGACTTTTTAGTGGTCTTTAAAACTACTGATCACAGTCTTCTCCTAATTATTCTCTTCTTTCTAGGTTTTTGGAATTCTGTTTTCTTTTGGTTCTCTTCCTTTCTGTCTGTTCCTTCTCAGACTCCATTGCTGGATCACTAAGTCAAGTTAATTTACAGTGGATATTCACTTTGTTCTGGGCTCTCTTCTTTTCTCCTCCCATATTATTTTGCTCAATGATCTCATCAGGTCCCATAGATTCAATTATCATTTTTGTGCACATAATTCTTAAAATTTATCTCAGCCCTAACTTCTATCCTAATTTTCAGTCTTGCATCTCCTATTGCTTACTGTGTATCTTGAATTTGATGTCCCTCAGGCATTACAACCAAAATATTTCCAAAACTGAAGTTATTATCTTTCTCTTAGGTCCTTTCTTCCTTCCTTCCTTCCTTCCTTCCTTCCTTCCTTTCTTCCTTCCTTCCTTCCTTCCTTCCTTCCTTCCTTCCTTTCCTCTTACTATTAAGAGCACCATCGTCCTCCTGTTCACCCAGACTTATAACTTAGTTGTTATCCTCAATTCCTCATTCTCCCATCAGGTCTGTTGCCAATTCCTGTCAATTCTACCTTTGTACCATCTTTTATAAACACCCCCTTCTCTCCTCTGACACTACCACCACTTAGATCTAGTCTTCTACCATCTCACTGCTACATGATTGCAATAGTTTGCTGGTTGGTGTCCCTACCTTAAGTTTCTCCCATTCCATTTCTTCTTCCACACACCCATAAAAATGATACTCCTAAAATGTAAATCTAACCATGTCACTCTCCCTAGTCAATAAACTTCAGTGGCTCCCTATTACTTCCAGGACCAAATATCAAATCCTCAGTTTGGCTTCTAAAGTCACTTATAATATGACCCCTTCCTGTGTTTCCAGTCTTCTTACATTTTATATGTCTCAATACATTATACAAACAAGAAATACTGGATTCCTTACTATTCTTCACACATAGACACTTCCATTCTCTCAGCTGTGGGCATTTTCATTGACTGTCTCCCACACCTGGTATATTCTCCCTCCTCATCTCTTACTCCTAATTTCTCTGGCTTTCTTTAAGTTCCAGCTAAAACCTAAATCTTTTAAGAAAAGCTTTTCCTGATTCCTCTTAATGCCTTTCTCCTGTTATTAACTCCTCTATATCTTATATTAATATATTCTGCATTCAAGATATATTAATGTCCCGTATAATATCCTGTATATACTTTGCTTATACATAACCATTTGCCTGTTATCTCCACCATTAGACCATGGGCTTCTTGAAAATAGGGACTTCTCCTTCCCTTTCTTTGTATCCCTAGAACTTATCCTAGAATACAGTAGATGCTAAATAACTGCTTATTAACTGACTAGCAATGGAAGCTCATTATATTTTATGACCTGACAAATGACAAATCTCTATACTATAATGACTAAATATCATAAAACACTCAACCAACAGACTATCCCAGACTCAGAGTGTTATCAAATATCAATTGTCATCTAAAATCACCCAGACATAATATCGATCCATAAACACTTAAGGACAAAATTTTTAACAGGTATTGCCATATCGAATACTTATAATATTTAAACTTTGTAGAACAAAAAGTTTCCAAAATATAAACACTTAGCAGAAGAAATAAAAATCATGTGGGGATAGAATTGGATACATATCATTCCTGTCATTCTGTTTATTACTGGAGTTGTACCAAGGATGCTTTTAGTGAACCTACTAAAGATGAGTTCACATCAAAGTACTTTTATTCAATCACAAGAAATAGTGTTTTTTCTCACCTGTATGATATTCCACAAAACACCGAATAGAAAAGAATAACTGTAATATAGCAACTTATCCCAGGACCGTTTCTATCTGAACTCCATGAAAAACAGGAAAGTGAGATAATAATAAATAATAATAATAATAATAATAACTCACCATTCATTAGCATTCCATGGTTGAAAAAATACTTTCCCTATGTTATTTCATTAGATCAGACAAAAGGATCTAAGACATATTTGTTCTTGGCCTGGCTTTGGTCTGATTGAAAGAAATGAAGTCACAGTTATGCATAACAAAATCCCAGGCAACCAACTCTGCCCAGGCAACCGATTCATTCTGGATGAATTTTAGATGTTAGGAAGCTGTATAGTTTTGTACTGAAATAGGAAAAAGGAGTGGAATGCTCTAATCTAGGATGAAGACTTCTTAGCTGCTTTTATATACTCCAATCATATCTAGATCAGATCATTCAAAACATAGGGATTATAGAATCACAGATTTAGAACTAAAAGATACCTCAGAGGTCCTCTAGTCTACCCCTCTCATTTTATAATTAAGGAACCTAAGGCGCAGAGAGGTCAAAAAGATCAAGATCACACAGGTAGTAAGTAAATTGCTGGAATGGCTTTGGATCAGGGTGTGTATATTCATTGTTTCTACCTGTATACCTTCCTCTTTCTCTGAATGGACTGATCCAATTGGCCTGTACTGAGACCCTTTTGCATATGGTCAGATTTTGCCTTGTTTTCAATTTTGTCATTTTAATTCATCTTTGTCAATTGATTTGTGGTTCTTGGTCAGTTTGTAAAGAATGTACTGAATGTAAATCACACTTAAATCATTGTGATTATATATGAAAACGTCCTAACCTGAAATTGGGGAATAGGAATCAGTGCAACATCTAAAATAAAGATATTGGACTAGAGGAGGTTATGGAATAGTTTTTTTAAAGTGTTCTGGATTTGGAGCCATAGGACCTGGGTTCAAATTCTGACTTTATACAAGTCACTAAAACTCTCAGCATTCCTTAACCGTGAAAGGAAAGGGTGTCCTTTAAGATCCTTTACAGCTCAAAACATATAATCCTGCTATTAGATGGTGTTCAAAGTTCCTTCCAAAGTTGGAATTCTATCAAGTTCACCCTCACTGGAGTGAGCTCACATAGGAATGAGCAGAACCAAGAGAATACTATATACAGCAACAAAAATATTGTTTGAAGAATGACATATTTCTGCCTATAGAGAATGAAATAATAAATGGAAATAAGTAAGACATAGTTTTACATATTATATATATATATATATATATATATTTTTTGTCAAATGACTCCTTCTTTAGTGAGGGGAGGGGAAGGAAGGAGTTCACTGGGTATTTTAAGGTAACAAACATTAACAAATTAATTTTTTAAACTCGGATTCCATCTTAGAATCAATACTATGTATTGGTTCCAACGCAGAAGAACAGGAAGGGCTAGGAAATGGGGGTTAAGTGATTTGTCCAGGGTCACACAACTGGGAAGTGACTGAGGCCAGATTTGAAACCAGGACCCCCATTTCTAGGCCTAAGTAAATTAATTTTTTTAAGGGGAAAGTATGAAGCCATTTCCTATGTTAGATGAGGAAGGGAAGAGATTGAACTAAAGCAATCACTTCAGGTTAAGAATATCCAGTTATTGAGAATAAATGAATGGAAGGCATTAGTTATAGGGCACAGCAGAAAACAGATCTCATTAACAATAATGGTAGAAAACCATAGAAATGAAAAATCCTCACAAAACATGGACAGAAACACTTTGACTATGAATTTAATATGACTAGATTCACTCTCCAGCTGAGAAAATCCATCCTGGATTATGGAATCTTAGAATTTCAAAGATAAAAGGGTCCTCAGAGGCCTATACCCTCAACCTATACCAGAAAAAAAAATACACATTTCAACATGGATCACAGAGTCTTTGCTGGAAGACCTCCATGAGGGAAAACTCACTACCTCCAGAGTCAGCCCATTCCCTTCTGAGATAGTTCTAAGTTTTGGAAAGTTTTTCTTCCCATCAAGTCTAAATTTGTCTCTTTGCAATTTCTCCCTCTCTTTAACTTAGCCATATGGATTTCCTCATCCCTCAACCTCCACGAATGCCCTCTAATAAATGAAAGAAGAAACTTTATTAAGTACTTATTATGTATCAAACACTGAGATAACTTCTGGGGATACAAATGGGAAAAGGACAGTTCTGGCTCTCAAGAAGCTCACATTCTAATCAATGGGGACAACACAAAAGGAAATTTCGTTAAAGGACAGATAGAAAGACTCATGAGACCTGGAGGTACTGTAATTGGGTGGATGGCAAAGCCCAAGGCTCCTGAGGTTGTCGATAGGTCAGATGATGGTACCCAGGCTCTGGAGGGCAGAAGCAAGGCAGAAAGTAAAGCCTGGTGGTGCTCCATCTTGCCAAAAAGAACAGAGTTGGTGGTTACTATTTCATGCAAGCCACGTGAATAGCTAAGCAGTTTGTTCTGGGCAGGACAAGAGAGCAAGGAGAAGAGAAGGGGTCAAAAGTATATTGGCAGCAAGAGGTTCAAATGACACTAGTCCTTTCTAGTGCTTTTCTGCCAAAATAGTCCGTCTCACTCTCCAACCTTAGTCCAAGAAAATATTTTTAGCCCCCAAGATCTCCATGATTTTTAGCAGGTCAGAAAAAACCCTTGGCTCTACAAGGCATCCAATCCCAATGAGGCACTCTTGATTCTTAGGGACTCAGAAAAAAACAAAAACAAAAATATCTCCATCTTTGATTATGGTAAAAACTTCTACCCACTCTCCTAATTCTCTCACCTCCGCCATTTTCAATCCTTCTAGCCAAATAAATCTTTGGTAGCCTCTTCCATCCTCCGTCCCTCAATTTATCAATTCTTGCTTGGTGTCTAATACATGAAATCCCTTTCCATTAGAGTTTATATCTATAATATTTTCTGGATGTGTGTCATGGATCCCTTTGGCAGTCTAGTGAAGCCTACAGACTTCTCAAAATAATATTTTAATGCATATAATAAAACACACAAGATTACAATACTATATTTCAATGTAATTGGTTTCCTTTGTAAGTGTATTTTATTCTATACATTTAAAAATATTTAACATATGCATACATTATATGCATGCATATGCACATATATGCATACATACATATACATATGTATATGTTTTATATGTATGTATGTATATAAAACCTAGCTAGGCTAAGAATCTGTGCTTTAAGTCTTCAACCCCTCCCATTTTAGTAAAGAAGTCCTAGCCAATCGTGCACTCTCTCCCAACAAAACCTTCTTCAAATCCTTCCCTACTTCCCCCAACCCAACCACCCCAGTCATGTTTTTAGAAGATTTCAAATCTGTAACTTTAATTTCTCTCCAGGTTGGAGGTTGGTCAAGATGTAAAACAATGGGGATCTTACACCGTGTTGCTTTCTAATAGGTAATTCCTTCATTCACCTAGTAGTTAAAATAGGGACTAAAAAGAGAAAACTCTACAGTGGATTCTTAACATCCTCAATGTGATTTGACCAACAAAAACATTGGTACACACAGAAAACAACCAGTTCATTTTGTATTCACTTCTATTTTTATTGTGCTCTGCTATTGTTTAAAAATAAGGGGGAGGAGGATATGCCTAAGCCTTCATCTGCAGCCAGAATTTTTTATTACTAGGGTCTGAAAAAACAGAATAAGCTTTAATTTCTTCCAATTTTATTTCAACTTTGCCAGTGGACATCTGGGCTTGAAGTTGAAATACATGGTTAACACTTTCCAGGCTTTCCTTTGGGTGATTTTTCTGACAGTGTGAAGAAAATGTTCTAAGCACATATATCAACTATTCAGTGTTCATTCTTTCCAGGTTCCATCTACCAAACACACATTTCATTTATTTGGAGCCCCAGTCATTAGGTGAGTCAGTGAGAACATTGAACCTGGAGTCAGGAAGACCCAAATTCACATCTAGGCTCTGAAGTTTACCACTTGTGTGACCTTGGGCAAATCATTTAACCTCATCTTTCTCAATTTCTTCAACTGTAAAGTAAGGATAATAATAGCACCTACCTCAGGATTGTCTGGCTAAAATGAGATAATATCTGTAGGTACTTTGCAAACCAAAGTAAGGGGTATGGTATGCTGGTAAGTGTTTAATTTTTCTGGAAAAAAAATTGTACCCAAAACATATTTCTAAGGTTAATCTGTTCATCTTAATATTAACATGGTCTACTTTACTTTCTTAAGACTAGAAAATCAACAAAACAATAAATCAAGCCCTAGTTTTGTTTTTGTTTTTGGTTTTTTTATGTTTGTTTGTCTCTGAGTAAACACTTGTTAACACTGAAAATTTAACGATTTGCTCTTATGAGCTGGTTGGAGCTGGCTCCAGCACACCCCTGGTTACACCTATCCTTATGATCTGTTTCTATGAAACTTCTAAACACTGTTTCAATAGTCAATTAAAATAGATCTAATGTCTCTCCCATGGGACATGAACCACCCCCTAAGTTGACATTATTGACAGTGAATACCTGTGCATAAATACTGGAAGTATACAGTAGAAAAAACTCTGGTTCTAGGTTCAGAAAAACCTGTGTTCAAATCCTGCCTGTTAATCAACCACTGCAAATTTGGATCAAGAAGACAACATATACATCCTGAAAATGCAAATGAAAAGAACAACAAAATGAAATAGAAGTTTGGAGAAGAAAGGCAGACATATCCCTCCATGGGTGTGAATTTTGCATTTAATGTCAGATGTCAAATGTTAAAACTCCAGCAAAAAAGGTACAACTCAGCTTTCTCTTCCTTGCCTCCAAAAAATTAAGTAAATAAAACCATGGGAAGTGAGGGCAGGAAAAGCCAGACAACTAGTCAAGAGTCTCAGAGGATGATGATCTCTTTAGGGTCATATTGTGTTTGTTGCCACATTCATCTTGCAGGGCCTAGGCCTGAGAGCTTATGGCTTTAGGGCAGTGATGATGAACCTTTTAAAGACTGTGTGCCATGCCCCACCCTACCCAAACCAAGTGCCATATGTACTCTTCCTCCCCCTCCCCTTACCCCACACACTTCACAGGGGTGAAGTGAGGAATCTCCTCAGCCTAGGTAGAGAGGGGAAGGGCATAAGCCTTCCCATTGGGCTGCTGGGCAGAGGTGTGGCTGATGTGAAAAAATGTTGTCAGGCACAGTGGAGAGAGAAAAGGGAGAAGCTCCAACCAAGTCCTTCTGTCTTTCTAGTAACAAATTCTGGTGGGAGACAGCACCACAGAAAGAGCTCTGCTTGATCTCTCTGGCACTCATGCCATAGGTTCACCATCATGGGCTTAGGGGACCTGGATGGTTGAAGACTATACGTAGAGCTGGTCATCAAGTCTTGGCTGGAAGAATTTGCTGGAATGGAAGAGTCAGCAACTGGAACCAGGCAAAAAGTCAAGGGGGAGGAAGCACTGGGGAATTAACACTTCTTCCCCTTCTCTTGCTCATCTGCAGTTTGCACCTCAATGCAACTGCACTCAATTAGTTCTGTTTCTGCCAGGTCTTCCTTCAGAGACTTCCTGAATGGAGGATTAGGAACCTTCAAGGTGTTAGGGGACACCCAACCATTGAAGAAAGTAGAATTAATAGTGGTTGCCCCTTCCTTCAAGACACTGGTAGGGAAGGAAGGTACTGGACACTTCTTGGGAAAAGGGATGGATAATGGATAAAATATTTTCTTGAAACATCTGCCATCCAACATCCTCCCTTCCTAGAGACCTGCAGAGATGATGAATCTCCTCAGTATATCTTACCTTTGCCACAACTTATTTCATTACATGTTTGCTGAGAAGTTCACCAAGTAACTGAAAATCTCCCAGATATCTGAGGCCATTTTCCCCAGCACCACTTTCTTGGGCTTTCTAGAATAACTAAGACCTTCAAACCCACATCCTCCCATCACTACCTCCCCCAGAAGCAAAGAATCATTTCAGAGTTATCCTAGAAACGTTTGGAAGCTGGGGTCCAAATTGTCAGGGACTTCTCAGTCTTGCCTGCTGCTGTCTGCTGACAGATTCAGAGCAGAGGCCCCAGGCTCCAAAATTCAGCCTGGGAAGCTTGTTAACAGCCTACTCTAATTTTCACAGCTGTAACCACACCCATAATTTTGTTGTCACCCTCCGCCTAGCAGCCTTCAGGCTGGTGTTTTATTACCTACTGCCGACATCCATGAATCTATGAAATCATCCATGAATCCAGAGCCGCACTGTTGCCACTCTTCTGAGATTTCTGTCTTGTCCTTTTATAATTCCTCCATTAGGAAATGCCCAGGTGATAGGAGTCTGCTGTCCGGTATTCACAGGCCATCCATTAGTTTACCCCAACACTCTCATGTGACAGTCTATCCGTCCTTCTGATGAAATTTTTTGCATAGCTTCTCCTGCACAATTCCTCATTCATAATGTAGTGTAATTTATTCACACCCACTGTACATCCTTTGATTGATCTGCAGCCATAATACTTCAGAGACTCTGATATTCCATGGCTCCCAGCCATACAAAATTAATGAAAGAATATTATTGTTTTGAAAAAAAATGGGACTTGATGCATGATTCTTGTCTCTTAGCAGAGAGATGATCGACTGTAGGTATAAAATGAGATATACATTTTTAGACATGACTAATGTATAAATTTGAAGAAAAGAATTGTATCTCTCTCCCTTCTATTCAGAGATGAGAGGTATGGAACATCACATATACTGAAAGAGTCCATTATTTGTTTGTTGCTTCTGCTGAAAAAAAAAAGGTTTTTCTCTTTATTCTCCCCTCTGATTTAAAGGATGGCTCTCTGGGTAGGCTGAGGAAATGGATGTATTGGGAAATGAAGGACATGTAAAAACTAAAAACCAATAGAATTTTTGTTAAAAGTTAAGTCTTTGGGTGGGGGAGAGGCATGGGGTCATTAAAAACACTGCTCAGTTTCCCAAAATCAATCCATCCTGCTCTTTGCCCAATAATGACTTTCTAGATAAAGTGCCTATGCAGGTCGGGAAAACTTACTTGGCATCAGAGATAACACCTTCTATATCTCCTTTATTAGCAATTTTGGGGTAAATCATGAAACATCCTATTTTCATATTCTAACCCTTCTCAACCAGTCATTGTGCTCTAAGATACCAAAACATAGATCTGAGATGAAAGATAGCAGATAGCAGCACCTTGCTCCCCACCATTTGCCTTCCTGGAACCTCAGAGAAGGAAAGATCTTCTCTAACACTTATCAGAGATAGGACTTTTTCCATACAATAAAGGAAAGCTGGGAAGCCATCTTTAAAGCTGCCACATTGGCAATTTGGATCAAGATTTTCAGGTCTAAAACACCCCACTCCTCTCTCCAGCTCTCTTAAGACATCAGCTACACAGAATATCCTTTAATAAATAAATCTGTCTCTTTTGGACATGTAAGTCAAATATGTAGGTATTGTGGTCAGGCATGGCTCATATGTCACTGGACAGTTAACAAAAGGAGGCTCACTTAGCTATAATAGCATAAAAGGAATATGTAGCAAGGGGCCTGAAGTGCCCAGCTACATAAGCTACCTAGTACTTGGTGGGCAAAGTACCCTTTCCTTCCTTGGACTCCTTTTCCAGCACAGTTTTATGTGTTGTATTTCCCACCCCCACCATTAAAATGTAATCTCATTGAGGGCAGGGACTCTCTTACTTGCTTTTATATGCATCTCCCCTCAAGAAAACAGGAAAACTGCAAAATGTTTAAAGAAACAAAATAATGAAATATCAGTATTTAATACATATGCATTGGATATATAACAAAAATTAATTCAAATATAAAAGATATAAATAGTAAGGGAGTGATAACTATAGTCAATCTGGATTTTTCTTTCATAGCTTGACAATTAAAGGAAAAACAAGAAGGAAATTACAGGAGAACAGAATGTTGGAAAAACTAACACACTTTTGGACACTAATGAAGAGAAATCTCAAAATGAAGATATATTACTCAAACTAATAAAGAACTTTTAACAAAAACAATCATTGAATAGGTCATAAAGAGATCTTTTTCAAATTTCTGCAAAAACCGTAAGCATATCAAAAATCTTAAACAATCAGTGAACAAAGATGCCTTCAGGGCTCAGACAGAGAGGACAGACTTACCCAGTCTTTGTCCTGGATCAGACTGATTTGTGTTCACTGTAAACTTGCAGATTCCACATTTAATACCCTAAGAAAGCAACAACAGGACTCAAGAGGACACAAAATAGGACAAACTATGATTTAGTCATTCCTTCCAGAAGTACACAAGTTTGGCCCTAACATGAAGAATTTGTTAGGAAGACTGGAAATATAAGTAAACTAGCAATATTAAAATGAAATCAAAAGACTAAAAAAATAGAAGTATAAAGCATCTCATATCAAAAAACAACTGGAAAATATATCAGAGAGATCATTTGAGTCCCTGGACAACCTGAAAACCATGACTAAAAATAGGACCTAGAAATCATATTTCAAGAAATATCCCCAAATCTCTTAGAACAAGAGTACAGAGAGAAAACAAAAAGAATCACTGGTTATTTCCTGAAATACTATATGGTACCAAAAAAATTTTTTGAAGTGTGATAGTGTTTGGCCAGACAGCAGATGTTGACCACTATCAACCAAATTCTATTCCTATAAAAATTTAGCAGTAATTAATACTCTGGCTCATCTTGCCCTAGCTAAATTTTTTTACAAGTTTATTGGGTTTTTTTAATACTTAAATCATTTCCCACCATAATTTCTCCTTTAGTACCCTTCTTTATAAGAAAAATAGCTAAATAAACATGTAGCAACTATATCCAATAGTGCATTCAACACTCAGTTCTTATAAACTGCCTCACTCCCCACCTTTCTAACTCAGACAGAAAAATGTTTCAATCAAGATTCCATCCCAGAGTTTCAAATTCTGGAACACTTCTTTAATTAGCTCACTTCTGAGGTATTTGGTTGCCTTCTTTGTTAGAAAATGAGGGCTTCTGGTAGCACTGAAACATAAACATTTATTCATAACAAAACTAAATAATAAAACATAAAGAAATCACAGTGAGTACAGTTTTATTTTTCTCCACCTCCCCCCAGAGTAGTTTAAATCTCAATCTTCTCCAAACAAACATTCATGACAGCAGCATCAGAACTCTAGACAAAGTCTCTTCTGGGGACCTGAGAGAAATAAGCTCAGTGAAGACAACGTCATCATCTCTGTTTAGATATGTCATTTGGCATCAGTTCTCATCTAATAATCATTCTCAATCTTTTAACAGTGATGAATATTCCTCTTCAATTTGACCTGGTCCCAACATGATTGTCCCACTTTGATTTCCCCTCCTCCCTTCCCTCCCATAGTCCCTTGCTGTACCTCCCTGCTGTATGCCCTCATCCCAAAACACTCAAGGAGCTAAGCAAAGACAATTCACTCACAGGAAAAGTTGGATTGATCCATACAGGCAATTACAAGTTCCTTGATATTTCTCCCAAAGGCTACATGCATGAGGTGTGTGGTGAGGTAACTAGGTTTTCTTTTGGTTTTTATTCTCCCTAGCCCAATAAAGTTCAAATCCCTCATCTGGCATTGTTCATTTATTTTTCTCACTATTGACTAGAATGTGATGATAAATACAGAGGAAAGAACTCTAGATTTAAAATCAGAGGACCTCAATATGTTCAAATTCCTGCTAGATCACTTCCTATCTCTGTGACTTTGGGTAAGTACTCTCTTCATCTTTAAAATGAGATAGTTGGGATTAGTAACCTTTTTAGCTCTAAATCCTTTTGCTAGTAGGCCAATGCCTTTGAGTTTCTTCATAGGGAGATACGTACTGACTTTTCTTAAAAGTCCCTTCAAACAATGATGGAATAAGGGTGACCAATGGGATGCTTGGAGCTCTTTCACAATGTTTTTTTTTTTCTGTCCTACTAATTCCCTTTATGAAAACTCACATACCAGGAGTGTAAACCATCATGTCACCACAATTCTGTCAGCTGGGGATTGTATAGTCATACCTCCCACTACACTTCAATTTGTTTTAAAGGTTCATGGCATACAAGCTCTTTAGAAAATAGTTTCTGGAAATCTTCCTCTATAAAAGCAGTTTTGAGCTCAGGTCATTGTCAGCCAACCTCAGATAAATGGAAAGTTGCTGTTTTTCAAAAGATTGTGGACAGAAGAGAGAATGGAAAATTAGAGGATTAGGAAACAAAAGGAATAAAAGTGGTCAAGAAAACTTCCCAAATTGAAGGGAACCTAGTTCTTCCTCCTCTTTCTTCTTCATGGAGGGAGAGAGAAGTCTAAGGGACCAATCTGAAGCAGCAGACTTGGAAAAAGAGGCAAGATTTAAAAATTCAGGACATCTCTTTGATTAGTCCTCTCATAGTCACAGAAATCTTAATAGGGTAGATAAAGGAACAAGGAATAGAGGTAAAAACAGAGGTATTTTGAGATGAAGCAGGCTACATCTTTGTATACACAACTTTGATTCCAAACTGTGAAGCAGAGTGATTTGATGAAGCAAATTTTAAAGATCAGTCAAAATGGCACCAAATTGTACCTTTAAGCATTTATTCCTTTAAAAGTTGCTCTAAAATTATAGCTTTTGAATTGTATGTTTGGTGTTTAAATTTAGTTGTGTGGAGTTGTTTATTCCTAGCTGTTTTAACAGCTATATTGTTGATAATTAAAGGCTAGAAGTTTCAGAGTTGTAAACAGAAGCCCAAAGCATATACTGTGTAACTGGTCCCTGAAGCCCTCTACCTCAATGGTAGGATCAAGTTTTTAATAGTGAATAAATCTCTTGAGGGCTACTTTTGAGAATCTAGAGTAAATTAAACTTAAGAAATGTCAGAACATCAGGAAAATGTTCTGCCCCAGACTCCATCTGTTGAAACTGAAAAGTGAATGTTGGAGCTGAAGTAAGAATATGGCATTAAAGCTCCCTGTTGGTATCACGGTTCAGACATTTCAATCATGTCCTATTCTTCATAACCCCTTTTGGACTTTTCTTGGCAAAGACAAAGTGATTTGTCATTTCCTTCTCCAGATCATTTTACAGATGGGGAAATTGTAGGTTTAAACTGGATTAAACTGTAAGTTCCTACAGATAGTAGGAAGCTGAGGCAACCAGGGGTTAAATAACTCTTCCAGGATCAACCAGCTAGTAAGTGTCTTAGGCTGGATTTGAACTCAGGCCTTCCTGCCATCAGGCCTGGCATTCTCTCCATTGTACACCTAGCTGTCCTGGGGTCCCCTATCACCTCTAGAATAAAATAGAGACTCTTCCATCTCATATTGAGGTCATTCCATCATCCAGTCCCAGTTTCCTTTTCCAGTCTTATTTCACATCATTCCTCTTCATGCACTCTATTTTCCAGTCAAATTGGATTAGGAGCTACTTCCCCAACTTGACTAGGTACTTCCTGCCTCTATATATTTGCACAGGCTATCCTCCATTCTGAAAATTTACTGGCACTACATCTTCTCCTTTCAGATTCTTTGTCTTCTCCCTTCAAGCCTAAGCTCAGATACCACCTCTTCTTCAAAACCTTCCCTGAAGTCTCCCTTCCCCCATGAAAATGATCTCTCCCTCCTCAAATTTCTCTAGAGCTCTTTGCTTGGATCTCTGCATTCTACTTCATATTCTACTTATCTGTATATCCAGCATGCACCCATCCCCAGGAGAATCTTTGGTAACTTAGAGATAGGCTCATAGATCTAGAGTCAGAAAGAACCTCAGAGAAATATATGCTCCTAAAGGGTGGGGACTGTGATGTATTCTTTTAATCTTCACATGCCTAGATTAGGAATTTTTCGCCTTTTTCACATCACAGTTCTTTTTGTTGAAGCCTATAAACCCCTTCTCAGAATGTTTCTCACTTATTACCCAATGGAAGGGAATGCTAGTATTTAGCTGGAGGTTAGTGACAGTCCAGATGCAATTTATTTTCCCATCTAAGTCCACAGAGAAACAACCTCCTCCTCCACCCCCAACCCCTGCCCCAAGGAGTCTATGGACCCCAGGTCCATAACTCGGCTCCGGAGCCTGCTAAATGTTTGCTAAGTTGTTTCTTCAACAAAAGTAGTTGACCAATATATGTCTGGTCACATTCTAGCAAGAATCAAGAAATAGTTATCATCATCTGATACCAGCCTACCTTTAATTAGGAGAGGGATTGGACCTGTGATTTCATTCATATAGCATTTCCAGGTGAGAAATCTCCCTCTATCAATGCAGACCAGCCCCTTCTCCAAAGCTTTTAATCTTTAAAAAATTTGACAGATGACAATAAGAGATTCAGTGACTTGTCAAGAGTCATCATCAGCCAATATGTATCAGAGATGGGATTTGAACTCAAGTCCTCTTAACATCAAGACCAGTTCCACTAGCCACTACATCAAGCTGCCTCTTAATAGCTTTAAAAAAAAAAACAAAACAAAACCAAAAAGCTAACATTTATGCAGCACTTACTATGTGCCAAGTACTATGATAAGCTCTTTACAATTATGTCATTTGATCCCCACAACAGCCCTTTGAGGCAAGTGCTATGATTATCCCCATTTTACAGATGAGAAAATTGAGGCAAACAGAGGTTAAGAGATTTGCCCAGAGTCACAAACCTAGTAATCGTCTGAGATCAAATTCCAGCTCAGGTGTTCCTGACTCAAGGCAGCATTCTATCTACTGTACCACCTAGCAGCTCTTATAACTTAATTAAAATACACGCATTTCAGGTGTTCAGATCTCTTTCACTAACTGGCTTCTATTCCTGCAGTTTACAAAACTAGAATATGTGTTGCTTGAACCTGATACTATTTCCAATCTTACGAGGAAAAAAAACAAACATGTAAATTAGTATTTGGAGCCAAGAATGCTGACATTTCTTTTTAACTCAACCACAGAACTCGGAAAGCGTTCTCAAACTGAGCACTCAGAAGCTCCAGGGAGTCTCCCTTGGTGTTCTCTGCCAAGGAATGCTCTTTGGAAGGAGAAGAGAAACAGAAGTCTTCTCATGGGAATCAGCCTGCTGTAATAGCCAGAGACAGCTTGGTGGCACAGTGGATGGAGCACTGAACATGGAGTCAGGCTAGAGCCAAGTTTGAATCCAGCCTCAGACACTTAATAAATAGGTAGCCTTGGGGAAATTACTTAATCTCAGCCCGAGTTTCCCCATTTCTTAAATGGGGAAAAAATAGCACCTTTCAGGGTCATTTCAAGAGCCAAGTACATAATCTTTATGAAATACTTTTGAAACCTTAAAGCACTATATTACTAGCTATTATTATTCCTATGGTGCTATCAAGGGTGAAGAGCAGTTAGGTGACACAGTGGATAGAGTGCTGGGCCTGGAGTCAGGAAGTCATCTTTCTGAGTTCAAATCCAATCCAAGACAACTTGCTTGTTGGGCAACCTTGAGCAAGTCATGTTGGCCTCATTTTCCTTATCTGTAAAATGAACTGGAGGAGGAAATAGCAAATCATTCTAGTATCTTTGCCAAGAAAATCACAAAATAAGTAGTGAAGGGTCAGACATAACTGAAGAATGACTGAACAACAATGGTGCCATCAATGAGAATAGAATCCCCAACCTCTCCTCAGTCCTCATTTTCAACCTGTTTTGATATTCAACTCTTTTGATTACCTACTCTTTGCAACTATCTCTTCCTTTCTGGGAATTCTATGACAATGGTTTCCTTCCTAATTCTCTGACCAATCCATGGTACAGTGGAAAGAGTGTTGGCTTTGGAGTCTGAGAATCTGAATTTAAACCTTAGCTCTGTAGTTTGTTTTCTGTGAGAACATGGACAAATCTTAACCTCTCTGGGCTTCAGGATGCTCATCTGTAAAATGAAATGGTCTCCAGTGTCCCTTTCAGCTCTAAATAGATGATCCTTTTCTGTATCTTTCTTTGATGTCTCTACTACCATTGTAATGGCTTGAGTAATCTCCATTCTTTACTAAAAGAAAGAATTCCCAGGAAAGCTCAAAGTGACCATGAGTCAGTCAGTTGGTCAGAGTAAGACCAGCAGGAAAGAATCAAAGTCCTTTTCCCACCTGCTGGAAAGTTGGAATATCAACTAGCAACCAAATCCCCAGGTGTTTCTCCCAGCATGAGTCTGGACCAGTGCAGAACCTTGACCTAGATCTCAGTTCTGAGTTCCTCACTCCCTTACTCTAAAGTTGGCTCATTTAGCCCAGATAAGAACTCTATAAAATCACAAGACTTTATTGACTAAGGTGCCCCTTTCCATTGGAGTCCCCAGTATCCTGTGGCCACAGTATCCTGTGCCCAATCCTGGTACTAAATATGGGTACCTGATCTGGGCTTTAGCAGACTTGACCTGTTTTTAGCTTACCTTTCTTATTATGTCACTTCAATAAAGCTGATTTGCTCTACTATTGTGTGCTCCAAGTCTCCTTTTACTGTCCAGTTGGTATCATGAATCTTTAAAAATTTATATCAAGACACTCATCCTACATGTAGGTAGGTACCTATCCCCAGCCTCCTGATTGTTTCTTGTTTTTACCTAAGCTTTTGGTAAGCTTATTCCCATGGCTTTAATTACCACATGTGTTTCTTTCTCCCAAATATATATCACTAGCAAGGACCTCACCAGCACCCTAGTCCTAGATTTCCAACTGCCTATAGATTACTTGGACATTACATCATTGCTCTAAACTCAACATATTCAGAAACTATATTAATTATCTTCCTCTATTAACCATGTTCCCTTCCCAATTCCTCCATTTCTGTTGATAGCCAATTATCTGATTCTTCTCAAAACTCTCAAGCTCAACAGTCTGGAGTTTTGTTTTGTTTTTTGCCTTTTTCACTCTACCGTCTAATCTATGGGCTAGATTTCACCAGCTTGCCCTTAAAGAAGGTTTGACTAAGAAAGAGCCATTTATTACTGTAACCCATCACTAAAGAGACCATTAAGTTTAGTTCCCAGCTTTAGTTTAGGAAGTCAAATGAGGAAGTGAAATTTCAGAAGTGCACAAAGAACCTTAGTTGTCAGGGCCCTTGAGTGTATGGGGAAACAATAACTAGAGATGAGATCAGAACTTGAGTTGAAAAAAAGAGGGAACAGCAAGTGAATGAATGAATGAATATCAATAAATATTTATTAGGTACCTATCTGCCAAATACTGTGCTAAGCACTATGGATACAAAGAAAAGCATTAAATATTCCTGCTCTCAAGGAGCTCATGGTTGAATATGGGAGACAACATGGCTGTAACCTACTATGTACAAACAAGCTAAATACAAAATAAATTGGAGATAATCAATAGAGAGGTGAGAGTTGAACTGGGTCTTGAAGGAAACCAAAAAGCAGAGACAAAGAGGGCACAAATTCTAAGCATAGGGGACAACCAGTAAAAATGTCCAGAGTTTAGAAATGGAGACTCTTGTATGAGGAACAGCAGGGAGGCCATGTCACTGGACAGTAGAGTATGTGGGGGAGAAAGGCAGAGAGTGAAAGAAAATTAGAAAGATGGGGGAGGGAGAGAATCAGGTTCTAAAGACCTATAAAGAAAGGATTTTACATTTGATCCTAGGAGTGATAGGGAGCCACTAGAATTATTGAGAAGTTAGTAAAATGATTAGACTTGTACTTTGGAAAGTTCAACATAAATGAATCAACAAATGAATGAATGAATGAATGGTCACTTTAAATGCTTTTTATTAAGTGCTTACTATGTGCAATGCCCTGTGCTAGGTCCTGGAGACACCAAGAGAAAAACAAGACATTTCCTTCTCTCAAGGAGTTCACATTTTATTACAGGTTGATTGTGGGGTTCCCCAACCTGTGGGGGCCACACAGGAAGGGGTTCTCCTTTGTGGTAGGACCCGAGGAGAGATAGGGAATCTGAGAACCAGGGTGAAGAATGACAGACACAGACAAATCAGTGTTTAAATAGGGCAGGCAAACCCCTATGATATTCTCCTTGGAAGGAAAATATAAGAATTATGGAACACGAGGTAGAGGAGGAGATTAAGGTAGAGAATATAAAGCTGAGAGGGGCTAGAGCCTCGGGTGAGGAGAAGGTTTACTAGAGAGAGAGAGAGAGAGAGAGGGGTTCCTAGAGCAGAGTGAAGATTCAAGAGAAGAGTCATGGGGCTGCCCTCTGTTTTTATTCCTGAGAGATCAGGGAGGTGCTTTCAAGCACGTAGCAATCACGATACAAAGCATAGACAATTAAGATTGGGTGGCAATGTGAAGGTGGTACCTTTTGGGCATGTACCTTTCAACCCTCGATTTCTCAGAGGACTCTGAGCCAAAATGTTAATGAGTTTGTCTTAGGCAACAGGCCGCATGGCTAGGTCAAGATTTCACTCACAAATATCAAAGTATCACCTTGTATCTGAAGACACAGTAACCATACAATCATTTATGTTTCATAGATGTGAATATGCTTGGAATGCTACATTGATAATACATAAAGGAAATTTCTGCTCATTCTTAAATTCTCAGGGCAAATATTTACACATCAAAAATGGACAAATACCACAAATTGGGGCTTAATTCATTGTTTTGTTGACTTATGGGTTTAAGAAAGTGATGGAGGGGGCAGCTGGGTAGCTCAGTGGATTGAGAGCCAGGCCTAGAGACGGGAGGACTTAGGTTCAAATCTGGCCTCAGACACTTCCTAGCTTTGTGACCCTGGGCAAGTCACTTGACCCCCATTGCCTAGCCCTTACCACTCTTCTGCCTTGGAGCCAATACACAGTATTCACTCCAAGACAGAAGGTAAGGGTTTAAAAAAAAAAAAAGAAAGTGATGGAGAACATTTTAATAAATCAGATTAGGCTTAAAAGTGTCCTTAGGGTGAAGCAGCAAAGCAAGTGGGTAGTAACACATCTTTAATGTCATTTCCATCGTTCCTGATATTGAGTCATTTGACAGTGCCAAGGACTTTGGAAGAAGTGCCAACAAACAATATGACTTAAACTTTAATACTTTGATAGCTCTGTGGTTTCATTGGTTTGGGAACACATAACTGCAAAGAGTCCAAAGTCTGGTAGAAGGGGAAGGGGAAATTTCAGTACTCAGTGCCTATACACCATGGAGGGATGAATCAGGGAAGCATCTTCCCACAGCCATTTCCTTCCTCTTCTTTCTTCTTCTTTCTGGCCTCCAACACTTCTTTAACAACACCAGCCTAAGAGGGTATCTCTATGCCATGTGCTCATACAGATTGTCCTAAAACAGACAGAGTTTTCTAGGTCCCAAAATGTGGGAGTTTGGGCAGAATTCCAGGTGGACTCATTCAATGGGCTGCTCATCCAGTTGTATGCCTTAATAATAACTAACATTTAGATAGTACTTTAAAATTTGCAAAGTTCTTTACAAATATTATTTTACTTGATCCTTATATCAAACCTGGTAGATAGATGTTATTGTTCTATTTTTATAACTGAGGTACACAGACTTTAAGTGATTTGTCCAGGGTAACATGGCTAATAAGTGCCTACGGTCATATTTAAACTCTTGGTCTAGCCTGATTCCAGACCCAGTTCTCTATCTACCAAGCCACCTAGTCTGGTCAACTTGTTTTTAATTCTCTTTTTTCGCCCATAACAGATATATAAGCAAGATTGCATTTTGCTGTAGATTTCACTGAGATAAGAATCCTGGGGTTCAGGGCTTGATGCAAATAACAGTGTAATCGGTGAATAGGAGCATCAAGAGGACCTTGACATCAACAGGAAATCCTTCTATTTAGACTCTGCAGGAAATCTTCCTTCATAACAGAAAACATCTTAGCTATTTCTCAGTCCTCATAACTTCATGATCTTTTTGTAATGTCTGACTGTTAACCACTCCCTCTTCCTGGATACTCTGTTTTCCCTCTTTTTCCTGACATTGCTTCCTGAATTCTGTTTCTCTTTCTACCTCTCTAACCAATCCTTTTTCAGTATTTTCAAGATCATTATTCATGCCTTGCTCTTAGTTTATGGATACTTTGGGAATTTATGAAGAATCATTTACTTCTGAACCCTTTATACTCTACTCTCTCCTTTGCTTACCTCATCACTTTCCATAGATTAAACTATAATCTCTGTTCACGATTGAGCCATAAATCCTTTCTTCTTTCCTGGGCTGGAGCCCTACTTCTCCAATTGCCGGGTAAACATATCCACTTGAATGTTCAAAGGGACTCTCAAATCAAATATGTCTAAAGCAGTACTTATTTTCTTCATTCCTAAACCTACCATTCTCCCTAAATTTTCTTTTCTTTCTTTTTTTTTAAGACCCTTAGGTTCTGTCTCAGACTCAATGCCATAAGGACTAAACAATTGGGGTTAAGTGACTTGCCCAGAGTCACACAGCAAGGAAGTGTCTGGGGCCAGATATAAGCCCATAGAGTCCCATCTCTAGTCATGACTCATTATCCATTAAGCTGCCCTGACCCCTGTTTTTGTCAAGAGCAATACCATTCTTCCAGTCACCCAGCTTCCTATCCTAGGCATCTTCACTCTCACTTATCTCTCATTTCCAATTAGTTGGCAAGTCTGATTAAGTCCAAAGCATAGTCCCCTTCTTTCTATTTATATGACCACTACTTATTCAGATCTTCATCACATCTGGGCCACATAAATGGATCATATATATTTCATCTCCACCCACCCACCCTTTCTCCACAGTTGCCAAGCTTAAGTAAGTTTGATCCATTACTCTCCTGCTCAAGAAGTTCCAGTGACTCCCTATTATTTCTAGATTAATATACAAATTCAATATTTGCATTTTAAATTTTTTTTTAATTTTGCATTTAGAGTCTTCTCTACGACCTAGAACATACTTGTCTCTCTCAGTGAAGCATATTCATCTTTTTCTAAGATCTACTTGCTCTTCCTTCACACAAAATTCTGTCTCTCACTCTCTGCCTTTCTACAGACCATCCACCTTACCTGAAATGCACCCTTTCCTTCCCTTTACCTTTTCAAGTCTCTAGTTCAGGTGCCACCTTCTAAATAAGACTTCTTGATTCCTCATTTTAATGCTTCCCTGAAATTACTTTGTATTTCTTTTGTAAACATTTTGAATTTATATATTTTTTGACATTTTGTTTCCCCTAAGCATAAAGTAAGTTCCTTAAGGGCTGGAATTTTTATATTTGTATCCCCAACACTGGAAGATAGTATGTATTCATTCAACAAATGCTTGTTAAAGCTTGGTCAGGGAGAAGAAATGAGAAAAAGCAACTATCTTCTTTTGCCACATAAGTGGAGCACTGAGTCTAAACCATTGTGTGGACCAGCTTTATTGATGGATTGGCTAGTTTTACTTTATTCTCCTTTTTCTTTTGTTTTGTTTTTCAAACTCTTACTTTCTTAGAATTTATATTAAGCATTAGTTTCAAGGCATGAGAATGGTAAGTGCCAGGCAACTCAGGTTAAGTGACTTGGCCAGGATCGCACAGCTAGGAAGTGTCTGAGGCCAGATTTGAACCCAGGAACTCTTGTCCCTAGGCCTGGCTTTCTATCCACTAAGCTACCTAGCTGACCTTCTTTAATTCTTTGTTAAAAGAGATGAGTAAGTTGGATAAGGGAAGAAATATACTGTTAGTTAAATAAAGGTGATATAAAAACAAAAGATATTAACTATTAAAAAATAAATACATATTTTAAAAGCCAGAATTATATCTTCCCCGTCTATAAAAAGAAGGATTGCATTAGATGGCCTTTAAGGTCCCTTACAGCTCTATCTATAATCTTGTGATTCTCAAGATACAACCCACCACAGGCACAGAGGACTGGATATGTGACAGGTTAGAAGGAATATTTAGATGGTTGGGTTGTGGTTTGGTTACTTACTAGTGAATATCATCATTCCCTATGGGCTTGTATGTGAATCCTGTCATTTCCATTAATTTGTAAATAAAACTGTTCATGTTTTGAACCTTGTTAGCCTCTGTGCTTGTAAGGAGAATTGATGATTGTATCGTAGGGAGGGGAAGAGATAATATAGAAGCGGAGGTCCCCAGATCACCTGGGTTAGCAACAACTAGCCTGAAAAGTGAGAAGTCCTCAAAGTGTCCTGTGCCCTTGATAACAAGAAGGTGCCCCAACCTGATGATTACATATGCATATAGTATATGCAGCAATAGCAACAATAGTAAGGGCTTTTCAGTTCATTTAACCTAAGAGCCCAACACTGCATGCAAAAATATAAAAGCTAATTTGGGGGAATATAAAACCCAGAAAAAAGACTCTGACAAGTCATGTTTCCTAGTTATTGATTCATAGAATATGGTTAGCATAGAAACATACATTGAGTTATATTTCCTTTTTTTTCACTCCCTGAAGTGCATGTTGGACACCAAAATACTTGGTGGATAATTGAGAAAATCTTATTACGAAAGATTCCATTTACAGAAGGCATCTCATACCCCATTGGATGGCCAGTACCAATATTTTTTTGAACTGATGATAGTTCTCTATAATAAATAATCCTGTACAACAAAGGTTTTTTTCTGGTACCTGCCACCTATATATCAGCCTCTATTTCTAAATAAAATGCCTGATTGCTTGCTGTTGTACTGTAGGCAAAAGGAAGAGAGAGATCTGAATTCTAGCTCTTCCAAGCTCCACCTATTTTCTGTGAGCCTTAATTAACCTTGTCTCTTCCTTCTCAAACGGATAAATTACCTCTTCTTTTTTCTCTTTCCTCAATCAAATACATTTAATTTCCTCATGAGGGAAAAAACCACAGCTTTCAAGGCAACCCAAAAGTTTTAAAGGGAATTGGGTAAGGATGAAAAGAAATGCACGGTGCTTCTATTATTCCCTAATTGAGCTCAGAGCACTTCTTATTTGAGCATCAACTCTGATTTACCTCCTGTAGATTGGAAGGAAGGGTCCAGATGGGTCTTACTCAAATGAAAACTACTTAGAACCATTTAAAACCATTAGGACCATTAGCTCTGGCTTGAGCTAAGTACACTGCACAGTTCCATGGGGAACTTCTGGTGTCTCCAAAGTCTGAATGTTATACAAATAGTTTCTAATAGGTTTGATTGTTTTGTTTGGGGCACATGCATCCTCTATGAAAATGTATTGACACCAGTTCATTTTGAATGGTCTTAAATGGTTTGGTGTGGAACTAAGCTGGCCATTTGTAGGTAGTTTCCATATTGCATTGCCATTACAAATTAAAATTCTATTGCAACAAAACAATTTGAATGCATCTGAAGATTGACCATTAAGCATCCCTTAGTATACCTAGATTCCTTTCATGTCTAACATTGGCCCAGAAATGCAATGAGAGCCCAGGTACTGATCAGCACCTTTACTGTTGCAGGATTCCCTGACCTGTAGCCCTCAGGGAAATAGAGTGACTTTGGGAGTCTTTGAGATCAACAAAAAGTCCTAAACCTGGAATAGGAAAAAGAAGGTCCCAAGAACCTGTAGTTGCCTAGGGAGTTCACTTCTTTCTGAGGTCAGGGTTTGGGAATGTTGTCTGGGAGACTCTCCTGGGAACCTCAAATCAACTGACTGTGTCCTTTTGGCCAGAGGGCCTCTCTTGCAATTTTTGAATACTTGACATAAACTCTTTGTCATCATTTCCTGAGAATAAGTATTCACATTTAATGAGTATTTACAGTAACTGCAATAATGAAATAGGAAAGAATGACAATAAATAAATAAAAAGCAGGGCAGCTGAATGGCTCAGTTGATTGAGAGCTAGGCCTAGAAATGGGAGATTCTGGGTTCAAATTTTACTTCAGATGCTTCCCACCTGTGTGACCCTGGGCAAGTCACTTAATTCCCATTGCCTAGCCTTTATCTTTCTTATCCCTTAGAACAAATTCTCAGTATTGACTCTAAGACAGAGGGTAAGGATTTAAAACAAACAAACAAATAAATAAATAAATAAAAAGGAAACTGAATACTGTGTTGATCTCTCTTGACCTGAAAGAAGTAGCAGGAGATTGTACTTTGTTCCCTTCTTTGTAGAGGTGGATGACTATGCATATGGAGCACTGCATATCATTAAACTTGATTTTATTTGTTTTGCTGAACTACAGGATTTTTTTAGTGTGTCTTTTTTTTTTAAACCCTTACCTTCTCTCTTGGAACCAATACTCTGTACTCCCTATTGGTTCCAAGGCAGAAGAGTGTAAGGGCTAGGCAATGGGGAATAAGTGACTTGCCCAGGGTCACCCAGCTGAGAAGTATCTGAGGTCAAATTTGAACCCAAGACTTCCCATCTCTAGGCCTGGCTCTCAATCCACTGAGATACCCAGCTGCCCCCTTTGTCTTTTCTTATAATTTATTATAAGGGATGACTCTGGTTAGGGGAGAAGCAAAAAAGAGTTCAGCTCTCAACCTGCTGTTAATTTTCACCACAACCACTACCCCCATTGGGTGAAAAATAAAAAAAGGAAAGCTTTCATAACAAGTGTTCACAGTCAAACAAAACAAATTCCTGCATTGATCAATTCCAAAAAAATAGAATGTGGAGAAGCACTAGCCCTAAGCTAGAGATGGACCTTGCAGACGAAAAATATGAGATCTGGGGGCTCCGGGGAGAATGTTTCTGTTCTATATTTTGAGGAACTTGTCATTTGAGGCAAAAAAAAAAAACCTATTTGTGAAGAAGAGAAAACCTTCTAGGCAAGGGTCAGGAAAAAGCAGACAATTCATAATGTTACAAAAACAGAAAGGATTCCCTGCCCCCATCCTTACAGAAAGTTATTGTTTTTTGTTTCGTCTCCAAGTTTAAGGCCTGGGTATGTTTCTGCTTCTGCCTTTTTTGATAAGAAAGCTGTCTCAAGGAAAGTTCACAGGCTTAAAATGAAAAGAATCATGGTGGGCCTATTCAATCTCCTTTTGCTAAGATAAGGAGTTGAGCTAACAGTGAGGAGCAGAGAAGCTTTCCTACAAGGTGTGCCATTTGGAACCAAGCCTGGCCTCAGCCAGCAGTGCCCTGGGAACTTGAAATAATGGAAACAAAAGAAACTATGTGCAAGTGAGATGAATGGCCCAAAGGTCACATGGAAGCAAACACACCATAATCCAGAGGTGTGAATAGTTTTCAATCAATCGACAAACATTTATTTCATATTTCCTATGTACCTACAATTATGCTAAGCTCTAGGGTTACAAAAAGATGCACAAGTCAGACTCTGCCTTCAAGTTGCTCACAGTCTAATGGGTTAGACTATTAGAGGAGTCTAATAGGGAAGACAACATGTAAACAATATATAAAGAGACAATATACAAAGCAAGCTCTGTACAAGATAAATAGGAAATGATTAATAGAGGGACGGCATTGAATTAAGAAAAGTTAGAGAAGACTTCCTGTAGAAGCACCTACTGTGTGCAGGCATTCTGCCAAGCACTGGAGATACAGGACTAAAGTGAAATATTTTTGAGCTTCCATTCTAACGAGGAAATGAGACGGAGACAAAAAGAGGAGGATGGAGGGATGGATGGATGGATGAGTGGATGGATGGGGAGATGGATGGATAGCTATGAATATATATGTGAGTTCATATGTGAATACACATATTCATAATGTTTATTATACATGTATGTTTGTAGGTAGAAAACACATGGAAATTAGATAAAAGGTAACCTTTGGAGGGGGGAAACCAGAAAAGGCCTCCCTGCAGATGACGACCCCTTAAGCAGAATTTTGAAGGCAAAAATGGAAATAGAATTCCAAGCAAGGAAGCAAGAGATAGAGGTCGATGTTTGCAGAATAGCCCGTACATAGTACAAGGCATGGTTTGCCCCTTCCCGATGTACATCCTAGCCATGCATATTCCCTATGTACGAGCCTCTCTATGTGTATGTAACTATGTTCACTCTTCTCACTGATGATATTATATATGGGATAGGATACCCCATATTTAAGAGGGAATTATTTTATTTCTTCTTTTCTTACTATGGGATTTCATCAAATGCATTTACCTTAATTGTATGGGAAGCAACTAGGTGGCTCATTGTATTGAGGGCCAGGCCTAGAGATGGGAGGTCCTGAGTTCAAATCTGTCCTCAGACACTTCCTAGCTATGTGACCCTGGGCAAGTTGTCTAGTCCTTACTGCTCTTTTGACTTAGAACCAATACACAGTATTGATTCCAAGATGGAAAGTAAGGGTTTTGGTGGTTTTGTTTTGTTTTGTTTTAATTTAAAAATAACCTAATTGAATCCTCTGGTTCTCTTGTAAAGATAAATATAGTAGTAGGGATATTAAGGGTAAAATTAGTGTTGTTGACTGAATATATTATACTAGTGATCGCCAGGGATTAAAATTCAATCCCAATAAAATACTCAAGTCAGTTTGGGATTTTTATAGTGGTTTAATTACAATAGTAGGAAGAAATTAAGAAAAAGAGGAATTGGACTGCTCTGGCAAGCCAGATAGGAGTTGGAGATCAAGGAAAGGAGGAAAAGAGGAATCAGTCACCTCACCAAGGTTGCTCAGGGAAGACGCCTCACCTAACCCACACTACAACTTCTCCCAGTCACCTCACTGGCAAGCCACAAACACCAAACCACTGCCAGGAGTTCCCAATCTCCAATTGGAGAGAGGAAGTGAAGCAAATCATATAGACCGTTATTTACATCACTTCTTACATCTCACATGTACCAATGGTACATGAAGCAGGTTAATAATCTATGGCATTGATTTACTTTAAAAATACATCCAAAAAGACACAAGATATACAGAAGATTCCTCCATTCCAAAATACATCCCAAAAGATGCAAAATGCCAGTTTTTGAGATATCTACACCTTATGCCAAATCAATATTGCCTCTTAAAACTACTATTATCACTACTGCCACCATTATCCCTACTGTCACTATCCCTACTGTGATAACTAAATCTGATGACAAGGATGCTGATATGGTATGAGGCCCCTTTATACACAGCCTCTGGGCCCTTAGATATTCTCACTGGTTTTGAGCAATCAATTATGCAAATCATGGCTCAAACTTCCTATTCACAAACCACAAATCGAATAGCAAAATATCTAATTAAGAGAGAATAACAAAGGAAGGCATATTGAAAAATAGCCAAACAACAGAAGGAAAAAACCACCACTCTAAGGTACTTCATGTTACCAGTGGTCAAAATGGATTCCAGTATCAGCACTTAGATTTCCATAGTCCCTTGGGACTAGATTAACTCCAGCTGTTGTGACAGAGGCTGGCACTAGAGAAAAAGTACCAGGCTGAAGAATATGTGAAATTGATCACCTCCATAGAGGTGGGGCCTAGGAGTTTGGAATCTTGAGGGGGAGAAGACTCTGGCTGGAGAGGTGAGCAGCGAGGCATTCAGTCCAGAGAGGTGGATTAAAACTTTCTCCTGAGGGTTACCCATCTTTCCTGATGGTGACTGGAAATCTTTCCCCCCAACACTTCCCAATTGAAGGGACTTTCTGAAGAGAAACCTGAGCACACTTTACCTCAGTTCCTATTGCCCAGGGGTGAGTCAACCTGACTTTCTCTCAGGGGGCTCAGGCTGCCAAGGTCTGAGTCCCCCCCCAAACTTGAGGACGGAGAGGAAAAAGGTTTAGATAGAGACAGGGACCCCCTTTTCCCACATTCCTTTCCCATTTTTCCCTGCCTGTTATTCCTTTTGTATTACCTGATTGAGTTGACATTAAAAGTTATCTGTTCCCCAAGTTGAGTGTGCGTGAACAGATCTAGGGGAGACCCTTTGATCTCTAGTAGTGGAGGGGGGATAAGAGGGACAAGAGCAAATTGGGGAGAGCAGCCTTAGCTAAAGAGGGAAGGCAGAAGGGGGGAAATCTTCAAACCCCCCTCCTCTCTCTGAGCCAACCCTAAACATTAGCTGTCTCCCCTGTACCCCACTTTGAGAAGGGAGGGGTCTCCTCCCTTTTCCCCTCTCTATACTGAAAGACTGAACCTCTATTCGGGGTACAACTTAATCCCCCCCTTTTTTAATACATTGTCAGTCATTCTAAGCAGAGTTGATCTCCTAAGTTCCTATATATTATCGTCTCTGAATCACAATCCCTATCATAGACTCTAGAACAATAAATCACTTGTTCAGTAAACTGTGTCCCACAACATCAAACTTCTCTGATTTGACTCTCCATTGAAGTCCATTCCAGGACTCCACAAACATGGGACCTAATCACCTTTCCATGTCAGATTACTTCAATCTCCCCTTCTAAAATGCTAGTCTCTTTACCTCCTTACACAATTTCAGTTTTCTAACATGAGTCATAAAACTTTTTGATATCCTATGGCTTCCCTCTATGAAAAGGTTCCATGGTCTCATCATTAGAGACACCTGAAACTATGCTGGAGAACTACATTGTAGAAAAAGTCTTTTGTGCTCATATAATAATAAAAAGCTTTTACCAAAAAAAAAAAAGCCAATCTCCATTTTCAAAAGTTTTTTCTATCTTTAAGGATTATTGTATGGCCAACACTGAGTGCCATTTTCCCATTAACCTTACAACTTTCAAAATAATGTAAAGTTTAGAAGGCAGAAGGCTAAATTAAAATCTAGCACATAGGAATGTGTCTTTGCATTTGACTTTTAAATTATGTCACTTCTAGATTTTTACTCTTGGGAATTTAGTCACTGCAATGTTTACCCCCCACAAAAAAAATCATAATTTCAACACTGTAGGCACTCTCTCCACTGGTATAAATGTGTGTCCATCCATTCTTTAATAGCCTGTTTTATGAATTACTATGATCAAAAACTTCATCATTTTGTGGCAATCCTCAGGCAATCACAGATAAGCTGGTCCTCTGTTGACTGAGGCACAAAATGGCCCCCATTGAAAATAAAAAAATAATGGATTCCTTAACCAAGAATGCAGTACACCCAAGGACAACTGGATTTATATATATATGTGTGTGTGTGTGTGTGTGTGTGTGTGTGTGTTTACATGGAAATATTTGTCAGGAGTTAGGCAGATCTATTCAAGGGGATTTTAAACTGAAAAAGGGAGAGGAAGGAGAAAACTACTCATGGCATCCATTCATGAAATCACAGTCCTATTTCCTCACCTGCAGGGCTGGACGAGGCTCTGGCCCTCCTGCAATAGAGGAGTGCCTAGAACCTATTACCAGACACTTTTAGCACCCTGAAATATATAGCTATGGCTTTACTCACAATTTTTCCCTCTATGTACTTTTGTGAGACTTTATTCTCAGCATTAAACAATATCAAATCCAACAAAAGAAACAGATTGACAGATGACATTACTAGTACTTGCTTGGGCTTGAAGTGTACAAAATATCAACCTTCAATTGAAGATTTAGTCAATGAAATTCAGCAACAAAAAAGTCACTAAAAGGCAGGTTTATTTAAAGAATTCCCCCTCTACCTCACTTATGTTAGTTCATGGCACCCCACACAAGTTAAATAATATCAAGATCAACAAAAGAAACTGACTGACAGATGAACAAAAAAGTCACTAAGCAGGTAAGCTAAATAATTAATTTAATTAATTAAAATCAAATAAATTTTGATTTATTAAATACAGTTATATATTACAATTATACATTTTGTTATTTAAACTATAAATATCATGAAATTATTGTTTTTCTTGAAATGACATGCCACCCAAGTTATGCTCAGGTTTTTGGCGAATTTTGACACACCAAGATCAAAAGGTTGCCCATCACTGGAATAGAAGCAGAGCCTAATAGTGATGAGGGGCAAGGCTTCAATTATCTAGACATCTCATATAGATTTTTACCTGCCAAAAGTGGAGCAACTAATGAATTCTTGGCTTTCCCTAATTATAACAATAGCTTTATCATTCATATGGTGGAAGAAGTGAAGGGGAATTCCTATTCTGGACTTGATTCTGATCAACAAAGAAAAACTAATTGCTGAAATGGAAAAAAGGAACCTTTGAGAGGAGTGGCTGTTCTATCATAGAACAATGTGATATGCAAGCTAGATTTGGGGAGAACATATTTCAGAGTTCAGGGAATAGGATAATTAAGATATCATGTCTTTAAAATCTTGGGAGAGATGAGACCCTCTTCTCAAATGAAATTTTAGACAGAAATAAATCAAGTGAGTTGGCAAAGAAGTTCTATTGAGGAAAAAGGGAACATCAAAGAAAGTATAGGAGTGTTGTAGCTGAGGTTAGATGGAATGATAAAAGATAACAAGAAAAAGGCATGACTATAGTCTATAGTCACACAATTATTATTTTTCTATTTTTCTCTGCTAAGAATTATTTTTGGTCTAGAAAGGACAGAACAAAAATGACTAATTGAGAGTTGAAACCCAAGATAAATAAGGAGATAATTAAAAAGAACTCAATGGCACTTGATAAAATCAGGTCACTTAGTCCAGATAAACAATATCCTTAGGTTGTAAAAGAACTGGAAGATGTGATATCTAAGTCATTTTCATTTATCTTTGATTGACAATAGAGTTGTGAGAAGTTCTGTAGGACTAGAAAATAAATATTGCCCTGATTTTCTTAAGAGGAAAGAAAATAGAATTTATAAATGAATGAGTGCATTCATTCATGTATGCATAAATAAAAAGTATTTACGGGGACTTCTGGGTAAACATGGCTGCAATCTAGATGCCACTCACTTCTTCTCCCCGGCACCAAACGAAATAGACTACTTCAAAGGAGCATAAAAATCACCTTTGGAGGAACGGAGGGGCTCACCAGTACCCCCAAAGAGGTGAAGGTACGTGGGGTTTGAACATTTCCACACTATAAGAAAGAGGAAAAGCTTGCAAAGAAACGTGAACTGAGCCGCCCTTCCCCCCCCTCCACCTCCCCAACCAAACCAGAGTGAGCTATCAGAGCGCTCATTGGGACAGCGAGTGAGTGGGGAATGACTCTGTCTGCGGGGGCACACCACGGTCCTTGGGATCTGGGGACTGCCAGGAAACAATGTCTCAGGGCAGTTTCACGAGAGATTCCTGCGCTGAGCACAGAGCTGAACTCTGGGCAGTTGCACTGAGCACCTGGGTGGAGCTAAACATCAGGGGCAGACCACGCGCTGAATATCAGGGCGGAGCTGAACTCCTGGGCTGTTGGGCTGAGAGCAGGGGCCCGCGCTCTAAGAAACCTCGGAGGCTGGGAAGAACTAGTCTGAGGCAACCTAAATTCACAGAAAACCCACCCGTATCACCCAGACCCCAAACCAAAAAGGAAAGGGGAATGGCTCGCACGGCCCAAAATCAAGCATCCAAGAAGAAAGGGGGAAAAAGGTGACTATTGAAAACTTTTATGGTGGGAGTACCCAAGGAAAAGAAGAGAATGAGGATGAAATCCAAAAAAAAAATCAGAACATGCCTCCCAAAATGGAAACTATCAACAAGCTCTGGAAGATCTCAAACTGGAGCTTACCCAAAAGATGGAAATCTTCTGGTAAGAAAAATGGGAGAAAGAGATCAGTAGTCTGATAGACAAGACTTCACAACTGGAGAAAGAGCTAGAAGCATCCAATAGAAGGGCAAACAAAGCTGAAAAGCAAAACCAGTCCCTAACGACCAGAATTAAGCAACTAGAAGAAAGTGAGATCATAAAACAGCAAGAATCAATAAAGCAAAGCCAAAAAATTAATGAATTAGAAGAAAACATAAAATATCTCACTGAAAAGGTCACAGACTTGGAAAAACAGAGGAAGAAGAGACAACCTCCGAATTATCAGTCTCCCTGAAAAACCAGAGATAAACAATAACCTCGATGCTATTCTACAGGAGATTATAGAAGAAAATTGCCCACATGTTCTGGAGCAAGGGGGCAAAATAGAAATAGAAAGGGTTCATAGAACACCCTCTATACTAAATCCCCAAAAGACAACCCCCAGGAATGTAATTGCCAAATTCAAGAGCTTCCAAGAAAAGGAGAAAATCCTACAAGAAGCCAAGAAGAGGAGCTTCAGATATAGGGGGGCTCCCATAAGGATCACACATGACTTAGCGGCTAACACACTAAGAGACCACAAAGCATGGAACACAATATTTAGAAAGGCAAGAGAGCTTGGTCTCCAACCAAGAATCAACTACCCAGCAAAACTGACTATATACTTCCAGGGGAAAGTATGGGCATTCAACAAAATAGAAGATTTCCAAGCATTTGCTAAGAAAAGACCAGAACTTAGCGGAAAATTTGATATCCAAGCACAGAAAGCAAGAGAAACATGAAAAGGTAAATATGAAAGAAAGGGAAAAGGAGATAAATCTTATCTTTTTCTTTAAGCCAAACTCTCTTCTATAAGGTCTACATTTACATCAAATTATATATATTAATATGTGGGGAAAATGTTTTGTGTAACTTGTATGCATCATAAGAGTAGTTAGAAGAAACATGCATAGGGAAAGATTGGGGCATCGAGAAGATTTGGTGAAAGTGGGGGCAAAGAAAGGAAAAGGGAGGGGGGAATCGTCAATAATACTAAAATTTAATTCAAGAAATGGGGGGGGGACTAAATAGAATAATCTTTCCCATATAAAGATACACATGGGAAGGTGAGGGGAAGAACTCTCATATGAGAAGGAGAGGAAGAGAGCGTGAAGTGGAATTACTTAAACCTTACTCTCAGTGAAATCAAATCTGAGAGGGAAGAACATCTAGATCCAGTGGGATCCTGAATTCTATCTTATCCAACAGGGTAAGAAAGAAAGAAAAATTAAGGAGGGGGAGGGGGAAGGGAGTATAAAAAGGGAGGGAAGGAGAGAGGGGAGGGGAAGGGAGCATAAAAATGGAGGGGCTAGAAAGGGAAGCACATCAAGGGAGGGGACTAGGGGGACTGGCCTAAAGTAAATCATTGGTTCAAAAGGATATAGCTAAAGAAGAAAGGTCAGAACTAGGGGAAGATATCAAAATGCCAGGGAATCCACAAGTAACAATCATAACTTTGAACGTGAATGGGATGAACTCACCCATAAAACGTAGACAAATAGCAGATTGGATCAGAACCCAAAGCCCTACCATTTGTTGTCTTCAAGAAACACATATGAGGCGGGTTGATACTCACAAGGTTAGAATTAAAGGTTGGAATAAGACCTTTTGGGCCTCAACTGATAGAAAGAAGGCAGGAGTTCCAATCATGATATCTGACAAAGCCAAAGTAAAAATATACCTGATCAAAAGGGATAGGGAAGGTAAATATATTCTGTTAAAAGGGAGTATAGACAATGAGGAATTATCACTAATCAACATGTATGCACCAAATGGTATAGCATCCAAATTTTTAATGGAAAAACTAGGAGAATTGAAGGAGGAAATAGACAGTAAAACCATATTAGTGGGAGACTTGAACCAATCACTATCAAATTTAGATAAATCAAACCATAAATAAACCATAAAAAAAAAACAAAAAATAAACAAGAAAGAGGTAAAAGAGGTGAATGAAATCTTAGAAAAATTAGAGTTAATAGACACATGGAGAAAAATAAATAGGGACAAAAAGGAATACACCTTCTTTTCAGCACCACATGGCACATTCACAAAAATAGATCATACACTAGGTCACAGAAACATGGCACTCAAATGCAGAAAAGCAGAAATAATAAATGCAGCCTTTTCAGATCACAAGGCAATAAAAATATTGATCGGTAAGGGTACATGGAGAGCCAAATCAAAAATTAATTGGAAATTAAATAATATGATACTCCAAAATCTGTTAGTTAGAGAAGAAATCATAGAAACAATTAATAATTTCGTTGAGCAAAATGACAATGGCAAGACATCCTTTCAAACCTTATGGGATGCAGCCAAGGCAGTACTTAGAGGAAAATTCATATCCCTGAGTGCATATATTAACAAATCAGGGAGGGCAGAGATCAAGGAATTGGAAATGCAAATCAAAAAACTTGAGAACGAACAAATTAAAACCCCCCAGAAGAAAACTAAACTAGAGATCCTAAAAATTAAGGGAGAAATTAATAAAATCGAAAGTTATAGAACTATTGAGCTAATAAACAAGACTAGAAGCTGGTACTTTGAAAAAACAGACAAAATAGACAAAGTACTGGTCAATCTAATTAAAAAAAGGAAAGAATAAAGACAAATTAACAGCATCAAGGATGAAAAGGGGATCTCACCTCCAATGAAGAGGAAATTAAGGTAATCATTAAAAACGATTTTGCCCAACTATATGGCAATAAATATACCAACCTAGGTGATATGGATGAATATTTACAAAAATATAAATTGCCTAGACTAACAGAAGAAGAAATAGATTTCTTAAATAATCCCATATCAGAAAAAGAAATTCAACAGGCCATCAAAGAACTTCCTAAGAAAAAATCCCCAGGGCCTGATGGATTCACCAGTGAATTCTATCAAAGATTCAAAGAACAGCTAACTCCAATACTGTACAAACTATTTGACATAATAAGCAAAGAGGGAGTTCTACCAAATTCCTTTTATGACACAAACATGGTACTAATTCCAAAGCCAGGCAGGCCAAAAACAGAAAAAGAAAATTATAGACCAATCTCCCTAATGAATACAGATGCAAAAATCTTAAATAGGATACTAGCAAAAAGATTCCAGCAAGTGATCAGAAGGGTCATCCACCATGATCAAGTAGGATTTATACCAGGGATGCAAGGCTGGTTCAATATTAGGAAAACCATCCACATAATTGACCACATCAACAAGCAAACCAATAAAACTCACATGATTATTTCAATAGACACAGAAAAAGCATTTGATAAAATACAACACCCATTCCTATTAAAAACACTAGAAAGCATAGGAATAGAAGGGCCGTTCCTAAAAATAATAAACAGTATATATCTAAAACTATCAACTGATATCATCTGCAATGGGGATAAACTAGATCCATTCCCATTAAGATCAAGAGTGAAACAAGGATGCCCATTATCACCTCTATTATTTGACATTGTACTAGAATCACTAGCAGTAGCAATTAGAGAAGAAAAAGAAATTGAAGGCATTAAAATAGGCAAGGAGGAGACCAAATTATCCCTCTTTGTAGATGACATGATGGTCTACTTAAAGAATCCTAGAGATTCAACCAAAAAGCTAATCGAAATAGTCAACAACTTTAGCAAAGTTGCAGGATACAAAATAAACCCACATAAGTCATCAGCATTTCTATATAATTCCAACACAGCTCAGTAGCAAGAACTAGAAAGAGAAATCCAATTCAAAATTACCTTAGACAAAATAAAATACTTAGGAATCTATCTCCCGAGACAAACACAGGAAATATATGAACACAACTACAAAACACTTTCCACACAACTAAAACTAGACTTGAACAATTGGAAAAACATTTAACTGCTCATGGGTAGGACGAGCCAATATAATAAAAATGACCATCCTACCCAAACTCATCTATCTATTTAGTGCCATACCCATGGAACTTCCAAAAAAATTTTTACTGATTTAGAAAAAACCATAACAAAGTTCATTTGGAAGAACAAAGGATCAAGGATATCAAGGGAAATAACGAAAAAAAATACAAAGGAAGGGGGCCTGCAGTCCCAGATCTCAGACTATATTATAAAGCAGCGGTCATCAAAACAATTTGGTACTGGCTAAGAGACAGAAAGGAGGATCAGTGGAATAAACTTGGGGTAAGTGACCTCAGCAAGACACTATATGAAAAACCTAAAGATCCCAGCTTTTGGGACAAAAATCCACTATTTCATAAAAACTGCTGGGAAAATTGGAGGACAGCGTAGGAACGATTAGGTTTAGATCAACACCTCACACCCTACACCAAGATAAATTCAAAATGGGTGAATGATTTGAACATAAAGAAGGAAACTATAAGAAAATTAGGTTAACACAGAATAGTATACATGTCAAACCTTTTGGAAGGGAAAGACTTTAAAACCAAGCAAGACTTAGAAAGAGTCACAAAATGCAAAATAAATAATCTGGAATACATCAAATTATAAAGTTTTTGTATAAACAAAACTAATGTAACCAAAATCAGAAGGGAAGCAACAAATTGGGAAACAATCTTCATAAAAACCTCTGACAAAGGTTTAATTATTCAAATTTACAAAGAGCTAAATCATTTGTACAAAAAATCAAGCCATTCTCCAATTGATAAATGGGCAAGGGACATGAACAGGCAGTTCTCAGCCAAAGAAATCAAAACTATTAATAAGCACATGAAAAAGTGTTCTAAATGTCTTATAATCAGAGAGATGCAAATCAAAACAACTCTGAGGTATCACCTCACACCTAGCAGATTGGCTAACATGTCAGCAAAGGAAAGTAATGAATGCTGGAGGGGATGTGGCAAAGTAGGGACATTAATTCATTGCTGGTGGAGTTGTGAATTGATCCAACCATTCTGGAGGGCAATTTGGAACTATGCCCAAAGGGTGATAAAAGACTGTCTGCCCTTTGATCCAGCTATAGCACTGCTGGGTTTGTACCCCAAAGAGATAATAAGGAAAAAGACTTGTACAAGAATGTTCATAGCTGCACTCTTTGTGGTGGCCAAAAATTGGAAAACGAGGGGATGCCCTTCAATTGGGGAATGGCTGAAAAAATTGTAGTATATGTTGGTGATGGAATACTATTGTGCTAAAAGGAATAATAAAGTAGAGGAATTCCATGGAGACTGGAACAACCTCCAAGAAGTGATGCAGAGCGAAAGGAGCAGAACCAGGAAATCATTATACACAGAGACTGATACATTGTGGTACAATCGAAGGTAATGGACTTCTCCGTTAGTGTCAATGCAATATCCCTGAACAATATGCAGGGATCTAAAAAATAATATCCATAAGCAGAGGATAAACTGTGGGAGTAAAAACAATGAGGAAGAGCAACTGCTTGACTACAGGGGTGGAGGTGATATGACTGAGGAGAGACTCTAAATGAACACTCTAATGCAAATACCAACAACATGGAAATGGGTTCAAAACAAGAACACATGTGAAACCCAGTGGAATTGTGCGTCGGCTATGGGAGAGGGAAAGGTGGTAGGAAGGGGGGGAGGAAAAGAAAATGATCTTTGTTTCCAGTGAATAATGTTTGGAAATGACCAAATAAAATAATGTTTAAAATTTTTTTTAAGTATTTACTAAGTAGGGAGGAAAGGGACAAGCATTTATTAAGTACCTACTATGTGACAGGCACTGTGCTAAGTACTTTACAAACATTATCTAGTTATATAATATTGTGTACTATTCATATGCCAATGATCTTGACTTTGATCTTGGCAAAGTATTAGAACATGTTATTAAAGAGATGATTATTGAACATCTTGAAAAGGAAGCAGCATTCACAAAGAGACTTCATATCTCATTCAAGAACATGGTATACCAGGGGGCAGCTGGATAGTTCAGTGGACTGAGATCCAGGCCTAGAGATGGGAGGTCCTAGGTTCAAATGTGCCCTCAGGTACTTCACAGCTGTGTGACCCTGGGCAAGTCACTTAACCCCCATTGCCTAGCCCTTACCACTCTTCTGCCTTGGTCCAATACACATTATTGATTCCAAGATGGAAGGTAAGGGTTTAAAAAAAAAAAGAACATGGTATACCTGACCAACATCATTTCGTTTTTTATAAGATTATCAGTATAGTAGATCAGAGTTTTGTTGTAGATGTAGTTTTCAACATCTACATGTGGATTTTTAGAAAACATATTAAAGTCACCTATACTCTTTTTGAAGACAAGATGGAAAGATATAGCCTAGGTCATCATATAATTAAGCAGATTTTTAACTGATTTAATGACTAAACCCAAAGAATGACATCATTAATATATTGATGTCAATATGATCTTTTGTAGAGTAATACAGAGGCTTATGTTTGACCCTATGTTGTTTAATATTAATAAGTGTAGTAGTGGTTACTCATTCCATTGACTACCTGTATGTAATTACCTAGTAATGCCTTGAGTTATGTTTTTTCATCCTAGTCCCTCCTCAGGAACAATCTTACTCTATCTCCTTCCCTCCCTCTCCACTTGCTAAAGATTAGATCCTCCACATACCATTTGCCCTGGCCTCTACGTGAACCCTGAAGATGGACTGCCCATGGAGAGATAAACCATACATTGAGTCTAGGAGCAGATTTGTTAGCATACACATTCAGCCAACTCCTATTTGGAAAGAGGAAGAACATAATACAACTTGCTTCTCTCTCCTAGATAGCACTCACATTTTATTAATTCACAATGACAAAATCTATTGATTTATATACCCATGCAACTGACCAAACCAAAAAGGGAGATGAGTCTACATCTGCTCATCAGTCTGGGGATCTTTCCTAAATGATCAGATCAATATGGAGTCAGCATGAGGATGCATAGTTCAAGAGAAGAACCCCTTGAGAACCAATCAAATACTGTTACAACAAGTGATCTGGACTGGCTGTTACTGTCTTCAGGGATCAGTTTTCCTAAGTGAGACTAATGGCCAAAAAGGAGATGCCAACCTGGCTGACATCAGGACAGCGTCCTGCCTAATACTGAGCAGATTTGATATCAGTGAAGCTGGCAGTATACCTTCAGGCTAAATATCTACAGTTTCCCAGATGGAAGGAAGCTTAAGCTTTGGTACAACAATCCTGAATATTGAATCTGCCACTTTCAGAGCCACTGGGAATGGATCTTGGCAACAGATCCTTCAACAAGCATCTCTAGCCTCATTAGTCTCTCTCATTATGTCATTTTTAGCACTTTGTAATTTGAACCTGAGCACTGTTTAGCTGATCTAATACTGCTAATACAAGTGGCTTTTAAATTAAAAACTAGGACATTCTTAGATAATATATTTGTCAAATTTTCATGTAACCAAGCTAGAGAAATCAGATTCAGTCTTATGCATTGTTCATTGAGGGAAAGGGATTTTTCCCCCATCTTTGTATCTCTCATATCTAAGATAGCAACTGGCATATAATGAATGACTAATAAATCCTTGTTGAGTTAAACTGAATAGAAAATATATTGGATACAAAAGGATTTATATAGGATCAACCATTGGGATCAGTCCCAAAAGATGAACATTTGATAGTGATTGTCAGAAGGCCTACTCTAATGTCAGCATTCCTCTTAGTTCAGGTTTAATGTTGGAACAAAATGAATCACTCAAAAGTCACTGAGCATTTAACCCAAGGAGGTTTACTTTGCCCTAACACAAGAAGGATTTCTAGCAAGGATACAGTGGCACTTAGCTTCCCTGGAAGTAGCCTCCTTCATCTCCATATGGAGATGCATCTGTCTGCTCAGCAAGACAGGGCAATTTTACTTAAGGAGATTTCAGAAATCCACCAAGTCCAAAGGGTCTAGACTCTGCATAGCTAGGACTTTTTTTATGCCCTTAGATGACCAGAAAACTGTGTCAGGGAAACTGAGGTCTAGCAAGCCCCAGGGACAGTTTTATCATAGACCTACTCTGTAGTAGGTAGGTTGGGGAAGTGGGATAAAAGTAGGATAGAAGTTTCCTCAGGAAAGCTGGAGTCAATCATTAGGTCTAAAAGCTTTGACTTCTTTCAAGCAAAATTTCTTTACGTTGTTGGTGAGATAAAGAAAATTATATCAGAGAAATATTTGTCCTATCACAGTGATTAATGTAAAATCTTAGATCTGCATTTTAAAAAGCACAAGACAGGGAAGGTGTGGCCAAATAATTCTTCATCTGAAAAATAAGGAGGATGAGGAGAATGGATTGCAAACTCAAGATATGTAAACAGTGTGAAAAAGAAACCAAAAAAACAATGTGATCTTAGATAACACTAAGACAAGGAGGGTGTTTCAACCAAGAAAAACTATACTATACCCTAATCAGACCCCCTAGAATATTGGGTTCAGTTCCAGACACCACCCTATAAAAAGGTCATTGTTAAGTAGGGTGACCAGAACAGTGAAGGGCCTTGAGATCATACCATATGAGAATTAATTGCATGCTTAGATGTTTAGCCTGAAGCATAGATCATAGGAGAGAAAGTTTAAAGGACTGTTTGTTAGGAGGTTGCGGGAGAGGGAATTATAGCCCTTGTCAAATATTTATCTTCCTTGACTCTAGAACATGGTGAGTGAAATTTGAAGAGAGGGAGATTTACATCTGAGGTAAAAGAGAAACTTTCCAACAATTAGAGGTGCCAAAAGTGGAATTGGACTGGCTTGGGAGCCAGGAGTTCTTATTAAAGCTCTTTAAGCAGAAGCCAAATAGCCCCTTGTTGGGTTCTAAGTATAGGAGATTTGGTATATGTTAGACAAGATGGCCCATGAGGTTCCTTCTAACTCTGAGATTCTTGATTCTAAAATTCTGTCCTATCAAGTTTGGTGGCAACCATCAGTGTTCCCTCAACAACCCAACCATCAGAATGTGATGAGGCTTCAATATAGGACTTTTGTGTCAATTTTAAGAAGATATAAGATATTAGTAAACAGAATCAAAGAGATATTATGCCTATTTTTAATAAAAAGATGGAAAACCAGTTTTAGAATGTAATTGCACTCAAGTAATTTAGAAACATTTTCAGATTCCTGTGCTATTTTAAAAGGAATTTATAATCCAGCCTCCCTTTTCAGGCTGGAATTCTTAAGACTGTCACAAAGTCTCTCAATACAAAGCCAAAATATCTGGATAAAAAGATAAAATTCAGTCAATCATCCATCAGCTTACTCAGGTATATTTAACAGCTGGTGGTTTCCTGACATAAACTAGAGTATCTGGACTAATTGATTTTATTTTTGACTCTTTAGTTAGATGTTTCATCCCCAAAACATTCATAATAAAATCAAACTGTTGTATGGATTTTCTTTTATACTTCATTGCCTTAAAGAAGCAAGAATGGTGATGTTGCTAAGTAGATATGGTGATCATAATTCAGTTTGGTCATTTGATGACATTTTTGTGGCTGAAAAAAAAGAATGGACAAGTATAAGAAGTAATGGATATGATGGGAGCAGGGATGGGAGCCTGGGGAAAAATATGCAGAGGCAGAAAAGAAATTCATCACAAAAAAGGGTAAAATCTTTTTTGGTTTCCTAGCAACATAATTTCTTTAGATTTCTCAGTTATTTGTAATTGCTGCATTTACTATTTAAGTCAGGGTAAGAAAAAGATTTTTAAAGGATGACTTTGTAATCAATTTAGTGGTAATTTTCAATTATCTACCCCTGTGTTATCCACAATAAATATTTTCATTTGGAAATCTTGCTTCCAACTTCTTCTTGGAATACATCATCAACTCTGCCTTTTAATTAAATCCTTTGCTAAGGATATCATCTTCCCTTTTCTTCTTCTCATATGAAATATACAGACTAAAAGGAACCCAAAGGGGAAAACCCTTTAAACCAGATTATACAATCATAAACTTAGAAAAGACCTACAAAATCATTTAGCCCAACCTCTAAATTTTACATATGAATAAACTGAGACCCAAAGAAGGTAACTTGCCCACAGTCACACAGGTGGTAAATACTAGAACTGACATTTCAACTAAAAGGTCTTTTAAATCCAATGTTCTTTCTGGTTTTATTAGGAAAAAGAGTTAAGCGGGATAGACATTGATTCTGGTACAAATATGAGGCTAGTAATGAGAAGATTAGATTAATTCTGTATCATTTCTTATTGATTCTATTTATGATTAATTAGTTATGTCCTGTAACTGACCAAGTTATGATTCTTTGTCTCGTAACTTATTCAGAAATTCAGTTGATCTGTAACAGGTTAAGTTCAGAAATTCCACTCTCTTGCTAATCAGTCTTCAGTTGTGTTCTTTGTTATAATTTTATAAAAATGGAGCTGGGTCTCCATCCCAAGGTCTTTAGCTAAATTGAGGCAGTCACTGACTCATTCTATTGTTGAACTAATAAAATGTCATCTTTCTCAGAGAAAATGTGCCTCAGTTTCCCTTTGTTGAAATACCTTTGTTGAAATTCACTTGCAACAGTAGAAAGAAGTCATGTATTACCAAAGAGCCACAAGACAAATACTCCCAAACATTAATTAAACAGACCCTAACAACATATTGCCAATTTGGCTTCTTGTTCCTCTCAACCTTCTCTGCCTCCAAGGCAAATGTCTAAGAGTAGCACATGAGATTCCTGAATGCTGCCTCTGGTTCAAGACACATCCTAAGTAAAGGTTAGAATCCCTAAAACCATAGCTGAAGGGCCCTTTTATCAAGATAATCAGGGGGTAGCCAATTGGCTCATTGGCTAGAGAGCCAGGCCTGGAGTTGGGAAGACTTGGGTTCAAATTTGACTTCAGACTTAGCTGTATGACCTTGGCCAAGTCACTTAATGCTAATTGCTCCTCTTTTGCCTTCGTATTAATTCTAAGGCAAAATATGATTAAAAAAAAAGATGAGCACACATTAGTTCAAAGGAAAAAGATATTTAGTCAAATGGCACAGAAAATTGTGATATGAACAGATTTTTCTCCCTCTCTCATATTAATATAAGCAGAGTGCATATGTGATGAGAATATATGAGACAGCATGGAAAAGGACACAGGATTTTGAGTCCAAGGACCTGAGTTCAGTTCCTTCTTCTGTCACTCACTATTTGTGTCAGCCTCTCTGCACTTTCGATTTCTCATCTATAAATTTAAGGAATTGAATACAATGTCTTCCAAAGTCCTTTCCATCTCCAAATATAAGATTCTATTTACTGCCACAGAACATGATGAAGGGGCGTACATGATTGAAAGAGTATACACAAAGAGTCAAATGTAACCAGGATATATACACACAGCTAAAGGTGACTCACACCTCCTCCAATACTGCAGAGTTCCCATTGTCCTCTGGTCATTTCATCATGCTACTATCTTCTGGATGCCATGTCTCTGCTATCTGCTGGGCACTGTGTCAGCTCCACTGGAATGTCTCTGTTGGTCTCTATATACATTGTTCATTCCACTAACATCTGCTGTTCTTTAGCCCCTTCAGGATATCTGCTATTCTCTGCTACCATCTACTAATATACTGTGCAGTGATATGTTAGCGCTGGCTCAGACTGGAATTGCAAAGAAAATCAGCAAACACTACAAATCAAGGTTTCATTTGTCATTTAGTTGATTGTCTAGCCTCAAGAAAGTAATAGAGAAAATGTTAATAGTGCCAATTAAATTTAAAAGGGTGTTATGGATATATGATGAAGTTTTTTTCTTCTTCCACAGAGCTGATTATTATTTACCTGCACACCCTTGGTACAGTTTCTCTTAACAAGGTAGACTATTGTTTCTCTTATGTAACTAGCTTTAAACTCTGACAAACAATAGCCCAGGATTAATTTCTTTTGATCACTCTTCTACTGCAGATCACAGTCCTTGACCCCAGGCAACTATATGACTTGAGATTAGAAAGTTTATTTGAATTCCTGTAAAATCCTGATATCTTCTCAAATCACATGGAAGACAACACCCAACAGCAAGGTCTCTTGAAAAATGTTTATCTTTCACCAAAGCTGGAAGAGGAATAAATTCTATCTATAAAACTATTGGGGCTCAGGGAGCACTTTAGAATAGGGATTCCAAGAGTTCATATAGAATAGAGATGGGGGAGAACAACAAAACCAACAGGGAACTCTGAGAGGCCAGAGGGACTAGGCTTTCCCCAGCATTCTTTAATGCTACTGGTTAGCTACAATTAAAGCTGGAGACAAAAGCAGAAGGACTAGGTAGAGCCAGCAGAATAATTGAAATCTTTCTTAAATCTTCCTTTATACATTTCCATTTTTGTCATTTCTTCCTGCCAGCTATTGACTCCTTGATCTTTAATAAATATTTCTGATGAGGAAACACTCAATGGTAATTCTATATGAGCATTTCACTTCAATAATTTCTCTAGAGAAGAATTTCTTACATTCATTAGTCACTGTCTGGTAAGGACTATGGATCCCTTCTTAGAATGATGCTTTTAAAGGTATAGAAAAAAAATTATAAAGGGAACCTAGTTTTTTGAAATGCAGTTATCAAAATATTTTTTAATTCCATAGATCCAGGCTAATAATTCCTGCTCTAGAGTGATCCTGTCCCACCCTGCAAGTAGTTATAGAAATAGAAAGAATTTATTCTTCTCACAACCTTGGTGAAAGATAAGCTCTTTCCTGGAGAACTTAAAAGAAAGAGTCTTTGCAAAAATCCTCAAAGACATCAGTTTGCTTAGCACACCACAGTAATGAAGAAGCTATATAAACCCCTCCTTCTTGTCAGGCACCTTTAAACACCTTTAGCCAGGATAGGGGCTTCCAAATAGTCTAACACAATAATGGAAAACTGAAGAAATTAATTCCAGTAGTCAGGCTTGGAGCATCCTATGTGGATGTCTCAGTATTCCTCTCTTCTGGACCAACACAGATTTGCTCCATCACTGTAGCTAATGAGACCTAGGGACACAAGGTTTCTTCTAGCCTTGACTATTTTGAGTAATATCACTCCTACTCATTCAACCCCATAAAATGCTAGGAAAGGTGTGTTTTGATGCAAAGAATGGGTGGAATATGATGATCCCACCTATGGTAGGAAATTGGCAATGTTTTCCTCCTTTTCCAGGAGTAACAGGGGGTGAGATTTGCCCTACCTTGAATCATTACCCTCCAAGCATCTAGAAGAATTTGATGGCACCAAGTTCATGCCAATGCCTGAGAAGCCCTCCTCATTCCACAAATAAGATTCTCGAAACCAAGGTACAGGCACTTACCCTTCAACAGGAATCCTTCAGCAGGAACCTTTTTTTCCAGCCCACAGAAAAGAAATTTCTCCCTCCCAGTGTGGTTCCTCAAGAGGAAAGAATATCATGGGAGTTCTCTTCCATATTATTATGTTTCTCTATTCTTTGACTCAGCTAATCCCTTGGGGTCTAGCTTGTTCTCAAAGGAGTCTCAGAAGTCTGAGAGAGGAAATGATCTATCTCTAGTAAGGAGGAGCGAGAAGTTGGGCAAAGGGTGAAATGAAGTGGCTAGACAGTTGGCCAGCTCTTCCTTACTTGGTCATTCATAGTATAATTATCTTACCTGAAATGGGAATTCCCAAAATATTAGACACTTTAACTTGAAAATATAAGAATTAAAGACACTGCACAAGTAATGCTAATTGGCTAGCTTGGAGATTTTTGGTTGGGCACTCTGGGGAGATCTCATTTTGTGAGATCAGAGGTTCTTAACCTGGGGTCCGTAAAGTATATTTGTATATACTTTATCTATTTATTTTAATATATTTTTAAACATTTACTATCTAACCAAGTATTGGTTCCAAGAGAGAAAGAATGATAAAGGCTAGGCAGTTGAGATTAAGTGGTTTACCCCTAGTCACACAGCTAGGAAGTGTCTGAGGTCTGACTTGAACCCAGGACCTCCAGTTTCCAGGTCTGACTCTCTAGCCACTGTGCCACCTAGGTGCCATTATTTTATCATATTTTGAAATTATGAGTTCCAAATTCTCCCCCTTCCTCGAATTCCTTCCTGCCCATTGAGAAGACAAGCCTATAGCCTGTCAGTAGTATTTGAACTAATACATTTCTCAGTACATAAGCCTTCAGTATAAAACTATTGTTACTTGTCAGTCCCAGCCCTTCAATTAGTATCTAAACCAGCATCACAGCAGTAGAAGACACGGAGGAAATAAAGCAAGGAGATTCAACAAAGATAGCAGTAGGAGAAAAGAAATTCAGAGTTTTCATAACTTTTTTAAATGGCTGTGGGAAATTTAGTTTTAATTCTCCTCTACTTTTTTCCATCATCCCAGAAAAAGGGGTATTAGCTTTCCCTATGTATTTTACATCTGGAAATCAAATAGAGAACAGATGGAGACAATCCATGGGAGCTCTTTGACATCTTCCTCCTGCCAACATCTTGGAAAATTAAGTTGTCTAGACAAGGCTAGGTAGGGCTTTGCATTTTTGAAAAACAAATCCCTTTATAGAAAACTGAGCCAGAATGTTCTATGAAAAGTGATTTTGCACTGTGATTATTATTGAAAAGATCTTTATCACCTCCATGCACCATCTTTTTATTCTCATTACAGCCACATGTTGTTAAAATATCCTTTGTTTTGCCCAGAGCAAAACTATAAAAGGGTGCTTAGCAGGAGAACTCATTCAGACTCAAGTTGAAAAAAATAGCATAGATTTTTCTCTTTAGCAAACAGAATCCTAGAAGAACTCAAGAGGTGAACTGATTCTCTTGCCTTTGGATCACTAAAAATCTCTGGTAAAGATCAATAAAACTGACATGTACATATTTAAGGGTTCTAACAACAGGTTTTTAAAAAATTATCGCGGTTATCATATGGAACACTCATTCTTATCCAGACAAGATGGAAGAAAGATAGCCCTGTGCTGAGTGCTATACACATGGAGGGAGTCCTGAATCCTGATTGGTTAAGAGAATACTGGGACAACTGGTGGCTACAATAATTGGTAATTCATAGTACACTTACCTTATCTGAAATGTTATTTCCCAAAATATTAACGTGTAACTATAAGAACTAAAGATACTTCACAAATAGTGCTAATTAGCTAGCTTGGAGATTTTGGGTTGGGCATTCTGGGAAGATTTCAATTTGTGAAATCAGAGTTTCTCTGGTTACAGTGACACTTTGAGGGACTTTAGCTTATAACAGTAGAGTGGTTTTACTTTTCTTCCCAAAACCCATGTAAATATCCATCTAATATATATTCTGGCTCAGATTAGCAATGCCTTTTTAGTCTCAGAAATTTTCAGAAATTGAGGTGAAAGATGGAGAGTAAAGGATGAAAGAAAGAGTGGAGTGTAAGGGAGAGAAGAGCAAGGAGAAAAGGAAAAACAGATAATCTTGGGATCTTCCTTAACAGGAAGAAAAATAAAAGTACTCCATAGATCAATTTCTAGAAACTCTGAGCATGTCACTTTAGCTTTTACATCTGCCAGCTCCATATACAATTTATAACTACCTTTCACAGGGTGCTGCTGGGTAGCTCAGTGGATTGAGAGCCAGGCCTAGAGATGGGAGGTCCTAGGTTCAAATCTGGCCTCAGACACTTCCCAGCTGTGTGACCCTGGGCAAGTCATTTGACCCCCATTGCCTAGCCCTTACCACTTACATAGTATTGACTCCAAGACAAGAAGGTAAGGGTTAAAAAAAAAAAGCTACCTTTCACAAGTGATTTTTTTCAGTGAAACCATTGTTACAAGAAAAATTTTTCTAAGACAATTTGGTGTCAAATAGTACAAACACTGAGCAAAATTCTGAAGTAAGTGATGCTTTCCTTTAGCTTCTTTTTACTCCATTTAGTGTTGTAGTTCAGTCATTTCAGTTGTGTTCTACTCTTTGTTGACTCCATTTGGGGTTGTTTTTGTGGGGGTTTTGGCAAAGCTACTACAGTGGTTTGTCATTCCTTCTCCAGCTCATTTTGCAGATAAGGAAACTGAAGCAAATAGAGTTAAGTGACTTGCCCAGGGTAACACAGCTAGTAAGTGTTTGAGGTCACATTTGAACTCAGGTCTTCCTGATTCCAGGTTCAGTTCACTGGGTCACCTAGCTGCTTCATTCAGTGTAATTCCACTCCTCCCTCTCCCCCCCCCCATGTTATTTGCATTTTAATAGGGCATGTCAGACAGAAAAATTTCCTACATACAAGAGAATTCATTTCTAATGGTGGAACTTCAGGGCCCACAATAGTTAGTCAGGGGAAGATTGAGCAGATGGCTCTGTCCATCCCCTCTTGAAAAACACTGGGCGCTCCAATCAATGTCTCAGTATTAATAAATCATAATTCACCCTCCCCAAAGTCATAAATGCAGACTTAGTTGGAGGAAACATAAGAATTTAAATCTGTTTCATTGTCATTCCAACAAAACATGACAGATTGTGGTTAAGCTTTGGATGGAATTACTACCCACATATTGGGGTTTCTTCTCTCCTGTGCCTAAAATGACTTTGTGGTATAGGTCACAATAGTAGGGTATCATTAGGGCGAACAATTCCCTACTGTCGGATGGAAGATTTTCCAAGCCCCAGACAAAGGCTCATCATAATGATGCTTTGTTGATCTGGTTAAAACTAAATTTCCAAAGAGGAATCATTTAGTAGAGAAAATACTTTCTCCTGTCTGTTCAAATTATAGTCTTTAGAATAGGGGGAAATGTCAAAAAAAAAATTAAATGCCTGACATAGCACAAGAACAAGTAGGATTTTCAGCATTCTGGAAAGTTGTGACAGAGACCTCTTTCCTCTAACTCTCCCCCTCACCCATCTATTACTCACAGAAGAAAATAAGAGTGCTTTCTGGGCAGGTCACTTTAAAAAATAGTGAACAAAAACAAATGAGAATTGAAAAATAAAGGAATAAAATAAAAAATGAATGAAAATAAATATAAATTTAAAATAATTAAATCTATCAAAGAAACCTAAAAACAGGGTGAGAGGACATCCAAGCCAAGGTACACGGCCCTACCCCCTTGTCTTATTTTAGCTCAATTCAACAAATATTTATTAAGTGCCCATCACTGAGTTCAGTGGGGGGGGGGGGAACAATAAAAAGTCAGTCTCTATCCTCAAGGAATTGGGGTTTTACTGGAGGAAAACAACATGTACACTAAGTCTATATAAAACCTATACCAAGTAAATACAACGCAATTCTTTGAAAGTACTAATAAGTAGGAAAATAGCAATAGCCAGCATTTCATAGAGCTAGAAGGTTTACAAAGTGCTTTTCTGCAAACCTCACAACAACCCTCCGTGGAGGATGCTATTATGATTTACAGATAAGGAAACTGAGGCACAGAGGTTAAACAATTTGCCCAGGGTCACCTAGTCTCAGGTATGATTTGAACTCACGCCTTCCTGACTTCAAGTCAGGCATATGATGCAATGAGCCACCTACCTATTTAAGGAATCAGAAAAGTCCTCCTACAAGGGGCACTTGAGAAAGTTTCCAAGACATTGAAGAATTCCAAGAGGTAAGAAGGGAGAGAATTCTAGACAAAGGAAATTAATGAAGAACTATTAGATAAGAAAAAGTTTCTTCATTTTTTATTATTATTCTCTTTCCTTCACAACTAATATTCTGAGGGGAGAAGAGGAGGAAGGAGAAGCAGTGCAGGGAAGAGATAAGGAGGGAAGGGGAACATTGTTCTCCTTGCCTTTCTTGCTATGGGGCAACAATAGTACTACCTTGTCAAATTATTTTTTCAGCTAAAATTTCATTACCACAAAGCACTTTGAATACCCAAGGAGTTCATTTGAAAAGGATTTAGAGGGGCAGCTAGGGGGCACAGAGGAAAGAACTTCAGGACTGGAGATGGGAGGTCTTAGATTCAAATCTGTCCTCAGACACTTCCTAGCTGTGTGATCCTGGGCAAGTCACTTATCCCTATTTGCCTAGCCCTTGCCCTTCTGTCTTAGGGTTGTTACTAAGACAGAAAGAAGGGGTTTAAAAAAGGAAAGAAAAGCATTTGGCCTAAGGAAATAGTTTTGATTTTTACAGCCCAGGAGGGTGTCATTTTCCTGATGCTGGTATAGTTTATGCCATGGTACCACTGGGGCTCCCTCAGGGCTTGAATTTCTACCTAAGAATGTTTTAGTAGGAGTCTTCACACTGCCAAAAAAAAAAAAGAAGAAGAAGAAGAAGATGAGGTGCCCTTAGTTTGATCCAAACATATAAGAAAGTAATAAGAAATAATTCAATAATAAGAAAAGAAAGTACCTGTCTAATCTCTTTCTCCAATACAGATATGGTTTTGATATCTAAACCAGGGAGAGACCACAAAGAGAAATAAAACTATAGCCTAATAACTCTAATGAATATTGATGCAAAAATCTGAAATAAAATATTAGCAAAAGGACTATAACATAATAGAAAGTTTATACACTATTACTAGGTTGGGTTTATACTGGGAGCACAGCAATGTTGGTTCAATGTGAGGAAGATTATGAATATAATTAACCAAGGTAATAATATAAATTATGTAAAAACTATATGATTATTTTGATAGGCACTGAAAAGGCTTTTTGGCAAAATCCAATACTGATTTCAATTAAAAATTTTAGAAATCGTGAGGAAAAAAATGAATCTTTCCTTAGGATAATATAGTATCTAAATCCAAGAGCAAATATTATAGATAAGTGAAAAGTTAGACATCTTTCCAATAAGATTTCTCACTCCAATCCATTCTCTATTCAGCCATCAAAATGATTTTCCAAAAACTTGTCCAATCATTTCTATTCTTTTCAAAAAACTCCAGTGGTTCCCAATCACCTCCAGGGTCAAATACAAAATGTTCTGTTTGGCATTGGGCCAGGTGGCACAGTGGATAAAGTGCTGGGCCGGAGTCAGGAAGACTCATCTTCCTTAATTCAAATTTGGGCAAATCACGTAACTGTATTTAACTCTGTTTTCTCATCTATAGAATGAGTTGGAAAAGAAAAGGGCAAACCATTCCTATACCTCTGCCAAGAAAACCCCAAATGAGGTCACAGAGTCAGATATGACTAAAAACAACTGAAAAAAAACCCTCTGTTTGGCATTCAAACCCTTTCACAAACTAGGTCCCTCCTACTTTTCCACTCTTTCTTATACTTTACTTGCCTACACACTCTTTTCTATCTAATTGTACTGATCTTCTGGCTATTCCACAAACAAGACACACCATCTCAGCTCTAGATATTTTCTTTGACTGTCTTCTATGCCTAGAATGATCTCCCTCCTCAATCCCATCTTTTGACGTCTCTATCTTCCTTTAAATCCCCATAGAACTAAGCTTCAAAGGGAAACAAGTTGGGGGGAATTTTAATAACAAATTTCCCTGATAGAGGTCCAATTTCTCAAATTTATAGAGAACTAAGACAAATTCATAAGAATACAAATCATTCACCAATTAAACAAGCAATTTTCAGATGAAACATCAAAACTATCCATAATCATATAAAAAATATTCTAAGTCATTCTTAATTAGAGAAATGCAAATTAAAACAACTCTGATGTACCACCTCTCACTTATTATATTGGCCAATATGAAGGTAAAGGAAGTAATAAACTGGAGGGAATGTGGCAAAATTGGGACACTAAATTCATTGTTGGTGGAGTTGTAAACTGATCTGACCAATCTGGAAGGTGAAAGGGTGGAGCCAAGATGGCAGCTTAGTAGCAGAAAAAGCTGAAACCTCTCTGACTATTCTTCCAAACTGATCTTTAGAAGATACCTCAAAATAATAAGAGTTAAAGCGGGACAAAATGAGAGGGTAGGAAGAGAGAGGTGATTTTCATTGGATAAGGGGGGAATCAGAAGCAAAACTACAAAGAGAGGAGTGCTGGCCAACCACCAACCCACACCAGATTCAAAACTTGGGCATGGGCTTACTTTGGGAGCCCAGGATGTAACCTGCACAAGCAAAAGAGAACCTAGACCCTACCCCTTTGAGGTCCTGGGCCCTCACACAAGTCCACAGTGATGTCTTGAAGTCCATAGTGCTGGGCTCTTGAAAGTCTCCACAGCAGTGAAGACAGGCCCAGCGCAAATGTCAGCAGAGGAGAAAGAATTGGCAAGCAGCTTTTGTAGTTCCCAGTCAACAGACAAAAAAAAAGGCTAGAAAGATGAATAAATAGCAAAAGAAACATTTAACCCTTGAAAATTTCTATGAAGAAAAAGAGTAAAGAACAGGACCAACAGGAGATGATGAAATACAAGCAACCACATGCAACATTCCCCCCCCCCAAAAAAAATGGGAATTGGTCACAAGCTCTGGAAGAACTCAAAAAGGAATTCAAAAATCAAATAAGACAGGTTGAAGAAAAATGGGGAAAAGAAATTAAAATAATGCAAAAAGAAAATAACAGGTTAAAAAGCAAAATTGGTCAACTGGAAAAAGAGGTACAAAAATCCAATGAAGAAAAGAGTGTCATGAAAAGTAGAATTAGCCAAATGGAAAAGGAGGATCAAAAGGTCATGGAAAAAATTCAGTCATTAAAAATTAGAATTGGGCAAATAGAAGCTAATGATTTTACAAGACATCAAGAAACAATAAAAACAAAATCAAAAGAATGAAAAAATAGAAGAAATTATGAAATAGCTAATTTAAAAAACAATTGATCAAGAAAATAGACATAGGAGAGACAATTTGTGAATTTTGGACTACCTAAAAGTCATGACCAAAAAATAAATAAATAAATGAATGAAAGCCTAGACATCATATTTCAAGAAATTATCCAAGAAACTTCCCTAATAATCTTGAATAAGAAGATAAAATAGAAATGGAAAAAATCCACAGATCACCTCCTGCAATAAATTCCCAAATGACAACTTCCAGGAATGTTATAACCAAGTTCAAGAGCTTCCAGATCACAGAGAAACAAATCAGATATCATGGAGTCCCAGTCAGGATAACACAGAATCTGGCAACTTCCACATTAAAGAACCAGAAGGCTTGGAATATGATATTTCAGAAAGGCAAGGGAACTCAGAGTTTACAACCAAATATAACCATGTCAGGGGAAAGTATGATAATTTCATAAAAATAGAAGATTTCCAACCATTCTTGAAGAAAAGACCAGACTTACACAGAAAATTTGATGTCCAAATACAAAGTTCAAGAGAAGCATAAAAATGTAAATAAGAAAGCAAAAAATGTTAAGGGGAGCAGCTGAGCATCTCAGTCAATTGAGATTCATGCCTGGAAATAGGAGGTCCTGGGTTCAAATATGACCTCAGACTCTTCCTAGCTATGTGACATACTGGGGAAGTAACTTAATCCCCATTTCCTAGCCCTTACTACTCATCTACCTCAGAACAGATTGGTTCTAAGACAGAAGGCAAGGGTATATATCCCAAAGAGATTAAAAAAAAATAGATGGAGGGGAAAAAAGGGCCTAATGTTTAGGACCAAAAGGGCAAAAATATTTACTGCAGCTCTTTTTGTGGTAGCAAAGAATTGGGAATTATGGGATTGTCTGTCAATTGGGGGATGCCTAAACAAGTTGTGGTATATGATTATGATTGAATACTATTGTGCTATAAGAAATGAGAAGTAGGATAATTTTGGAAAAATTTGTAAAGATTTACATGAACTGGCACAAAATGAACAGAACCAGAACACTGTACTCAGTGATAGCAATATTTTTTGATAAACAACTGTAAATAACCTATTTATTCTCAGCATTGCAGTGATCCAAGACAATCCCAGAAACTCATGATGAAAAATGCCATCTACCCTGCTTACCATCTCAAGGAGGGAGGAAAGAGGGAGAGAGGGAAAGTGGGAAGGAAGGAAAGAATTCCGAACTCAACATTTTAAAAAATTAACGTTAAAAATTGTTTTTACAAGTAATTGGGAAATAGTAAAATATTATTTTTAAGAAACAGCTGAAATAACTAGTCAGTCAACTGGCAGAAATCAGGTTTAGACCAGTATTTCATATTATAAACCAAGATAAACTCAAGATGTACTCATGTCATCAATAAAAAAGATTACATCATAAACAAATTAGAGGAGCAAAGAAGAAATTACCTTTGGGATCTATGAATCAAAGAATGAATGCCTGAACAGATTAGAGAGGATCACACAAGATAAAATGGACTTGATTATATCAAATTTTAAAACTTTTGCATGAGCAAATCTATTATAATAAAAACTGGAAGGTAAACTGATAATTATAATAAAAATCTTTGCAACAACTTTTTCTGATAAAGGTCTCATATCTGAGACATATAAGGAACTGATTCAAAGTTTTAGGACCAAGAGTCATTATCCAGTAGATAATGATCAAAGGACATGGTCAGTTTTCAAAGGAAGAAATCCAAGCTATCAATAATCATAGGGAAAATGTTCTAAGTCACTAATAAGCAGAGAAGTGCACATTAAAAGAAGTCTGAGGTTCCACCCCACACCTTTCAGACTGTCAAAGATGACCAAAAAGGAAAATGACAAATATTGGAGTGGCTGTGAGAAAATGGGTACATTAATACACTTTTGATAGAGCTGTGTAATTCAACCATTCTAGAAAACAATTTGACGCTATTCCTGGAAAGTTACCAAACTGTTCATACACTTTGATGAAGCTGTCATTGCTAGGCTTATATCCCCAAAGGAATTAAATAAAGAGGAAAATGATCTCTATGTACAAAAATATTTATGGCAACTCTTTTCATGGTAGCCAAAAATCACAAACAAATGGTTGATGTAGGAATTTGTTTAGCCATATTGTGTAGATAAGTTTTAAAGTGTTTGAGTTTTTTGGTTGTTGGTTTTTTAATTTGCTCGGTGGAAGAAAGTTAATAATTTTTAAAAACCTTATTTCTAAAAAGTAAAATAATGAACTATTTTTTAAACGAAAGAGATTTAAGGATCACAGTGACCACAAGCTAAACATATGAGTCAATAGTGTGTGTAACTACATGACGACAAATGTCCATATGAATAGGGACTGGATGGGTGATTTCATTGGTGTAGGGAGCCCCTGGAGAAAGCTTCCTGGAGAAGAAACCACCTTTATCAGTACAGACTAAAGCCTTCTTTTCACTTCATAGTCTCAGGCCTTTGCATTGAAGGTGAATAATTTGCAGGTGCACTTGCACTCATGTCTTCCTGCTTCTCAAGCTGGCTTTATCTAGTATTTCAGGCTGCTGGTATAAAACTGAAAATTTTAGTCACCCATCTTAGTGTTTCCAAATATCTGGATGTTTGGCATCTAAATGAGTCGCCTTTTTTTCCACAGTTTTCATCCAATTAAATCCTGTATCAAAAATTCAAGCCTGATCCTAAGACATATAAAAAGGAACATGGTATCATTATGTATAATTTGGTAAGAGCTTCACTATTGTCCATCTGTAAGCAGCTCAGGAATATTTCCAAGCTGTGTTTACATGATGCCAAACATCTGGGTAAAAACTAAAAAAATAATCAATTTGAATTGGAAATAAAACAGAAGTACAAAACCACAGCACATCTGCACTTGGAATTCTCAATGTGATCTGAACTTCATAGCTCAAGAATGGCATGGAGGGGCTAGAAGAGGTCCCGAGAAAACAACCAAAATGATCTAAGCAATAAAGATAGCCTTTTTTTTTTTTTAAGGACTTCTAGTATGCTCAGAAGGGATGGGATAGGATCACAGATAAAGAGCTAGAAGGGACCTTAGAGGCCAACTGATCTTACATTTTCATTTTACAGATGAGGAGAGGGAGACCCAAGGAGATTAAAAGATTGTTCAAGGAGTCTCACATAGTTGAACTCAAGTTCTCTAACTCAAGAGGTTATTTCCACTGTACTATAATGTCCCTCAAATTGGCTATGGCAGGGTTAGTGTGGACTAGCTTTAGTGTGTCACCTTCCAACTTTAGGCATGTATCAACCTGCATGGCCTCAATTTCCTCACCCCAAAAATAAGGGTATCTGATTAAATAATCTCTAAAGGAACCACTGGTATTTTGAACACATTCATCAAGTTAGGGGAGAGAGGAAGGGACTAATGTATGCTGTTAGACATGGAATCAGGAAGAAATAAGTTCGATTCTTATTTCTGTTACTAATTTGTATGACTAAAAGCAGATCACTTCACTTTCTTGAGCCTCAATTTCCTCATCTGTAAAATGGAGATAATAATATCTGTAGTAGTTAACTCAGGGTTATGTTGAAGCACCATTTATATATACACATCAGCTTTTAGTAAACTAGAATTAAGGGACATTCCTTTCAACTCTGATTTTGCCTTAACTCCATAAACATTTGTTGATACCCATTATGATCAGAAGCAGGGTTAAGTCTGAGGGCTATATGAATTAGCTCAATTTTAAAATAATTTAATAGATAATTCTTAGAGAATTGCCTGAGGTTTAGCAAAGATGTGACTTATCCTTCATCACAAAGTTAAGTGTCAGAGGGAAGATTTGAACCCATATCTTCCTGACTCCAGATCTACCACTCTATTCACTAAGCCACATTGGTGATTATTATTCAGCCGTTGTGCCTTACTTTTCATGATTCCACCTGGGGTTTTCTTGGCAAAGATACTAGAGTGGCTTGTCATTTCTTTCTCCAATGGATTAAGGCAAATGGAGGTTAAATGATTTGCCATGCTAAGGTCAAATTTGAACTCAGATCCTCCTTACTCCAGCCTCAACTGAGTTCTCTAGCTGTATTGGTGCTACAAAGATGAAAATTAAATAGTACTTGCCTTTGAAGAACTTGTATCTCCTGGAAATGTTATATTCTCCTGATGCCACCAAATGGTGCCTGGATAGAGTATTGGGAAGATGAGTTCAAACCTGACCTCATACACTTTCTAGCTGATGACTTTGGGTAAGTCACATAGGCTTTGTTTGCTTCAGTTTTCTCAACTATAAAATGGGGATAATTATAACACCTACTTCTCAGGCTGGTTGGGAGGAGCAAATGAGATATTTGTAAAGTGCTGATCTTGGGGCTTCACATGTAGTAAACATTTAGTAAATGCCTATTTCCTACTTTCTTGGAAGATATAACATGCACACAGATAACTAAATGCCAGGTCATTTGAGGAGAGACAAAATGCTAATCACTAGAGAGATTAGGAAAAAATTCTAGTAGGAGACATTGTCTAAGTTGAGCCCTAAAATAAACTAAAGATTCTGAAATGTGGAGATAAGGAAAGAACTCGTTCTAAGGGATGATCCAAGAGGAGAGGACATGTACAACTTGAAAAATAGCAAGGAGAACAGACTGGCTAGAATGTAGAGTGTATGTATATAAAGGGGAGTAAAAACACAAGTAAAACTAGTCCGGAAAGTTGCAGGGAGCCAGATAGTAGACAGCTTGCAAATATCTAGCAGAGGAGTTTATATTTTTCCATAAGGCAGATGGGATCCACAGACAATTTTTGAGGAGGAGAATGACAAAATCCTACAATGCTTTCAGAATATTTATTTGGCAGCTGGATAAAAGATGGAGGTCCAGGCCTCCATCCCTTTTTTCTCTCACTTGTCTTATTGTAATTGCCAAGTTGTGTTGTAAAAGGTTTGTAATTCTGCTTCCAAATTCTTCCCTGACCACTCTATCCTTCACCCAGCTGCCTTGCTTCCTTCCCCCTACCTTTCAGAATCCTTAGTTTCCTTCAAGGCTTAGCTCAAATGTAGACTCTTACTGGCTATTATGAAAGGGAATTCTTTATTCTTTTGTCTATGTTGAGCTAATCAACCAAAAACTTAAAAACACCCTTACCTAACACTAAGTAAGGGAGTTCACATTCACTTAATGGGAGAGCTCCACCCTTTTTACTCAGTCAGAAACTTGTGAATCCTTTGATAAGAGGTTATACTTTCAGAGGCTGAGAGGTATGGATCCCAAATTTGTGAATCCTATGATCAGAGTTGACACCTTCAGAGGCTTTTGATAAGAGTTGATACCTTCAGAGGATGAGAGGTGTGAATCCCACAGACACTGTCCCATGGGCAGGGCTAGACAATTTGGAAATTGTGATTGGCCCCTGTGAAGAGGGGAAGGAACAAGAAGTCACCATAAAAAGCAAGCCCTGAACTCCCTCAGAGGAGATTGTCTATGAGAAGATAGTCTAAAGAGATTGTCTTCTGGAATATGTAATTAGAAAATCTTGAACCCTTGGATTCCATCTCCCAGAATTCTTTTCTTGTCCTAAGAATCCTTTTCCCTTCATTCACATTAGTGTCATTATGTAAGGCAAATGAAGGAAAAGGGATTCTTGGGACAAGAAAAGAATTCTGGGAGATGGAATCCAAGGGTTCAAGATTTTCTAATTACACAGGAGATAGTCTTCTGACTGGGTAGAGTCTTCAAGGGAGCTTCGCTGGAGACTGTGGCTTGGATCGTGGGCTTGGAGGTTGTTTTCTATTTAGACTCTGACTCCTGTACTACTTTGTTGAGTTAATGAAAGGCTGACTCCTTTCCTAGTTTCCTAAGAGACTAGCTTCCATCCTGGAGGAGGCCACGTGGTTACTCACCACCAGCCTTCCTGGTTGAGAGCTAATTAATCTCTGCCTGGATTAAGCAGACCTGGAGTAAATATTTAGATTGATAAATAGATAACTTCTCTCTCCCCCTCACATTTCTCTTCTTTATTGTTTCCTCTCTATTTGTAAATCAATTTCTGACATCACAAAATTATTGGTTTGGAACTTGAAGAAACCTTGGAAGTCAACTAGTTTAACCCCCTTATTTTACAGATGAGGAAATTGAAGTTCAATGAGAATAAGTGACTTGGGGTCAGGTCAGAGCTGGCGTTTACTGTTTTGGAAGTAAAATCAAAATGACTAACCAAATGATGATATGTTAGGGGGTAGGGAGGGGGACTTACAAGAATGACCCCAAGGTTACAAACCTGGATGACTAGAGGGAAGGTAGTGCCCACAACATAAATAGGGAAGCTTGAAGAATGGATAGGTTGAAGTAAGAAAATAATGAATTTTACTTTGGACATATTGAGTTTCAGATGCCAATGAAATATTTGGATGGAAATATTCAATAAGATGCTGGCTAGGCAGTCTGGTTGCTCAGGAAAGAGATTTGGCTGATTCAGGATGGATTTGGAATTGGAGTTTAGAGAAATCTGATAATCAGTCATCTGTGGAACAATGATAATTGGAGTCATGGGATCTGATGAGATGCTGAGAAAGAACAGAGAGAAAAAAAGAGACCCCGGATAAAGCCTTGGGTAACACCTAAAATTAGTGAGTAGGAAATAGGTGATAATCTAGAAAAGAAGATCAGAAAGCATCAGTGAGATTAAAAAAAAAAAAGAACCAAGAGGACTTTGCCAAGAAAATGATGGGAAAATTGGTATCTAGGAAGCAGATAGGCCATGGGGAAGAAATGATAACATCAGAAGCTACATTGAGGGGGAGCAGCTGGGTGGTTCAGTGGATAGAAAGCCTTCAGTCTGGAGACAGGGGGTGCTGGGTTCAAATTTGACCTCAGGCACTTCTTAGTTATGTGACCCTGGGCAAGTCAATTAACTTCCATAGCCCAGCCCTTACCACTCCTCTCTTAGAACCAATACATAATATTAATTCAAAGATGAAAGGAAAGGATTTTTTTTTAAAGCTACATTGAAGTCAAGTTGTTATACTGAACATGTTTATAACTTGGGTTATATTGAAAGCCCTATTGTCCCTGTAGTCATCCAAGTTTGTAACTTTGATATGTAATTCTTTATAAGTCCCCCCTCCCTCACCCCTGACATCCAATGGACTGATTAGTCATTTTGAATCTATTTGCAAAACAGCAAACACCAGCTCTGACCTTATCCAAGGTATTTACACACATATAGCAAATGAACAATGAGTTAAGCCTAGAATTATTCAGGAAGAGAGCAAATTGAATTACCTTTGGAAAATTGTAAAACTCCCTTAATGACTCCAAATCTCTCCCCGAAACAAAGGCTCATTTTAAAAATCCATATATTTTACAGAAGTTATTCCATGGCTAAGAGTCATGAAAGACAACAGTCTCTGAAGAACTGAGAGTAACCATCAGTCAGAGAACAATGAAAAGATATATGGTGATCATGGAGCTACCATAACATGTAAGATGGAATGACGAAAGAGAACAGAAGTAAAGGGCATCATCTAAGAAATGCATAATTTTTTTCAAAAGTTGTATTGGTCACAAATGAGAGGGAAGAAGGCTTCTCTTCCATGTGCTCCACTAACAAATATCTTTGTGAAGTCAATAGAAATCCAGGAAGGCCACCAGTTCATTCCACCTCCATGATATCACCAAATCATTTGAATACTTGAGTAATGCCATTCTCCCATTGGACAAAGGATCAAAGCAGATAAACAAAGGAAGTAGCAAAGGGAGACTTAATAATCATTTCAAAAATCATTCTAACTCATTAAGATGCAGAGAGATGCAAACTAAAACAACTTTGAGGTTTCATCTGACACAAAGCAAATTGGCAAGGATCATTAAAAACAGTGAAATTCAGTGTTGGATGTGATTGTGAAAAAAGTTATACTATTATACTGTTGATGAAGTTGTTAATTGGTGCAAACATTTTGTAAAGCAACCTGGCAATATATAATAAAAGCTAGAAAACTTCTCACACCCTTTGACCCAACTACCAAGACGATATTCTAAAGGTGTTATTTGAATCTGGGGAAAAAAGCAAATGGAGCAAAAAATATTTGTAGGTGCTATTTCATTTTGTATTTATATCCCTAGCACCTTACACAGTGTCTTGCACATAGTACATACTGAACAAATGCTTTTTGGATTGAATCAAATTAAACTGAATTTATAGTGCTTTTATTATATGTAATAATGAAAAATAAGGAATAGTTTCTATGTAAAGGGATTGGGAATTGGCTGCAAAGATTGTGGTAGAGCACTATAATAAAATATCATCATGGCATTAAAATGACAAATGTGAAAAATGCAGAGAAACATAAAGAGCTGTGATGTAAAACAAAGGAATAAAAAATCAGGGCCAGATACATTGATTATAAATATATAAAAACATGACCAATAGGGACACATCAATAAAAAGATGCTATAATTTTGTTAAAGTTTATGTATACAATTCTTTTTACTTTTAGTAAATTAGAAGTCATTTTATGTTTTTTTGTTATCTATGTTTTTCCTGATTTTGTTTATTTTGTTGATGGGTATTAAATTTGTATTTTAAGATTTTTAAAGCAATGGGACAGCTCAGTGAATTGAGAGCCAGGCCTAGAGATGGGAGGTCCTAGCTTCAAATCTGGTCTCAGACACTCTCCAGCTATGTGACCCTGGGCAAGTCACTTAGCCCCCATTGCCTAGCCCTTACCACTCTTCTGCCTTAAAACCAATAGATAGTAGTAAGGGTTTTTACAAAGAAAAAAAAAGATTTTAAAGCTCCATGATGTTGGTATTCTTACTCATTGCTAATATACACTCATATACATATATGTATTTATGTATGCATGTATATCTATGTCCTTGACAATGTGGTAGTTGATGGTCTTTAAGAACAACAGTGACCAAAAAAAAAAATTATCATTGGTAATGAGACTCTCTAGACCTAGTTAGCCTGGTCTTCTTATGATAGACATAGATTCTACCATTGAGTTCATCTATACTCTTAGCTTCTCCACCATGGTAGGAAATTGTCATACAAGACCATAAGGAAGCAGTACCTCAAGGACACTGCACATCTAGCACAGAACTAATTGTGTTTTGTGAATCTTAAAAACTACTCAGACTATACTTTAGAAGATTTTATTTAGCTATTTCCTTATTGTAACAATGGAGATACTTGGTCTAACAAGAATCAGGGATGTCTTGGGAACTTTACATTACTCCACCCATACTTAGACATATTTTAGGGAAAGATAAAGTTGTAAACTCCTGATGGAACAATGAAGGTACTTAACTCATACCTTATAGTGAAGCTAGAATGGTAAGCTAGGTCTATTTTTACATCTAATACAAAAAGGTGTTAAGTACCTGTAAAGGTTAAATTAACCACAAAAAGGTCAAGTAACTCACAAAAGGAAAACAACAAAGAGATGTGAAGTACTCAGAAGATATAATCTAACCAGAGAAGGTGAGAACTAAAGAGTGGTGAGAACTAAGAATGGGCAGTCCTGGAAAAAAAGTGTCTACTGAGATTGGTAGACATAAAAATTTAGGGGAGGTGACATAAGAGAAAATTCTCTTTAAAAGAAGGCTAAAAGTCAGTTCAGAGTAGTGATTCTGAACTCAGTTCAGGAGATTGAGTTCAGTGGAGGACTGGAACCCAGCTTGGAGATGGTCTTGTGGTGAGTGATAAGACTGACTCCCTTTCCCTTAGGCTCAGGGAGGCCACTTTGGCCAAGACCTTTAACTACTGCCTTCTCTCTCTCTCTCTCTCTCTCTCTCTCTCTCTCTCTCTCTCTCTCTCTCTCTCTCTCTCTCTCTCTCTCTCTCTCTCTCTCTCTCTCTCTCTCCTCCCTTAATTCCTTCTCTCTATATTAATTAAATTCTCTATAATTCCCAGCTGACTTGGGTATTTTATTATTGGGGAATTTTCCCTGGAGATTTAAGTTAAATTTAAGTCAAATTTAAGTCAGATTTAAGTCAAAACACTAAAATTATCTTTATAGTTTTCAGTCTGGTCAGGAAAAATAAACACATCACAGGGACTTATGAGCTATGCTAGAGTGGATATGGACGCACAGAATACCTTGAACCTGAAGTAGCCTTGTCTAGAGGTCCTACATGCAAGCAGAAGGAATGCCACCTAGGTGCTGCTGCTGCTGCTACATACACACACACACACACACACACACACACACACACATACACACACACACATCTAGAGATATATAATGTCTTTAATGTTTTTTAAAGGATGGGACAAATTTTAAGTCAAGACTTAAAGCACATAAATTTCCATAAAGGAAATGAGAAGTCAACTTAGAAAGAAGGAATGAGAACAAAGGCACTTTCAAAGAGAGAAATCCAGACATGTATGAAAATTAAGGCAACTGGAATGGATCCCTAAAAGGAACTGTGTTGGTTCTTACTGTGAAATATAGTTGTAAAATAAAGTATAGACAATTGATAGAAAATATTAGATATTGGGCCAATGAGTTTAGAAGAAGATACTATATCTACTTCAACCTTTTCATTTTACAGATGAGTGAGGAAATTGGTCCAAAACTACACAGCAAATTAATGGCAAAACTAATACAGGTCTTCTGACTCCCTGTCTAATGACTCTCCACAATACCACATTTCTTTTCTGTGCTTATCATTACTAGGATTAGCTATAGGAAGCCGCAGTGGGTTTCCAGAAGAAATAATATCACAGTAAAAATATGTCAGGAAGATTTCACTAATATTTGTGGGTAAAGGATGGATTTGAATTGGAAAGAGACCTATGATAGAAAGACAAGCTCAGCAGAACTTTTGCAATACTCTAGATGCAAAGTAATGAAAACATGAGCCAGGGTTATGGCTGTGGATATGGAAAGGAAAAGAAAACACCAAGAGAAACTGGGGAAGAAGAAGTAGTAGGACTTGATGATTAATGGATGGGGAAGAAGAGTAGAGATAAGTAAAAAATAACCTCAAGACTATGAACTTGAAGGACTAGGAGAATATTAATGTCATAATGACAGTCATTTTTCAGTCATGTCCAATGCTTCATGTCCCCATTTGGGGTTTTCTTGGCAAAGATATTGGAGGGGTTTACCATTTTCTTCTCCAACTCATTTTATTAATGATGAAACTGAAGCAAGCAAGGTGAAGTGACTTGTCCAGAGTCACAAAGCTAGTGAGTATCTGAGGCCAGATGCAAACTCAAGAAAATGAGAGATACTTTCATAAGTGGAGATTTTGAACCTTTGACTTCATTCCCCAGACGCCCTTAGTATTTCTCAAAATTCCCTATACTCTCTTCTATGTCTCCACATGGGTGAGATCACATTATTGGTATTTAACTAGATAGATGTAACTCCTCCTGTGCTTTTTTTTTTTAACTTGTCCAGGCTGAATTCAGGTACTTCCTTTTACTTTAGTTATTAGTAATAAAATGATTAAAATATAATACTTGGTTATTTATTATTAATTTTAATCTTTACAGACTCCAAGTCTGGCACTCTATCCACTGAACCATCTAGCTTCCTCCTATAGTGACAGAGAGGTTCAAAAGCAGAACTTAGTGAGAGGCAGCAGGGTTGATGGAGGAAAGCCAACCTCAAGCATAGGAAGTCTCAGGGTCAAGTCCTGCCTCTGAAACATACTAATTGTGGGATCGTGGCCAAGTCCCTTAACTTCTCAGTGATCTAGAACTACAAGTTGCAAAGAAAGAGCTGACCTTTGTTTGAAGAAAGTCTTCTGAGCTTATAGGTTCCTTATGGTAATGAAATCACAGATCCTCAAAGAAAACCAGACTTTTGGGAGCCTGGAAGAAGACACCTGGTAGGCTGGTGTGATGACAGTAGAAAAGGTTAGTTCTGATTTCTAAGATCACTTTCTTTCTCTTTCAGTAATTTCTTCTCTCCTGCACACCACACCTTCCAACAACAATAGTATCTGTATTGGTGGTGGGGAAAGAGTAGAAACCCTCCCATTTTAATAGAATTGGAAATGAACCTTAATACAATTGCAATAAGAGCCATTTGGTTCATAGACTGGAAAGCTATTAAGAAAAATGAAAGGTCTGGATTATAGCCCACTAAAGAATATATAGAGAACTGGGATTCTTAAATGGAAAGGGAGCAACCAAGAATTTAGAAGGATCAAAGAATGCAATTTTGCTAAAAGGAAATACGATGATGATATGTCTACTCTCCAAGCCAAGAGATCATCCCAACAGGATCACAGACACAAGTATTATTTTGCAATGATGATATAAAAAGAGACTCGAATAAAGTAGTGTCAGGGAACTTTTAGATATAATGTAATGGGAAAAGTTTTAATATCAGCTACAAATCTGAATGGAAGTCAAGAACATGAGTTTTTGAGAAGGTGGAAATTCCCCTCTGAAATAATATCAGAATGATAGGTTGACCTGAAATAAATTTGAGATCTGGGGCTAGAGAAAGACTGGTATTTAAGAATTATTGGGATTTGGGAGGGTTGGTCAGGATATTCTGATGTTGTTGTTCAGCCATGTCTGATTCTTGATGACCCCTTTATGAGGTTTTCTGGGCAAAAATACTGGAGTTGTTTGCCATTCCTTCTCCAGCTCATTTTACACATGAGGACCTGAGGCAAACAGGGTGAAATGAATTGTCTTTTAAATAGCTGAGGCTAGATTTGAATTCGGGTCTTCTTGACTCCAGATCTGGCACTCTACCAACTGTGCCACCTGCCTGCCTGCCTACTCTGATATTCATCTTCAGAACCAATACCCCAAAGAAGTCTAAGGATCTACAGTAAGGTATTCAGTATAGTCCTCTGTTCCACAAGAGTGGTCCACTCTGCAGTAAGCCACAACTTTCTTCTTTTTTTCTTCTTCTTTTTTTTTATTGTGAACTTAACTTTAAATATCAACAAGACCAATTTGCAACAGTATATTTGAATATATAATATATATAATAATGTGTTAGTTATTTTGTGTCTCATTTAGCTATATTTTTGTTCATTTGTAATATACATCAATATCTATATACAAACCTATAGATATAGATATAAAACTTTTATATTGTTACAGTGTATATTCTGTCTTGGTTCTTTCTCCACCTCACATTATTCCATATAAGTCTTTCTAGATTTCTGTTCCAAGTCTTCTCTCTCCTCAAATCCCCTATGCTACCCTTTCCTCTCATCTTCTCAGAAGACTTCACCTATACTTTATTATGAAAATAGATCCCACTTACCTGTGAGGTTCCTATCTTATCCCTTTCTCTGCATCTCAAAATTGCATGAGGTCATTTCCTAGTCTCTCTTCCTTTACTTCAGTATCTAATGAAGAAGTGGCCCTTCTCCTTACCAAGGCCAATCCCTCTACTTGGCACTTTGATTCCACCCCTTTTCTTCTATGTTAGCCCTCTTCTCTCTAATCTTTCATTTATCTACTGGCTATTCTCTGTCATCTACAAATATGCCTGCATCCCCCCATTCTTTAAAAAAAAAATGAAAAACAACTAAATCTTCATTTGGCCTTACCATTTCCTTAAGCTATCAGTGGATATCTCTTTTACCTTGTATAGTCTAACTCCCAGGAAAAGCTGTCTACATTCATTTTATCCACTTTTTCTCTCACTCACTTCTCATCACTTTCAAGTCTGGCTTTTGGCCTTAGCACTCAACTGAAACTGGTCTGCAAAGTTACCAATGATCCTGTATGTAACAACAACCAAAACCTGAAATGTCTTCTTTTTCCATCACCTGCATTACTAAATATATCCCTCTTCCTCCTCCCAGAGAACCAACCCTTAAAATAAAGTATAACCCAAGTCCCACCCATTGGGATGGGAGTCTCTCCTCACTGATGGTGATCACTGCCCGTCACCTGTGTGAGAGCAGAGTAGAGTTGGCTAGTGCTGGAAAGGGAAAGTTCTTGGTTTTCTTTCAATCATTTGAGTTTCTTCAAGTTCTACAGTCACTTTGAGCACTTCTCACTTCCAGCTTTGAGTAAGAAGATGAAAGATACCAAACCCTCTTCAGGTTGCTGAAAGAAAAGACTCTGAAGAAAGGGACATGAGAGGAGCTGGCACTCTTCATTTTATGTCTTTATTCAAATGACTCTCTCTCTCTCTCTTTGTTGAACTAAGTTACTTCACTCCCAATGGGAGAGCTCCTGTATTCTATATTGTCTGATATCTATTCTCCTATGCACACTTTCTCTGATATCTGCTTTGCTATGATTTGGATATAGAGGTTTCTTTGCCACTTCTTATATATGTTCATTGTGGAATTGATATTTGCTGGGAGGAGAATCAAACTTTAGATATGAAGCTTCAGTTATCTTCCCCCCCAATGTATGAAAACAATAATCAGAAGTTTAGCATCAACCTGAAAACTACATCTCCTAAATTGATAGTATTTAAAGTAGCAGATAGATATAATTCTAGCCTCATACTTCTTCTCTGAAGATATTATTGTGATGAAAGCCAGCACAAGCTTGCCCAAGAAACTGGACCTAGTGAAGGCTCCAGAGAAGAAAGCCAAGAAAAAGCAAATTGGTAGCAAGAATCAGGCTCTTCATCATAGACCCTGCTTGACTGTCTGGTCCTGTGGCCCTGATATCTCTGATACTCCAGGATGTTTGTAGATACACATGTGGTGAGAGCTTTATTAGAGGAAAAGAAATGTGTTTCTCTTCAGTCAGGGATTTCCCTGTCATCTCTCCTTTTCCACCACAAACTCTCCAGCCTCAGTTTGACCAAAATGGTCTACAGAAGCCTGCAGCTTCTCAAATCACCTGAAGAGTATAATGGGAAAAAGTAGAGGCCTTCTCAGTGTGAACCTGAAAAAATTCTCAGACCCTACTTCATAAGGTTTGGTGAAGACCATTTCCCACTTTAAACAATGAAGGGACTTAGATCAGGAATGTGAGACCTCTACTCCACCCCTACTTAAGCATACTTTAGGGGAAGAAACTCCTTGCTGAACAATGAAAAATACTTAAACCCATACTTATAGTAAGGCAAAAGTTCTTAAGCTGTGCCTATTTTTAGATCTAATACAAAAGGGTGCTAAGTACCTATAAAGGTCAGGCAACTTGTGAACTTGCAAAAGGCAAAGAGGTGAGAACTTACTCAGGTGTGAATTACTCAAAAGTTTAGACTACTTAGGTGTGAATTAAGAATGGTCTGTCCTTTGGAAAACGTCTACTGTGATTGGTAGATGTAAGAACTTAGGGGAGGTGACATAGGAGAAAATTCACTTTAAAAGGAGCTCAGAAAGGGAGCTGAGGACAGTCAGCTGGGAAAAGCTGAATTGGAGGAGGCAACTGGTGTCTCTCTGAACACTAGAATCTTGCTTGGGACAAATCTTGTGGTGAGTGGATTGAAGACTGACTGATCTCTCTCTCTTAAGGCTGGCCTAAGCTGGCCTAACCTTTTTTCTCATTATTTCCTTTCTCTCTCTCTCTCTCTCTCTCTCGCTCTCTTTCATTAATTCCTCATTTGTATTAATTAAAATCTCTATAAAACCCAGCTGACTTGGGTATATTTAATATTTGGGAATTTTTCCCTGGTGACCACCTTATATTTGATTTAAAACAAGTCACTGTCTTGAAACCATATTTTCTGTGGTCACAATTTAAGCCAACCACTCTTATCTGCCACAGTTTATAACCCCCACTATTTTAATCTCTACATCAGGGAGGACTGAACATCTCCCCGCCTGACAGGAGCATGGTACTGTCTGCAGCAGCTCCCAGAATCACTTCAGCCTACTTTGTTTTGTTATCTCTCCTTCCTTACACCCTCTCTGAGTCCCACATCCTTTACCTAGCTTGAAGAAATAAAAAGGAAACAGTTGATCTTTAAAGAAAAAAAGGTACCTTCTGATTGCCTTCCAGGCAGGAATTAAAGAATTTAAAATATATAAATGCATATACATATATGAAAATATAAAATATAAAAGAAAAATAGAGAAGAGGCTAGAAATGACCATTCTGCCTCCTTCTGTCACACAGTACCTTCATGCTACATGTCAGGGATAGCCCTCACTACAAAAGAATAAAAAAGAGGAAGGGAGTAGAGAAGAGAATGGTTCAACAAATCTAACCAATATCTTGAAAAATCCTGACTTTATATGCAGTATCCAGACCCATAGTCTTCTACCCCCGCCAAAGAAGTAAGGGAGGGGCTTACTCCTCTCTTCATTGAGGTCAAGGCTGGTAGTTATCATTTCATGGCATTTGCTTTTAGTCATTTTGTTGTTGTTTCCATTTACATTGCAGGGGTCAGTGGATATACTGTTTTCCTCATACTGCTTATTTTATTTCAAGTCAACCCATATGTCCATGCATGTACCATATACACCAAAGAGATCAAAGAAAGTCAAGTGCAACATAAATAAAAATACTTGTAGAGGCAACTTTTGCTAGAGCAACACTCTGGAAATTAAGGACATCTCCAACAATTGGGAAATGGCTAGAAACACATGTTTGTGTTTATATGTATGTATGTAAAATAGAATATGATTGTGCTGCAAGAAATGAAGGGATGATTTCAGACAAACCTAAGAAGACATGTGAATTGATAAAAACTGAAGTGAGCAAAACTAGGAAAATGACTTAGGCTACAAAAAAACCTTTTTGAGAATAACAATAAGGAAAGACTTAAGAACTCTAGACAGTAAATACAGTGACCCACCATGATTCCAGAGGCCTGATGATGAAACTATGGTTACAGAAAAATGATAAATTCAAGGTGAAGAATGTGCCCCACATTTTCAAACACAGCAAGGGGAGAAATTGGTTTTGTTCTATGCATATTTGCTACAAAGGTATTTTTTTTTATTTCTCAGCGGAGAAAAAAGCTGAAAGCTGGCTCTCTCAAAAAAAAAGGAGGAGGAGGAGGGGTCATTGGAGTATTTTTAAACACAAAGAAGAGAGCAGGAGTCCAGAAAGAAACACAAACAAGTAGAATAGCTTTGAAAGTTACATGTTGTAAGGGGTAAATTTAGGGTTGAGACAACATAAAAATTATTGGTCACCAGGGATTTAATTTAAGAAATTAAATTAAATGAAGCACTCAAGTCAGAATGGAATTTTATGTGATTTAATTACAATAGGAGGAAGAAACTAAGAAAGAGAGAGAGGGAAAAGAGTTAATTTAAACTGCTCCAGCTCAGGCTAAGCCAGACAGGAGTTCAAGGCCTTGGCCAAGGGGGCCTCCCCTGAGAGCAAAGGGAAAAGGGAGTCAGTCTTATCACTCACCACATGACCATCTCAAGGAAGCTGTCTGAGGGAGCTCCTCCAGGCTCAAGTTCCAGGATCAAACTGGCACCCAGTCTCCTCATATGAAGTGATGAGAACTCCAAAAGCAGTTCTCTACATCACTTCCTGTGTCTCACATGTGCCAATGGTAGTTCAAGCTTGGCTTAGGACAGCCCAGGGGACAGTCAGTTTTTTCTGATTTGTCACTTGTTAGCACATGCCAGTGTAGTGTGGGTGTATACATTCCTGGGTGCTAGACTAAGCAAGATGGAGAAAAATCTAAAAATCACAATGTTGCATTTCTTGTTGTCTAGTCATTTTCAGTCATAGCTAACTCTTTATAAATCTATTTAGAGTTTTCTTGGCAAAGATTCTAGAGAGATTTGCCATTTCTTTCTTCAGCTCATTTTACAAAGAGGAAACTGAGGCAAACAGGGTTAAGTGACTTGCCCAGGGTCACACAGTTATTAAGTGTCTGAGGTCAGAATGAACTCAGGAAGGTGAGTCTTCCTGACTCTATCCACTGTACCACCTAGCTGCCCATATTGAATTTATTATATACTTAAAAGGGTAACTAAGGTGTACATGACATGGCATAAATCTGAAAGTAAAATCCTATTTTTCTGTTCTACTTTGAATGTGGAAGTGCTCATTTTATTTGTTATTTATTATGTTCGGAATAAAAATATAAAATCAAAATAGAGCTTGGAAAAGCAAAAATTTACAGATATACCTTACATGTTTCTTTGTAGTCATTTTATTCATTTCTCATAAAGCAATAATATTCCATTACACTTATAGACCACAAATTATTTAACCATTCTTCAAATAATATATATCTTCTTTGTTTCAAGTTCTTTGCTACTAGAAAAACTACTATCATAAATATTTATATGTATATGAAATACTTCTCTTTTGTTATCATTGGCCTCCTTCTGGCATTAGCCTAGAAGTAGGGTCTCTGGGTAGAAGGATATGAACATTTTAGTCAGTTTCTTAACATTTAAAAAAAATGCTTTCCAGAATGGTTGGACCAATTCAGAGTCCCATTTGTGGGCATGTTTTTCCACAATCCTTCCAATACTAATTCCATCATCTATCATCTTTGCCAATTTGTTGAGTGAGAAATGAAACCTCAGAGCTGATTTGATTTACATTTCTCTTATAAAGAGATCGTTGAAGCATTATTTCATGTGGTTGCCATTAGATTTCAATTACTCTTTTGAAAACGGTTTGTTCCTGCCCTTTCTCCAATTATCTTTGGTCTTAGATACCTCTTAGATACATGGGTTATAACTGGTAGGGGTATACAGGGTGTTCAGAGAAGACTAGTACCTGTGGTCAGAGGGTTTGCCAAGTTCTTTTCAGATTATTTCCTCCTTTTCCTCCACCTGTCACCTAGATCTCACCCATGGCTCCAAGAAGCGGTAGCATGCTCAGTGGCCTCACCCAGGCAACCCACTTCATCTGAAAGGCTAAAACATTTGAGAGTAACCCACAGGCCTCAAATCTGTTAGCAAATTAGGGGCAAATGAGAACAATATGTTCCAAAAGCCATGAAAGCATTAGAAGAGGATGCTTCAGGGCCCTTAGAACTCAGTCAGACTTTGAAGATGCCAAGGTCATCCACTGCATTCTGAACCATCACCAGTCATTTTGACCTTTATCTTGCTGCTGGGTTTTGATGACTCTGGAAGATAGGGTGAGGCTGACAATTTTGTGCTACTTTGCCTCCCTTAAATCCAATTTATGCATAAGGCAAGACACCATCAGTGTTATCCTTTTCAAGTAATTACTACTTTGCAATATCTTTTGAGATTTAGAAATGCCTTTCTCCCTTTAGTCCTATATTTTTTCATTGTTTTCCTTGATAATTTAGATCTTTTGTTTCACCAAATAATTTTGTTATTGTTCTGTTTTTGTCAATAAAAGATCTCCTTTTATGTTTGTTTGTTTGTAGTGTGTAGTTTGAATGTTATAGTACTAAATCTATAAATCAGTTTAGATAATGATGTCATTTTTATTATATTGGCATGATGCAGTCATAAGTACTGAATATTCTTCTAACTATTTAAAAGTCTTGAAGAGCATTTTGTAAACATATCTTTACAGGTTAATGATCTAAGTGCCAAATCTGATGACCTCTTCTCACTCTTCATTCTTTTTGAACAGAATTTTATATTACTGACTAACTTCTACTCTCAGATACTCTTTTCTAGGTTTCCAAAATGCTGCACACCTTGGTTCATTTATCACTTCTCTGACAACTCCATCTTGATCTTCTTTGCTACATCTTCATCTAAATCCTGTCCTCTAACTGTGTGTGTGTGTGTATCTGGCTCTTTCCTGGGACTTCTATTTCTTCACTATCTCTTCACTACTCATCAGCTCTCTATGGTTCATTGATCATCTTTGCATAGATAACTTCCAGATTTATATATTCAGTCCTATTTCCTCTTCCGACCTATCATCCCATATCATCAGCTGCCTATTATACATTTAAAACTGAATATCTTATAGGTATCTCAAACTCAATATAGCCAAAAGAAAACTTATTATCTTTCCCCAAAACCTCAGCCATCTTCTGAACTTCTCTACTTCTGTCAAAGGTACCACTATCCTTCCAGTCACTCAAATTCATTGCCTTCTTATTATCTTAGACTTTTTGCTATCACCCAATATACCCAAAACTCTCCCCTTTCCAATCCACGATCCAACAGCTGCCAAAGTAAGATTCCTAAAGCCCAGATCTGACTATGTTACTACTCTGCTCAGTAAACACCAGTGGCCCCCTATCATCCCAAGAATCAAAAGCAAACTTGTCTATTTGACATGTGAAACATCACATTCTGGCTTCAACCTTCTTTGTTAGGCTTATCATACTTTGTTGTTGCTCAACCAGGTCCAATTCTTCATGACTTCATTTAGAGTTTTCTTGGCAAAGATACTGGACTGTGATGCTATTTCCTACTTTAGTTCACTCTACAGATAAGGAAACTGAGGCAAATGGGGTTATGTGACTTGCCCAAGGTCACACAGCTAGTAAATCTCAGAGACTGGATTTAAACTCAGGTCTTCCTGACTCCAGGTCATGTATTCTGTCTAGTGCACCTCTGAGTTGTCTATTAAACTCTACTCTCCTTCCAGCACTTTATGACCAAGATCAATTAACTTTGCTATTCTTCACACATGACATTTCTTCTCCTATCATTATGCCTTTGCCTGGACATTCCTCTGTGCCTGGTATACTCTCCCTTTTCTCCTCTATCTCTTCTAAACCTTAGCTGCCCCTTTAAGGTCTCAGCTCCAATACCACCTTCTCCTACATGAAGCCTTTCCTGGTCTCCCCAACTACTAGTGCTTCTTCCTCCCAAAAATCATCTTGAATTTATTTTGCGTATACTTTTTGTACTTGTCTCCTACCATAAAATATAAAGTTCTTTGAAGTGAGAGATCATTTCATATATGCCTTTGCATCTCAAGTGCCTGATTCGTAATGGGTACTTAATAATTGCTTCCTAATTAATTGATTCCTCATAGTTCTCACACTATATCATGCTGTGTGTTTATGTGTGTTTAGTGTTTAGGATCACTGGGCCTGGAGTCCAGAAGAACTGAATGCAAAGCCTTAGACACATTCTTCCTGTGGGACCTTGGGCAAGTCACTTAAACATTGCATGCCAAGGAGACAGCTAAGTGGCTCGGTAGATAGCGTACTGGACATGGAATCAGAAAGATGGCTCCTATCTAGCCTTAGATACTGCCTATCTGTGTGAACCTGGACAAGTCACTTAACCTCTGATTGTCTAACAAAAAGATTACCTGGATTCACTGGAGAAGGAAATGGCAAAGCACTCCAGTATGCTTGCCAAAAACAAACAAACAAAACCATGGATAGTGATGGTCCACAGGGTCACTAAGAGTCAGACACAGTTGAATACCAACAATAAAATACTATTATTCTGATATACCACCATGTATTTAGCCATTACCTGATTATTGAACATTTCTGTTCTTTTCAGTGTTTTTTCTATAACAAATAATACTGCTATAAATATCTTTGAGCATGCTATAATTCCATCATCCCTGATGTCACTGACACATCTTCTCTAAAGGTACAAACTGTAACTGATACATCTTTGCTCATCCTGTGACATTCTTGTCCACATCCTTTCCCAAGTTTCCCTCACAAATGATCGGACGATCTTCCCTACATGCTGGAAGCCTGCCTTGAGGTTTCTTAATGCATAAAGGATGCCACTATAGTGCTTGGACTATCCATCTATCCATCATCAGCTAGCTATATGATCTGCTCAACTCCTTTCCTGAACATACCTTTGTTTGATAATACCTTTTATCGGAGTTGTGCTGGTAAATATTTAACAACTAGCTTTCAAAAAAATATATGGTTTACTTTTTTTTTTTAACTCTTACATTCCATCTTAGAATCAACACTGTGTATTGGTTCAAGTGACTTGCCCAGGGTCACAGCTAGGAAGTGTCTGAGGCCACATTTGAACTAGGACTTCCTGTCTCTAGGCCTGGCTCTCAATCCACTGAGCCACCCAACTGCCCCAACACAGTATACTTTTAAGTTTACTCTGCATTAACATTTTTCCATGACTTGCTTAAATCTAAACAATCAACAAAACAATAAATCAGGCCTAATTTGAGTCATTTTTTAATTTCTGAGGTATAAATTCTCACACTTAGCAATCATCTCCCACAAGAGGGATATAATGGCTTCAGCACCACCACCACTTCTGCCTTTTATATTACTTTTGTGTGGTCACTACAGACTCCTAAACCTTACTCTATATCTCTTCAGTGACCTTGGGCTCACTTACAATTTAGATTCCTTAGAGATCATGTTTTATTTCATGGCCTTAGAACATCACCAGAAAAATATCTATTTTTTTTAAAGTGAGAAGGGAGAGATTTCTGTGGCAAGAAGTTTGGAATCACTGAAAATATTGTATAGTTTCCTAAATGCAACTCAGTCCATTCTCTTATTCAACTTCAAGCCCATATGATTTGTCTGTAATAAATATCCAAGATATTTATTCTAATTAATTAATTCAATGGTCTGTCCAACTAATTGCATCCTATGATCTAGATGATACATACTCTTCATTCATTTTGTTTTTCTCAATGAATTTTAGGCCAGTGTCTTTTGAATGGCCATAGATCTCCTTGAGGATTTTATATACTCCTCTGGGACTTGATGCAATCAGCACAATGTCATCTGCAAATAGGACTCTAAAGGGAACCTCGCCATTTATAGGGGATCTCTGTTCCATTTGATTTCTGCACAGTATGTTTAACATAGATATGTATATATACATGTATCATATGCACACATATGTGTATTTATATATAACACAGGTTATACTGACCCCCCTATCTGAAGGCCAGAGAGGTCACATTTCAGCTCTTTCATAGTTTTGGGGTACTCCTAAGGATGTCAGAGGTGTCTATGTTCTCTGTAAATGGTTCCAGCCTCCACTGGTGGTGTTTCTCTAATTGTAGAGGGAGACCCCTTCCACCCGAGTTCCATTTAGCCAGCTAGAGCAACTCTTACACTGAAATCTTTACTTCAAAAGGTACAATCACATATGTTCAAACTTACTGTCCTAACAGGTGGGCATTGTGCCCCAACATTGTGACATGTGACATAATGCCTCTCTCCCCATTTCACCACCTCTGTCTCTAGGAACAGGAAAAGGCTTAGGTTCAGAGTTTAGCCCAGTTACAAAGAAGCACAATCCCATTTCCAAGTAAAAAACTCCCTTGGATCTCTAGGCACCTTGGCTTCCCAAGGCTTCCATGACAGGCTAGCTGGTTTCACCATTCCACCTGGAATCTTAGCTTCATTGCCATGGTTCAGTCTCAGGTCCAATGAGCTTTGCTGCCTACACCTCAAACCATAAGAGGCAAACCAAACAAAAACAAACACTCCCTGGCCCATTTCCCAGACCTGACAGATGTAAGAAGTCTTTAACACCCATTCCATATATGGCGGCCATGTTATGAGGGAACTGGAATCTTCACCCTCTGTACCAGCAGGAAAAAGAGGAAGAAAAAGAACAGTTGTCCAAGGCTTGCCAGTATTAAAGACCCTGCCTGTTGTAATTACACAGCCTGTCACAGGAAGCCCTCACCCAGGTAGTAGGGAAAAAAGTTTGCCTTCATGTTAAAAGATCTGGGCATTTGCAGGCAAACCCTCTTAAAAGCATCTCCATGTTAGGAGATCTGGGTATGTCTAGGCAAACCCAGGTTACACACATAAAATATTTTTTTCCCTAATACTCTCCAAATGTTTTACCACTAATTGGATCATTGGGTCAAATGTTATGATTATTCCAAAACTTTTGACTATAAACATCTCCTACAAGTTTTCTTTTTCTTTTTTTTCCCCAAAGGGGAGATAAAGTGAGTAGGAAAGAAAGCAAATAGTTTTTCATTCATTGAAAATTTTTGAATTTTAAAAAAAAGCAAATTCCTCTACATTCTTGAACTTTTAAAGTAGCATCCATTCCACCTCCCTTAATAGAATAGATAAGGTAAACATTACTTATTAAGAATACATATGCATATGAGAAGATCCCGGAACACAAGAGAAGAAATATAGTACAGTAGATTATACAAAAGGATCAATGAAGGGTGGAAAGGAGGAATGTAGGAATTTTTTCCTGAGAATATACTACTGCACCTGGGCTACCTACACACACCAAGATTCTTCCCTCCAGGCCAATATACAACAAAAGGATTCCCTTCTATATATCAACCCTTAAAATAGGTAACTATACTTCTATCTCTCCTTAATCTTTTCCTAGCCACATGAACTTGCTCAATTCCTCCTCTGACTTGGCTTCCTAACACCTCCTCATCCTGAAACTCTAGTTTGTTAATATTCATTCCCTTAAAACTGAACACAATAAAATAATGATAACTAACATTTACATACTGCTTTAAAGTTTATAAAGTACTTAGTAATTGCTATCTGATTTGCACCTCCTAACAACCCTGGAAGGAAGGTATTCTTATTATCACCATTTTACATATAGGGAAACTGAGGTAGAGAGTGGTTAGGTGACTTGTCCAGGGTCAAGTATCTCAAGTTATATTTGAACTCTGGTCTTTCTGATTCCAAATCCAACATTATGTTCATTGCACCAACTACTACTCTCAACATCTTCAGACATTATTTAGATATTAAATTGGGACTGCTACTTCGTGCTATACTCACATTAATATATTGGTGCCTTTTAGCAACGGCATCAACCTATTAGTTCATATTAAACACTTTTATTCAGCTAAAACTCCCAAATCTTTCCCACTTGAACTGCTACTAAGTCATTTTGTCCATACCCTACACCTTGGTAATTCATTTGCCATCGAAATGGGAATTATGCATTTGTCCCCGATGAATTCCATATGTTAATTTTGGTAAAATATTCTTGTCTATCAAGATAATGTTGTATATTAGGTCCTAGATGACATAGAAGTTGAAATACTGAGAATCAGGAAGTTCTGTGTTTGAATCCTATCTCAGATGCTTGCTTGTGTGATCCTAGGCAAATCATCTAACCTATCTCAGGTTCCTTATTTATTAAATAGGTATAATAATAGTACATGTTTCATAGGACTATTTGGAGGATCAGATGAAACAATCTGTGCAAAGTACTTGCAAACTTTAAGGCACAATTTCTTAATATCTTAAGTCAATATCATATAAGTCAATATGAGGCACTATATCTTAATATCTTAAGATATCTAAATACCACACAAAACAGGAAGTTGAATACCTTAAACTATCTGTTAGCTATTATTATTATTACAGCTTTATATCATTGGCAAATTTAGTAAGAATGCCATCAAAAATCATTATTCAAATCAGATATAAAGTTGTTGAACATTAACAAAGTTGAAGATCGAACCCTGTAGTACTCCAAAAGAACTGGCCTCCAGGTTAGTAGACCATTATCAAATGAATATTTGGAAAGATAATACTTCCAAAATATTCTAGATATTTGTAAATGATTTATAAAATTTGTACTATGTACCTGGACACATGGTAGGAGATTAATAAATGCTTATTTTCTTCTCTCTCCCCCCATTAATCTCCATTAATGCTAGTCTTCTGGTATGGTTGTCTCTCCAGGTATCATCCACCTAAAAAAGTAGAATCATCAGGCCAATCTACATTTGCCATCTTGTCTATAAGAACATCAAGGATGACTTTGTCACATTCATTGCTGAAATCAATTCTATTGAAATAGCATCATCAAAATATTTTAAAACAAGTTCTCAGACCTTAAATTAAGAAATCCCAAGAGATGTTATTCCCGACGAATATATAGATGATCTATTGTAACACCTCTCATACCAATCTCAACCATTGTTGTGGGGCTCAAACAAGATAATACACATTAAGAGCTTGCCTTTGGAGCTCCTTAGGTCATTATCACATTTTCCAGTCATGGTCTCCAGTTCCTCAAACCTTTGTTGCTATAGGGTCTTAACCTCAGCTTTGTTCCTTGGGGTCATCTCGTCCAGCACTTTGACCTTGGATGACCAGGTCCAGGCAGCAGTCTGTTATTGTCTGCAGTGGATTCATCATGAAGAAATCATGATAACTGAACCAGATTTTTAATAAGATTAGGAATAAAATTAATAATGGCAGCATTTATACAGTACCATATGTACATGCATAGACATATACATACATGTGTATGAATCATTAATAAAGAGACCTGTGGATCACTAATGAAGGGAAATCCCAATGAGGAAATCTCCTTTACCAATGAAGATAGGCACTGGCTCTGCAGTTGAACTCTTGGAGAATATATCATCTAATTCAAAAGCTATCAATGATCTCTTAATGTCAAATTGAATGGCCACTTCTTGATGCTGATCCTTCTAGACTTCTCTGTAGCTCTTAACACTGCCAATCACCCTCTTCTTCTGGACATTTTCCCCTCTTTAGATTTTTGTGAAACTTTTCTCCTTCTCCTCCTATCTGTCTGCTCCTTCTCAGCTTCCTTCTCTGGATCTTCTTCCAGGTTCCATCCACTAATCAAAGGCATCTCCTAAGGGTCTATTGAGGAACCTCTTGCCTTCCCTTTCCTTCCCTTTCCTTCCCCATTGGTTCCCCCATGGATTCAGTTGTCCTCTTTATACAGACGATTCTCAGATCTGTTTATCTACTCCAATCTCTCTTCTGACCTCCAGAATTGCATAACAAATTACCTTTCAGAAATTTCAAACAGAATGATCCAAAGACATCTTGAACTATATATATAAAACCATCCACAGAGGGATAAAATGTGCCTCTTTGGGGCCGGGGAGTGTTGCTTCAACCTGCACAACCAGTTTGTTGGAGCTGCTAAGTAGCACCTTGGATAGAGAACCAGGCCTGGCATTGGGCTGACCCAGGTTCAATTCAAATCAGATCTCAGATCCTTCCTAGCTGTGTGACCCTGGGCAACTCACAACTCCAATTGCTTAGCCCTTACTGCTCTTCTCCCTTGGAACCAGTACTTAATATCAATTCTAAGACAGAAGATAATAATTTCTTTAAAAAGAAACCAACCAACAACCTGGAAATCTGGGAAGGTTTTCACAGGGGAGGGAACAATTGAGCTCAGGCTTGAAGCAAGATTGGTTCTGAGAAGCAGGGATGAGAAGGGTGGCTACTATAAACATGGAAGTTAATCTTAGTGAATTCACAGAGGCAGGAGAAAGTGTTAAGAGTTTGAGGGACAATTATCAGGAAGTTCAGTCTGGCTGGAACATAGGGTTCTCTAAAGGACCATATAAATTTATATCCTTCTCTGTTAATTTGTGTAAGCCCCCTCCCTGACTACTGGGTCAGAGAATAGGGCTTGTTCTTGAAAAACCTATCATTAGCAGAAATGTCTTCACTTATGTAACAATGACCTTGTTGGATACTAATCCTTTTCTTGGCTTTCTCTTGAGAAGAAAGAATGAGCTCAATTTTTTTCTATCACATTAAGCAACATGTTCCCTGAAAAAAGAGAGGGAGGACCCATCTCTGTGCCCTGTCTCCAAGACTGTCTCCTGGATACTATTATCCCTTTGGAATCAACATATAGCCAATTAAAGTGGAGAAAGAGTGTAACTATGCAAAAAAAATAGTGCTTCCCCCTTTTTCTTCAGCTACTTTCAGAGTCCTGATTCTGGGGTAGAAACAAAGGCAGTTTAGTCAGGTAGATAAGATAGAAACAAAGAAAGCTGCCCATTACTAGACTGTCAAAAATAAACTAAGCTGGCTTCCCCTTGGACTGCCACTTTACCCTGGTGCTGGGCCTTAAGCTAGGAAGACCCATGTTCACATCTGACTTCTGACACTTATGTCCCTGGACAAGTCACTTAACCTTTGTCTGCCTTAGTTTCTACATCTATGAAATAGGAACAATAAAAGCACCTACTTCCCAGAGTTGCCATGAGAATCAAAAGAGATACTAACTGTAAAATGTCTAATCCTGTATGCACAGGGAAGATCTGGAGATGGAAGGGGCTTTATCAGTCATCTAATCCAATCCCCTCCTTTTACAAAGGAGGAAACTGAGACTTAATGATGTCAGGTGACTTGCCCAATGATGCATCTGCATTAAGCATCAGAGACTGGTTTGTAAACCAGGCTTCTGACTCTAGATCCAATAATCTGTCCATTGTTCTCAGTAAACTTCCCCATGAAGTATAGAAATCTTCTCTCTAGGACTTAAAATCCCCGAGAAAGGAATAATTGTGAAGAGAGAGAAGGGAGAAGCTGGGTTTCTCAGTGATTAGAGAGCCAGGCTTAGAGATGGGTTCAAATCTCAACTCAGACACTTCCTAGATGGGTGACCCCGGGCAAATCACTTAACCCCAATTGCCTGATCCTTTCCACTCTTGGAACTACTACTTAATATATACTTAATATAAGATGGAAAGTAAGGATGAGAGAGAGACAGAGACAGAGAGAGAGAGGGAGAGAGAGAGAGGGGGGAGGGAGAAAGAGGGGATGGGGGGCCAGGGAAAGAGGGGGGAGGGAAGGAGGAAGGGAGAGAGGAAGAGAGAGAGAGAGAGCCTCTTACTTTAACATATGCATATACAATTTCTGAGATTGCTGATGACTCATGGCAGCCACCAAGTGGGAGAGTCAGGACAAATGAATAATGAAAATGGTTTGGATGAACTAAATATTACTGTGTTGGGAGCAATGGCTCTTGTTTATTATTTGTGTTTCTAAACACCTTACAAATAGATATACTTCTCTTGCTTAGCTGCTGTTTTCCTTTAAAATATGATTTAATCAGGATAAAAAGCTACAGGAATACTTAAATATCTATGTGTCTGTTAGTAGAGTTGTGAATTAGTTGTGAATTCAGGAGAACAATTTAAAACTATTCCCCAAGGACTACAAAAGTGTGCATACTCTTTGATCCAGTAATACCACAACCATCAAAGAGATCAAAAAGAAAAAGGTCCTGCATTTTTATATCAGGTATTGTTGTGGTAGTGAGGAATTGGATATTGAGGAGATGTCCATCAGTTGGGGAATGCCTGACCAAGTTGTGGTATATGATCATGATGGAATTACCACTCTGCTCTATAAGATGATAAAGGGGATGGTTTCAGAAAAAGCTAGGAAAACTTATATGAACTGATGCAAAATGTGGTGAGCTGAATCAAGAGAACACTGTACACAATAAGAGCAATATTGTAATAATGACCAAATGTGAAACATTTAACTACTCATGAAAAGTATTATCCACCTCAAGAAAGAAAACTGATGAACTCTTGAGTACAGATTGAAGTATACTCTTTTCACTATTTTTATTTTTCTTATTTTCTATGTGTGTTTTATTCATAACATAGCTAATATGGGGATGTTTTTAATGATTTCACACATGTGATAAATATCATTTTGCTTGCCTTCTCAAGGGGTGGGGAAAGGACAAAGGAGAGAATTGGGAACTCAAATTTTTAAAAAATTAATCTTTAAAATTTTTAATGTAACTGGGAAATATTAAATGAAATAAAAATATTTTTGAGAATTAAAAATAGCCTCCTGGGATTTGTTCTTAAGGGTTTAAAGAGACCTCACCACCTGGACTTGAGCAATTTTTAGAAGAATGATGACTATCTCCTCCAGTGATTCTTGGATACTATTTTAGGAACTTCCTTCTTGCACACAGATTTTTCCATGGTGAGGATACTGATAAGGTGTTTTCCCCCAATGTTCCTCATTTCTTTGCATAATTGAAACACACATACACATGCCAATAACCGTTTCCTTTTTGCCTAAATCTCTCATGACAACGGACTATGAATGTCACATAGGAACCAGCAACAGCAGCCTTATTTGGTTAAGATTTTAGTCTTTATTGTTCATCTCCATATTCCTGGTTGCTATTATGTGTCTACTCTGTTATACTGAAATTAGTGATCATGGCACTTACAAATCACGAAAATAATTTGACATAAATTAGCTAACACTTGCTCAATAGATTTTTTAGGCTCCTTGGCCATTTCCCACAGACCCTAGCCCAGTGCTTTCACCATAATAGGTGCTTAGTAAATAAACAATGATTGATTGCTGTTGCAGTAAATGTGCTCTCTTCTTATTCTCTTTACCTTGATATGTGTTCCAGTAAATGTGGTTCCCTGTTGGCTCATTCACTGCTACATTTTGAATTAACGTCTTTGTGGCATTTCTGCATCTCTCTATCATTCAGTTTAGATTAAGCCATTGCTTTCTGAAATGCAAATCCACAGAATGTTAGGAAATGAAACCTCAACAAGAAAAGAAATGTTTCTATATGTCTTGACTATTAGATATTTGAGAAAACACTAGGGAAAATTGCTTTGCAAACTGTAAAATATTTGTATATTATTCCTAGTCCATAATACTATGTGCCTGGCACATAAGTGGATTCTTAAATGTTTGTTGACTAATGTTTCTATACATGTATAGTTATTGAAGCTAAAAATCAAACTGTTCAGAAAGGTCATTACTTAACCCCCACTGCCTAGCCCTTACCACTCTTCTGCCTTGGAGCCAACACACAGTATTGATTCTAAGATGCAAGTAAGGGTTTAAGGAAGGGGGGAAAAGGCCATTATCAAAATGATCTGGGTTCAAATTCTATGTTGGCTGTGTTACTCTGAAGCTTTGGTTTCTTTACCTGTGAGAGATTGAATACCTGAATGGAAAGGCATTTATTAAATGCTTAAATGCTAAACACAAAGGTACCTCTCCTAAAGGAATGTACTTAAAATACATTTTTAAAAACCCTTACTTCCTGTCTTAGAATCAATATTGAGAATTTGTTCTTTTTTAAAAAACTCTTACCTTCTGTCTTAGAATCAATACTGTGTATTGGCTCCAAGGCAGAAGAGTGGTAAGGGCTAGGCAATGGGGCTTAAGTGACTTGCCCAGGGTCACACAGCTAAAAAGTGTCTGAGGTCAAATTTGAACCCACAACCTCCCATCTCTAGGTCTGGCTCTTAATCCATTGAGCCACCTAGCTGCCCCCAGAAATGTACATTTTAATGGGGAAGGCCACACTTAATAGAAGTGGGAGCCTGAGAGAGGTATTTTGTTTTAGAAAAATGGTGAGTGAAGTCACTGGGGAATAGAATGATTCATCCTTTCCAGGACAGTATTAACCAGATTCTGGTATATACAGGAGGGACAGGCAGGCTCCAGAAGGAAGATGGGGGTGAGGGGAGCAGGGATAGAATGGAGCATGGGGGGAGGGGAGGGGAACAAAGAACTCATGGACTACATAAGACATTTACCAATGAAAGGAGGGAGTGTTTGAGGGGCCAAAAGGATATAATATACCTCCAAGGTGTATAAATATCTATTTTACTGTGCAGTTGAGGCACAAATGTGGTAAAGTTTGTAAAACATTCTGCCAACTTTAAAATACTATAATAAATGACAGCTATCATTATGATCTGTGTTGGGACTGTCTTTTGCCTCTCTTTGTATCCCCAGAACTTATCATAGTGCCTGTATCTAGTGGCCACTTAATAAATGTTAATTGACTGATGCATGCATGGAGAGCAAATTTCGGTTATTTGAATGTTTACCTAATAGAGCCTTTAACTACTAATTCTGGCATCCTCAGAAAGCAAACCAAAACATTCCCTCAAATTAATAAACTCATTTTTTTAGAAGATAAGTCTCCCCATCTCTCCCCAAGGGAGAGACACAACACAGCAAGACTGAAGAGATCTGTGTGGGAATGAGGAATAAGACAAAGCAATACAACTGATAGCTTCCTATTTTATCTAATTATTCAAGATAATTAAATGCAATCCTACCCTATAGGAGAGCAATGAGCATCCTCAAATTTCAGAGCCATGGACAAGTCCCTAATGGCCCCATTTTAGCTCCCTACTTCACAGCATCCCTCTCTCTCTTTCCTAACTCCTCTCTGATTCTGTCACTTCTGAAAAGTACTCCTTTCTGAGGCCAGGCAGAGTGATGAGATTTGAAGGAAACCAACAAGCTTCCCTCTCAAACTGTTACTGTGATTCAAAAAAAAAAATTTTTTTTTTACTTAAAGCATTGAAAACCCTTTAAAAATACATTTCTTTTATCTAGAGTGCCAACACCTTATGTCTCCATCATCCAATGTCACCCCATTAAAGATTTGTTTGTTAAATTACTTAGGAAGTTTCGCAACAAGCCCTTGAGGTCAAGTGAGTTTCAATGAGAGAATGGAGAGCCGGAAAGGTCTGGTGGAAGTTTTGTAGAGGCAGACTTCCTCAAATCAAGAAAGAACTTTCTAATAATTAGAGCTGTCCAAGGATAGCCTGAGGTGCCTAGGGAAGCAATGAGTTACCTGTCATTATTTTTTTTAATCCTTTTCTTCCATCTTGGAATCAATACTATGTATTAGTTCCAAAGCAGAAGGGTGGTATCGGCTAGACAATAGAGGTTAAGTGACTTGCCCAGGGTCACACAGTTAGGAAGTGTCTAGGACTAGATTTGAACCCAGGACCTCCCATCTCTGAGCCTGGCTCTCAATCCCCTGAGCCACCTAGCAGCCTACCCTACCCCCTTCCCCTTCCTCCAATCTCCCACCCCACCCCTATCATTTTAAGTATTCAAACACAAGGTGAGTCAGAGTTGAGGAATATTTTTAAAAGAATTTCAGTATTAGAAGAGAGGTTGAAGGACTAACTATATAAAATCACTTTCAATTCTATACTTCAATGGCACTGTCACATAATGATAATAACTAGCATTTGCATAGTTCTTTGAGGTTGCAAGGTATTTTAGAAGGGAAGGGAATAAGTATTTATTAAGCATTTAATATGTGGCAAGCACTATGAGAAATGCTTTGCAAATATTACCTTATTTTATCTTCACAACAATCTTATGATTGTTGTTATTATTATCTCCATTTTACAGTTGAGTAAACAGAAGCTAAGTGACTTGTCCAGGGTCACACAGCTACAAAATGTCAGAGGCTTGATCCCAACTCAGTGATAACTTTACATATTATCTTATTTGATCTTCACAACTATTCTGTTAGGCAGGTGCTATTATTATCATTTTACAGCTGAGGAAATTGAGTCTGAGAGAGGTTAAAGTATATGTCCAGCATCACACAGCTATTAAGTATGGAGGCACTCCCCACAAATTGAAGAGAAGAAATGGTGCAGATAATTCAAAAGAGGGTTATGCAAAAGTCACTGGTTTGGCTTTAGGGTGCATTATATGGTTCCATTTTCTAATTACTTTTTTGCCAAAGCCAATAAACAATTTAGTTTGCATTTCTAAGCACCCTGATGGCCATTAGCAACTTTCATAGATCTAAGCAATCAGCAAATAATTTTTTTGATGCTGACAACCCTCTTGTAAGACAAATATGTTTTGGTTAAAGAATTAGTAAGACATGCGTAAGGAAATGTCCTATAAGAAGGACCTTTCAAAAAGCAAACCTCTCTCTGTGTAGCACCAAGTTAAAGTAACCAAGAAAAGAGTGAACTTGGCTCTGGACTTATGTTTAGATGGTAGGGAAAACAGACCAGAGCTTATGTAAATACTGAAACTAGCAAAAATGCTCTATATGCGTTCAACAAATATTTGTTGAATTGAATTAAATTGAATAATTCGGCAAAATGGAAGTTCCCTGAGATTAGGAACATTTTCTTTCGTCTTTGCATTCTATGAGTTTAGGAAGTGTGCACACAGTATGCACCTTTTCTTTTTTAAAGGACATAGTGGATAGAATACTGGATCGAGTCAGAAAGATCTGCTTCCAACACTTACTAGCAGTGTGACCCTGGAAAATTCAATTAACCTATCTGTGCCTCAGTGTCCTCATTCCTAAAATGAGGGGGTTAAACCTGATAATCTCTAAATTTCCATCCGGGTCTAATTGTGATCCTGTCGAATAGACTTAAATTTCTTGAGGGCAGAATTTATTTCGTTACTGCCTTCATACCTCCAGGGTCTCTAGCACAATGTCTGGCACACAGCAGACATTTGATAAATGAATACATCCGTGCTGTACCCTCTCACAAGATACTCATCCACCTCCCGACTCTAATCTTTTTTTGTTTTTAATCCTTACCTACTGTCTTAGAATCGATACAAATATAGATTCCAAGACAGAAGAGCAGTAAGGGCGAGACTATAAAGGTTAAGTGGCTTGCCCAAGGTCACATAGCTAGGAAATGTTTGAATTCAAATTTGAACCCAGGACCTCCCAAGTCCAGCCCTGGCTCTCTATCTACTAAGCCACCTAGCTACCGCACCCCAACCCCCAAGATTCCGGACCTTTTCACTGGCCCCATAGCTAGTATTCTCTCCCTTAGCCCCCTCCCCCCTTTTTGGCTGAATATGAAAGGGAAGGGGAAAAAAGACAAGCTTTTAGAGCATAGCAGAGTTGACCGCGTTAATCATTTATTCGCAAGAATCTGGTGCTGTATTGATCAACTTTTTTTGTCCCCAGGTAAAGGGACCCTTTCTTTCCACGTAAGGACTCAGCTCAGGAGGGGTTGTTAAGTTTCTCCATTTGCTTCCACTTCGGAAAGCATCTGACATCCAGGCTGCCGGCTTAACAGTCACATTCACCCGGCTATCCTGGGACCCACAGATCTCTCACTGGGGGCAAGGGGAGAACAGGGATGAGATGGGCCAGAGGGAGAAGTGTATTTTCCATAAGAGCCTCTTACAGACCTGGCTCGGAAATTGGGAAGCGGCGGTTTCGGCAGAAGCCACCGCTCTGCCCTGCCAAGCAGCAACTTCAGCTAAAAGCAGCGGGCAGACGCGAGGAGGGGCCCAAGAGGAGGGCAGCGCTTCTGGGATATTTAATGTAAGTCTTGCAACAGGCTTCAAAGAACGTTGCTCTCTCCTCCCCGCCTCCCAACCCCCCCCACACACACACACACATCCCCCCCACATCCCCCGAGCCCCAACCCCCTCTCTCTTTCCTGTTGCGTCCCAGCCCTCCGCCCCACGTTCTTCTTTCGCTGGCACGGACTGACCCAGAGCTGCTCAGCTCTGCTCAGCTCTGCCGTGCTGTGCCCCGAGCTGCGCTGCGCTGCGCTGTGCTGCGTAGCTCCGCTCCAGAGAGCCCAGCAGCGAAGGCACGGAACTGGGGAGCCCCAGCCCTGCGCTCACTTGGATTCCGGGGCCGCTCCCCTCCTAAGCCGCAGGCGCTGCCGCCTCCGCCTCTGCCGTCTCCTCCTCCTCGGGAGCTGTGCGCACAGCAGAGGCACCCGCCGGGACGCCCTCAGCCAGCCAGACGGTCGGCCAGGCGGACCGGTAGACGGAGCCCCCGCAGGAGGGCGAGCGGCCGGAGGAAGCGCGCTTGGAGACCGGCCCGCAGCATGGATTCGGATTCCGGGGAGCTGAGCGAGGGCGAGCCAGTCTCCGCTGCAGGTAAGCCAGAAGTGGTAGAGGTTGCTAAGGGGAGGAGGGGATAGAAAGAAGGGGGAAGGAGGCGAGGAGAGAAATCGCAGGGATTTCTCTAGCAGAGGGACTGGCTCACCGAAGCCGGAATTAGTTCTGTAAGATAGAATTTTTAACCAGATGGTTGCGTGTGTGTGTGCGTGCGCGTGTGCGGGTTTGCATCCCTCTTGGCTCACAACCAACTTATTTAGTTGTAGAATGTGGCAGGGGTGCCAGTGTGGAGAGGTGTGCACTGGGCTAGGGATTACCCATGTCTTGCTTTGGACTCTTCTTCCCCTGGAAGCAGGAGGGTGGGGGGAATGTTTGGGAAATACTTGTAATGTGCTGCATCGAGGATTGCAAAATATCTGCCCTTTGAATTTTCTTTCCAAATGCTGGCTTAAAAAGCTCACCCCACCACCACCATTACCCCCCACCCCGGGCAGAAGGGCTAGGGCAGGTGACTCAAATCTGAAGTCAGAAAGGATCAGAGTTTGGAGCAATGCTGTAGGGAATGACAGTAGGGAAGTCCAAAGCCTTGTATATTGTGGCTTCTATAAATTGTTTTAAAAAAATATCCGTCTAACTCGAGTTCTGAGCTTCGGTCTATCCCAAAGCTACAAGCTGGTGCAAAAGATATAAGTGAGCACTTGTGAAGGAAGAGGAAGATGTGGAGAGGGGAGGGGGGGGAGGGGAGCAGGGAAGGAACAGACTGGGCTGAGCTATGTAAAAGCTGTGGAGGGATTGTTATCCATCCCTTTACCCCTCCCAAAGTGCTGAACAGGATGAATTAGTAAGTAACCAGCATCCTCTGGTGATCTGCTGACCATTCACCCTTTCCTGTCCACCCACAGTCGTTATCGTCTAAACCTCAATTCACTCTTCTAAATCAATCCCCATCTCTTCCCATCTACATGACCATCCTCCCACGCTCTAACTCTCCAAATCATGCTCTCTTTCACCTAGTCTACCCACGTATTCTGAGTATGAGAATATGTAGAGATCTTCAGCCCAGAGAGACTAGGACAAAAGACAGAGAATAGAAAAATCGGAGTCTCCCATAAGTCCAGGCTCCCGTTGATGTGTGACCAGGAAGATGCCTCAAGAGACCATTAGTCCTACATCAATGGACTACCTCCCAATATAAAACCTTAAACTCTCACTCCCTCAAAAGGGAAACCTTAATACTGTGGCAGGTCCCCCAAGCCCCTCCTGTTATAGACACAGAGTCCTGGGCTGGTTCAAGCTAAGAGTTAAATTAGGATCCAAAGGGATGATCCAGGGAAGACCGGGTGCCTAACAACCCCCTACTTTATCTCTGGTCCCCACACATGTGAGAGATGGAATCGAGCAGGACACCTCCCTGGAGATTCCTAGTATCTGAGTGCTGCTTGCTTTTGTATTTGATCTATATCTGTGCCACTGTGCATATATTTGTACTGAGGCATGACCATAAATTGAGATCCATCCTCATATTTAAAAGAATCTATCTCTTTACTTCATAGTCACACCTTGTATTTGGGTATATCTTTGTATGGGCCATTATGTTAGGGGATGTATGTATTTTAGGGATTCAGGAGAAGGTAGAGGGAGGAAAAAAAAAACAGGATGAGACTTAAGAGTGTTCTTCCAACCAAAGGAAAAATGGGGTGAAAGCACTGTATCTGGAGTCAGGACCTACATTTGAAATTCACCTCTGTTCTTATTTTTTGTGTGACCTTGGGCAAATCCCATTACTGACCTTTTCTTCTTCTATTAAAGGGGGAGAAGGATAGGAATGGTTGGATTAGGTGAAGTCCAAGGGCCCATCTAGCTCTAAAATCCTGTAATTTAATCAGCAAATCCTAACATTTTTCTTTCAGTCCCTAGTCCATTGAATATCTGGGCCTTTTGGCAGAAGAGGTAGTGGAAGAAGAGGAAAAGGGGGAGTGGGATCAGAAAATGAAAAAAGGGAGAGAGAAAGAAGATGAAGGGACTGGAAAGGAAAGGGTGGAGAGGTAGTCTAGATACCTAATAAGAATTCAGAAAGAGGCAGAAGACAGTTCCTGCCCTCAAGGAGTGAAGAGCTTTAAAACCAAGGTACAGAATGACTCTTTTTTGTAGGTTATGAACCTTATTGTCAAGGTCTCAGCTGATCATTAACAAACTCATTTGGGGGTTAGAGTTGGACTTCTGTCAAACATATTAATTATTTGCTTGAATTGCTTACAGTCATTGAGAATATACTTTATCCTCTTAGAGAACAAGTATACAACAGAATCCAAGCATTGGAAAGTACCTCGGAAGTCATCTCATTTAACTTGTACCGGAAAGCATGACTCCTCTAGATAACATTACTGATAAATGAATGGTCATCCACCAATAGCACGGAACTAGCTCCTTCCTAAAGCATCCTGTTCCACTTTTGGACAGCTCTAATTACTTTTTGTTTGTTTATTGAGTAAAAAATTGCCTCCTGGCAACTTCTGCCCACTGGTTCTGTCAAGCCATAAAAAAAAAAAATCTATTTCTTATTTCACATGATAACCCTTCACATATTTGTGAAGATAGTAATCACATCTTCTTCCAAGTTATCTCTTCTTCAAGTTGGATATGCCCAGTTCTCAAAATAGAACATCTTGTGACAAAATTTCAAGTCATCCTGTAGCTTGATTGCAATGCTCTTCACTCCTTGAGGGCAGGAACTGCCTTTTGCCTCTTTTTGTTTTCTCTTTGGATAGCTTAGTGCCTAGCACACAGACATTGCTAAATGAGTGTTCATTGACTGACTATGTACTGTCCCTTTTGAATGAGAAGCATCATAGTATAGTGAGTAGAAAGGACTTTGGAGACAGGTTCTGGGTTTAAATCCTACCTGCAACAAATACAAATCACTTAGCCTGTTGGTGCCTCAAGCAACTAACTACCTAAAATTATCAGTTACTGATTGTCAGTCTGCATCTTTGGAGGGAATTTCCACATTGAGATGTACACACACACACACACACACACACACACACACCCCTTCCTCCTCCCCCTCCAAAAGAAACCCATAAAATAAAATATGTCTAAAAAGATTTTTTTAACAGCCATAAAACAAACAGCTGTGAACTGTTCACATGCTTTGTGAGGACAGTTTTCATAAAGCAAACATAGAGTCTTAATTTAACAAATGATTATCCTTTAAACTGAATTTTTAAAAAGATCAAATTAATGAATTTGCTAATAAGTGTTCTCTGTTTATAAAGTATAGAATCATACATTTATAACTGAAAGGATGCTTTGAGGTCATCTAATTTAACTTCTTTTGTAAGATGAGAAACTAGCCCTCATTGTAACTTTATGTCTTTAGTGGGCTTATGGCCATTTGTACATATGATTATATGTATGTATGTCTGGCCACACATTTTTGTAGGTTATGAACCTTACTGTATTGCCTTGAGTACTTACCTGAATTATCTATGTCATCAGTTGAGTATACATGTGAGACAAAGTATGGGTCCCCTGGTGAGTGCATTCATCAATGTGTGTGTAATTTTTCACACTCCATGTCAGTAGCTCTCAAATTTTACTATGAAGATTACCTTCCTTTAATCCAATATACTATTCTTTTCAAAACCATCTAAAGGTTTTGTTGTTTTTTGTTTTTTTTTAACTTTCCATCTTCCCTTTTTTAGTGAGTTTGGGGAGGGGATATTTTATTTGTATATCATCTTCATTTCAGATTGTATCCCTTTTCCCAGGACCTCCTACAATCAGGCCTCATAATAAAGACTGAAAGGGGGGAGGAAGAGGAGGAAAAGGAGAAGGAGAGGGAAGGAGGAGGAGAAAAAATGAGGAGGAGAATGAGAAGTTGTTGTTGAATAAAAGAAAACAAATTGACAGTGTGTGACAGTATATGCAATATTACATATCCAGAATCCTCACCTCTGCAGAAAAGGAAGAGGGGTGCATTTGTTTTGACAAAGGTGAGTCAAAATATCCATAGTTCACTGACTCTTCTTTCATGTCCCTCCTCTCTGAGTATCTTCTATTCCCTAGTGCAGTAACCTTTTAGAGACAGAGTACCAGGCCCTACTCCCATCCCACCCCTAGACCAAGCACCATACCCACCTACCTCCACTGAGTGCCTGGGGCAGTGTACCCCACCCACCTTTACCCCACACAGGGGAGGGAGAAAGCACTCCCATTGGGCTGCTGGGCAGAGGGGCAGGTGCTATTAAAAAATGTGCTCAGGCATGGTGGAGAGGGGGAAGGGAGCAGTTGTGCCTGAGTCCCTCTGCCTTTCTAGTGAGGAACTGGTTGGGGAGAAGGGGAGAGCAGGCCCACAGAGAGCCCTCTGCATGCCATCTTTGGCACCCATGCCATAGGCTCGCTATCACTGCCCTAGTGTCTGTCATACAAATTTCATGTCCTGGGACTCCCTGCATCTTTAAGAAGGACTTAAAATTTTAATTTGGCATCATGTGCTATTTATCTTTCAGGAAACAGGATATTTCATAGAATTATATCCTTTTAATTAGAGGAGATCTAACACCATCAAATTCAACTCCTTTATACAAAAGTGGAAACTGAGGGTCATCAAAGAAATGAAGTGACCTGCCCAGAGTCACCTAGCTAGAAAGTGTCTGAGACAGGATTAAAACTGGTCTTCAAGCACAGAGCTTTATCTCCTATGCTTGTCATTTGGCTTCCTTTAGAGCACTTTTGTATAATCCTGAAGTTTTATAGCTTCTATGATTAGGAAAAAGCCAGGGTTTGTGGAACACTGGAGTCCTTCCAGAGACCCAACTTGGCAGTCTTCCTACCAGCAAACCCACCATTAACCTCTCAGACATGCTAGAGATTTTTAGCTTTGGGATGATTGAGAATTTTTCCTGAGAAGCAACTGAAGAATCAATATTAATGATCTCAGCTCCTTTTCTGGCTCAGAAGGATGCTATAATGTACCCCACCCCTAGCTGAGGGAAGAAGAGTGTCCCCTCAAACCACACCCCTCCCAGATTTTTCCAGGCAATCAAACATATAGCCCATTGGCTCGGCACCATCTGCTCTTTCCTACAGTGGCTGAGATGGCAAATTGGATACACTGAAAATCAGGGTATAGAAAACCTTTAATGCTGAGGCTCTGTTTGTAGGCAAGTTAGGGAGCAGAATGGTTATAGCAATGACTACTATTCCTGCCCTTACTCCACCTCAAGTCACCTACTTCAAGCTTGGCCATATGACCCAACAAGAACAAAGTGAAGAACCAGTTCTTTACCTGTTTTGGTATTGGGGGAATATAGTATTGGCTTAGTGGTTTGCATGCTATACTTTGGGTCAGGAAGGCCTGAATTCAAGTCCCACCTTAGTCAATTAGTAGCTTTGTGTCTCTGGGCAAGTCATTTAAGCTTCATTCCCCCCCCCCCCCCAATTATTTAAAATTATAAGTTATAGAACTGTTGTCCATATACATAGAAAGAGTTGCTTCACCAGCAATTTATAAAGGCCAATTAAGTCACAAGACCTCAAAAAAGTAACAGGTAATCAATGAATTCTAGGCAGGATCATATGGATTTGGAGTCATAGGACCTAGGTTTGAATTCTGGCTCTCCTGTTGAACTGCCTCAGTGACCCTGGACAAGTTACTCAGGCTCTGGATCTTAGTTTCCTCTTATGTAAAATGAAAGAGTTGGATTGACAGATTTCTAAAGACCTTTCCAGGTCTCAACCCGGTCATCCTAGGAAACACTTATTAGGTGTCTTATCCACTGATGCTATGCTAAATACTATTTGAGAGAAATACTACTCAATAGATTATTTGTATGAGAGATGTGATGATGAAGTGATTTGTTATAGAGAAACATGGGGGACAATTTTATGAACTGGTTCAGATCCTCCAAAATACTAATATGCACAATGGCCACAAGAATGGAAGTGAAAAGATAATTAAAAGAAAGACAAACAGCAAATGGAAAATCAATAAAGGACACCAAAAATAGGAAATGAAATGTGCCTACTGCATCATGATGGTGAGGTGGGGGACTAATAGGGCAGAATATTATACATGCAATGTCAAATGCAGTCAAAGTATCAGTTGGTTTTGCATAATTGTCATACTTTGTCTCATCTGGAGAGAGGAGGGAGGGATTTTTTTTTCTTTCTGTTACCAGAAATGGTTGTGATAAAGACGAATGCATCAGTTAAATGTTTTTTAAAACCTAGTTATGAAGAGATAAAACTAACACATCTGAGATAAGAGCATAGTGCTAGCTCTGGAGGCGGAGAAGATCAGTTTGGATTAGGGTTCAAAAAGCTAGAAGGGACCTCAGAGACCATCTAGTCCAACCCCTTCATTTAACATTTAAGAGGAATTGGGTGAAGCACCAGGAGATTAGGAGATGTACCTAAGGTCACCCTTAGATAGCAGTTGTCAGGAAGGATTTGAACCTAGATCTTCTGACTCTAGAACCAGTGTGCTCTTTTCATGGTGCCACCATGGGGTCCCTTGGTTGTCAGAGATGACTCTAAGGAAATGGGGACTTAAATGGGATTTGGAGAGGTAAAGGAAGAGGAGATGTGAATATCTTTAATAAAGGTAGAAGTACAGGTAATTATATGTATAAGAGGCAGTAAACAGACTAGCCTGACTGAAGCAGGGTGTGTTCCTGGGAGTAGGGTAGAAACTGGACCTGTGTTTTGATTGGTATTGAGAACTTTCCATGCCATATTTCTTTCAGCAACATGCTATAAATTCACTTTGATCAAATATGTCTCTTGAATGAGCCATCAAATACCTTTACACACACACACTCAACGAATATTAAACTCTGCATCATATACAGGGTTTTTTTAATGTACTTAAATCTGCAGTTACTAATGTCAACTTATCAGTAAGGACAGGGACTGGCCCTGTGATTTCATTAGTATAGGAAACTCCGACAAAAACAAGTTAATACTTTTCTCTGCAATGTGTAATCTTCAGGAATTGCCTAGAGCAGTGATGTCAAACTCAAATAGAAACAAGCCAGCAAGCTATACATTAGAACCCCATGGGTAGTGTAGACTTCAAAAACTACATATTGGGGCATCTAGATAGCACAGTGGAAACAATACCAGGCCTGGAGTTAGGGGGATACCTCCTAACTGTGCTACCCTGGGCAGATCACTTAACCCCAACTGGCGAGCCCTTGTCCTTCTGTCTTAGATTGTTACTAGGACAGAAGGTAAAGGTTTTAATCCTATCTCCCAAGGGGGTTGTAAGACACACATGAGATAACTGTAAAGCATTTAGCACAGTGCCTGGCATAGTAAGTTTATATAAATGTTAGCTATCATCATCATCATCATCATTATTATTACTATCATCACCATCAATAGTAGTACTACTAGTAGTAATAGTTCATCTGGACTAAAGCAAAGATATCATATAAACCAAATTAAAATATAATTGGGAAATATTTAATCAAATAAACAAAAGTACAATAAAACACAGATCACATTACATTTTAAAACGAAGTCTTGGAATTCAAGTTGTCCAGGTCACCAGCATTACATGTCAGAAAGCCTTGAACATGGGTCTTCCTGGTTTCAAGACCAATTCTACATCCACTCTGCCATACCGCCTTTCTCCAGAGAATAGCTCAGTAGATTAGATGGAAGCCTGGTCATAGAGGGTCTTGAAGCCCAAGCAGGCAAGCAAGCATTTATTCAGCACCTGCTATGTGAAACACTTTGGATATACAGATTAAAACAAAACTGGCCTCACTCTCAAGGAAGTTGTATTCTATCAGGGAAAACAATGTATTTATAGATACAAAAGTATCTGAGTAGTTATAAAAGATATCCAAGGTTATTTCAGAGCAGCAGTAGCTCAAGATCCCAAGAGGATCTTCAAATGGGGACTCCTGCCTGAGATTTGAAGAAAGTTAGGGGTTCTAAGAGGCAAAAGTAAAGGAATACAGTACATTCCAGGCATTTCTGCCATGTCCAATTCTTCATGACTCCATTTGGGGTTTTCTTGTCAGAGATCCTAGAGAGGTTTGCTATTTTCTTCTCTAGATCATTTTACACATGAGGAAACACAAACAGTGTTAAGTGAGTTGCCCAGATTTAAACAACTAGTTAATATCTGAGGTCAAATTTGAACGCAGGTCATCTTGACTCCAGATCCAGTGCCATCCACTGTGCTACCAAGATGCCCCATCCTAGGCATAGGGACAGTTTTTGTGCAAACGTTCAAAAGAGAGAGTAAAGAGGAGTCATATATAAGCTTAGGAAGTTGGAACCTGGCCAAGGAATTTGTATTTTATGTGGTAGGCAAAAAGAAAGCCACTGGAGGTTCTTGAGCTGGGAAGAAACAAGGTGGAAGTATTTTAGGGAAACTAGTCTGGCAGCAGTACATGGGAGAAGGGCACAGACAGAAGACAGAAGCTATTGCAATCATCCAGGCATGAGATGATGACGGCCTGAGCCACAGAGATAGCATGAGGATGGAGGAGAAAAGGCAGATTTCAAAGGAAGAGGTTTCAAAGGATTGACTGACAGGATATGGTGACAAATTGAATGTAGGGGATGAAGGAGACGGAAGAACTAAAGGTGATTTTGAAGATTTTAAGCCTAGGAGGATGACAGTACTTCTGACAGCAATGGGAATGATCAATTCCATTTCCGTTGTGTTAAGCTTCTGGTGATAGCAAAACATCTGAGGTGGAGGTGTCTTGTAGGCTGTTGGAAAAAAATATGAAGTACAGCTGAGATGTCTGGCCAAATGATCACAATGAAGGCATCCACAGAGTCGAAGGATAGGATTATCAGCCCACACACTTCCATAACCTATAGGGATTCTCCCCACAACAATCCCAGAAAGAAAGTCATTGTTTCCCCCATTTCTAAAGTGGGGAAATTGAAGCCCAGAGAGGTAAAAATGAATGAATGAGGAATTGGAAAACTAATGAGAAGAGCACACAATAATCCCCATGGTGAGTGCTGTTAGGGAGAAAAAACTCTTCACAAACAGGGGCAGCTTACTTTCCTGGTCTTTACTACATATAAAGGTAGAAGTACAGGCAATTATTGCTCCTCACACATTGATCAGTTTGTCAGTGTTTCACTTTTGGCAAAAATCCTGGAACAGTTTGTCATTTCCTTCCCCTTCTCATTTTACAGATGAGGAAACTGAGGCAAAGAGGCTTAAGGGGCTTGCCTGGGTTCATAGAGCTAGGAAGTTTCTGAGTTCAGATTCAGATTTGAATTCAGGTCTGCCCAAATCCAGAGCCATCATTCTATCCACTGTGACACCTAGCTTCCCATTCTAGGCATAGGTATAACCTTTCTACGAAGGTGCTTAGCAATTAATACACAGTAGGTACTTAGTAATAATACTATTTATTATCATTACATTATTATATTTCATATTATAAATAAATAATAATAAGTGCTTATTGATCATCTTCATTGTTTTGTACAGGCCAGTTCCCTTATCTGGAATGAAATGTACTCTCCTCACCTCTACCTCTTAGAATTCCTTATTTCTTTACAAACTCTGCTTGAGTGATACTTCCTCCTAGAGGCCTTTTAAAACTTCCCAGATGCTAATGTCTCCCCATTCCCAATTATCTTGAACAACTTTCTAGATGGAGGGTAGTGATGGTGAACCTTTTAGAAACAGAGTGCCAGGCCCTGCCCCCACCCCCAGACCAAGTGCCATGCCCAACCCCCACCCAGAGACCAAGTACCACACCCACCCTTCAACCCTCCTGCCACCCCAACTTGCCCCAGGAAAGGGAGGGAGGAATTACTCCCACTGGACTGCTGGGCAGAGGGGCCGGTAATGAGAGGCCTGCATGGGGAGGGGGGAAGGAGAGTGGCCCTAGCACTCTGCTCCCCTCCAGCTCTGCTCCCCTCCTGCTATGTACCATGCTGGGAGCTATGCTCCCCTCAAACCTAATTCCTCCAACCCCACGTCAGGAATCACCTTCCCCACAAACTCGACAGGCTGCCGTCTACACTGCACCCTCACACAGCATGTTGCTCCTTCCCCACCCCAGCACCTTACCCCAGACCAGGGAGGGAGGAAGCACTCTCATAGGGCTTCTGGTAGAGGAATGGGAGAAGTCAGGAATGTCCTCAGGGGCATGGAGATGTGGAGGGGAACAGCTCCTCCTGGAGTCCCCCTGGCTTTCTATTTATGAACTCTGTCAGGCAACTGCAGGTGTGCCTACAGAGAGAGCTCTGCATGCCCTTTTTTGGCATCCATGCCATAGGTTCACCACACTGATAGAGGGTGTCCCAAAAAGTCTTAATGCCATAGTTGCTTTTGTTTGTTAAGTTTGTGTGCTAGATATATAGATAGATAGACTGTTTTGTTGAAAAAAGGAATGTCACATGATGCTACAGACTATTTTGTTTTTGCCTTTGCATCATAATGCCTAGTATACAGTAAATAAAAAATAAATAAAACTGATTGAGATACAAAGAAGAAACAAAGATTGAGAATAACAGCTGAAGCCAGATAGAATTGCAGGACAGCTTGAGTCTATGATGGACTCTGTCCACCTCTGACTTTTTCTCCAGAATTTCTATGGAAAAGAAAAAAGCAAACAAGGGGAGATGATGGAACACTAGGATTTCTTAGAAGGTTAGTATAGTAAAAGAGTTTAGAATTACCAAGAAGGCAACATTCATTCACATATCTGAGCAAGGATTCTTGGGTACGGATGAGATTCAGTGGAATGAATGAGTAAAAAATAATGGGAGATGCTGAATGACAGACTGAAGGCCTAAATGAAGAAATTGGATGGATACTGAGCAAGAATGGGAGAGAAAACAAATAAGGAGGTTTGTATAGGAATGTATAGTATAGGAATATGTACTGAATTAAGTTATCAAAGAGCCTTATGGTGACCAGAAGTTTTTAACTCTCTTAGTGTCCTTTTGGCAGTCTAGTAGAGTCTCAGAATAGTATCTTAAAATGCATAAAATAAAATATGTATCATTACAAAGGAAACCAATTATATTGAAATATTATCAAGATATTTTTTAAAATGAAGGTTTAAAGACCCCACATTAAAAAGCCCTACGCTGGAGAGAGTGGAACTGTCATGGTGGTTGCTGGTGAGTGATTTAGGTTTGTGGAGGTAGAAAACAACCTCCTTTACTGCCTGGATACTTTTACTTCTCTGTCTCTCCAAAATCCTACCCAAACTTTAAGGCCTTCTTCTAGCTCAGATTATCTCATTCTTAAATGCATCATCTTTTTTTCTACTTTTGCTCATTCTGTTCACCCACCCCATCTCTAGCCTACATTCTCTCCCTTTTCTCTTCTATTATTCAAGATCTAAACCAAGTCCTAATGGCATAATAGAATGTTTGCTGCCCTTAGAGTCAGAGGACCTGGGTTCAAATTTAGACTCTGTATGATGGCAGTCAAGTCACAGCCTCTCTGAGCCTCATTTTCTCATCTAGATGACTTCTAAAATCTCTTCCATTTCTAGGTTTATAATCCTATGATAAATTCCATCTTTTCTCTAAAACCTTACCCACTTTTTAGTCATTGTTGATCCGCCCCTCCCCCAGTTCTATTTCTCTTAGCATCTAGCTAGCTCATTTTGATATAAAGAATGACCAATTCAATCTAGCCTACTAAATGATCCTGAAGAGACCAGGTTTGGAACAATTTTTCTGCTAATAAATGGCCAAGCAATCATCCTATGAATGGATTGTCTGATTAGGTATGTAGAAGAGTTCTTTGTCCCCATCAAAATTCCCCACAGAATTTTGGAGGCTAAGAGAACGAGATGTTAATATTTCAAAGCCATATTAGTATTTTTTAAACAATTTTTATGAATGGTTTTCAGGGAGAAAAATAAAGCAAAAGAATTAAAACTATTTTGAGCTTTCTACTTTATCTATTGGCCTACATATGTAAATCTTGACTTTCAAGTGCAAATCCAAAAGGGAATAGAGGGCAGAAGGAGCATTCATTTCCTTCCACATATGTCTCTTGAACATTTCCTATGGGTATATCACTGTGGGAATTATAGAAGGAAAGATGTGATTCTTTCCCCACCAAGTTTGCAGACTAGTTGGGTAGAGAAGACAGATATAGACAGTGCTGTTATACACAGAGCAAAGAGAAATTACTGCTCAATCAAAGAAAATTTCCTGAAATATCATGTCTGTTGCAGATAATATATCAAGTCAAGTTAAATCAGTGCTTTCCCTGACTTCCAGGCCACTTCTAAACCTCACTATCTCCCTTCTCTAACTATACCACCTTCTTTAAATCATTAAGTAGTATTGCCTGACTCCACTAAGATCATAAATTTGGATCCAGAAGGGTCATTAAAAGCCTTTTATTCATTTTTTAGGGATGAGAAAACTGAGGCCTACAGAATCGAAGTGACTTATGAAAGGTCATGCAGTGAGGCAGAAAGGTGTCTCAATAGATAGAGAGCCAGGTCTGGAGACTCCAGGGTTCAAATCTGGCCTCAGGTACTCCTTAACCATGCTACCCTGGGCCAAGTCACTTAACCTCATTTCCTTAGCCCCTGACCTTCTGTTTTAGAGTTGTTACTAAGGCAGAAAGTAAGAGTTTAAAAAGGAAGGAAGGAAGGAAGGAAGGAAGGAAGGAAGGAAGGAAGGAAGGAAGGAAGGAAGGAAGGAAGGAAGGAAGGAAGGAAGGAAGGAAGGAAGGAAGGAAGGAAGGAAGGAAGGAAGGAAGGAAGGAAGGAAGGAAAAGGGAAGGAGGAGAGGAAAGAGAAAGGGGGGAGGAAGGAAGATAAGAAAATCATACAGGTAGTAGACTCAGGTTTTGAACCCAGTCTTCTTTGGTTTTTTAGAATTAAACCCTTTTGACCATTCTCTGATGCTGAATATTCTACTCTCTTGACATCAGAAACGATACATATCTCTTGATTCCCCTAAACTTTCTGTCCATTTTTTCTCATCATTTCCCCCAATTCTTCAAAGTATATATTCTTTTATATTCTTTTTTTGTCCTTTCTAATATTCTCATTGTTGCAAACATTTATTCTCATTCAATTGTTTATGTAAAGACAGCTTCCAAAATAAACTTTCAAGAAGACAGACATTTATTCGTGCCTAGTTATTAAATGAAAAGCATGGTACTAGTTGCAAAGGATTCAAAGACATATACAAAAGAATCCTGGCTTTCCAAGAGCTTACATTTTATTTGAGCTAACATCTCAATCTCTAGCTTTGACCTTCCTTCAGAGTTCCTAACCTGCACCTCTTAATTGTCCTCAGGCTACTGCCACCAAGATGTGCCATTAGCATCTCTAAAGTCAGCATGTCCAAAACAAAACTATTCCTTCCTTGACCTCTTCCTTCTCCTAATTTTATTCCTTCTGTCAAAGGCACTTAATTCTTTTAGGAAACTTTGGGATTACCTTTCACTCTTCCTTCACTTATCCAAAAGGAGATTCTACCTCCATGGCATCTTTTCTGTTTCTGGACCTTCTTTACTGATACTAGTTGAGAGCCCTCATTACCACCTGCTTGTGCTTACAATAGCTTCCTAGTAAGTCTTCCTGCCCTCTTTCCTTCCCTTCATGCCACTGCTGGCATAAAGGATATCTTCCTCCCCTTATCTCTCTCCCACAACAACAATAAAAACAACAAGCAAACAAACAGAAAGACCCCTCACAACAAACACATCCAGTCCAGCAAAACAAGTTCCCACATTGGCCATTTCCAAAAGTGCAGATCTCAGTCTGGATTTTTAAGCCCATTGCCTCTCTGGTAGGAGGTGTGGGTGGTGTGATTCATCTTCAGTAAAGTTCTGTGCTTTTCTACCTTAATGCCTTTATTCACTCTTCTTATGCCTGGAATGTTCTCCCTCCCCCTCTTCACCTGTTGAATTCTTACCCATTCTTTAAAGCTCAGCCCACTCACTACCTCCTTCTTGAAGCCTTTCTTGATCCTAGATTAGTAATGAGTTTCCCTCTCAGATCTCATGTGGCACTTTGTTGTGTATGTACTACTTGTAATATTTTTTTATAGTCATCTGCATGTTTTGGGATCCTATGATTTCAAACTAGAAAGGACTGCAGGATAACCTACTCTTCTCTCATTAGAGATACCATATTTCTTGGTTCTCCTAAACTATTCCTTCTCATCCTGTCTTAGCAGAAGAGCAGTAAGGGATAGGCATTTGGAGTTAAGTGACTTGCCCAGAGTCACACAGCTAGGAAGCAGCTGAGGCTACATTTGAACCCAGGTCCTCCTTACTCCAGGTCTGGCTGTCTTAGCTACCCCTCCCAATCATTTTATAACATGTATACTCTACCATTCTGTCCTTGGCCTTCTCTCAACATACCCTCTTGTAACAAATTCATTTACTCTCTCATTCAGTTATTTCTGTAAGGGTATCTTCTATATTAAGCTCTAGTTCAAAATCTTCTTTCTACTTACTGTGCTGTCTTCCCTCCTAAACTGTAAACATCATCAGGGCAGGGGCAATGACTTTTCTCCCTCAACACCTAGCATAGTGCTTTACATAGAGTCAATGGATGGATGGATGAATGATTGAAGATGGCACAGTTAAGAGCCAGTGAAGAGGGATGCTTACCTAGGGTGAAGGTGTTTGTTGAAAGGTAGTGGAAGATGAGGGCTATTAGGATCAAAAAATAGATGAGAACATATTCAGAACACGGAATCTTAACCTTTTTTGTGTTGTGGACCCCTTTGGCAGCCTGCTGGACTCTTCTGAACAAAATAATGTTTTTAAGTGCACAAAATTCACACGATTACTAAGGCAGATGTATATTGAAATATAGTCAGGGATGTGCTGGTAAATATTTAACAACTTCCCCTTCAAAAAAATATATCTATATGTAGGAAGTGCTTTTAACTTTAATCTGCATTATTAATATATTCCCCATCTCTTTCTTAAGTCTAGACAGTCACCAAAATAGTAATCAAACCTTGATTTATAGTGATTGCTGATTTCTGAGATATAAATGGTCCACTGAAAATTTAACAATTGGTTCCCATCTTGTACAGCATGCTCTTGAATACAACTACATTTTTAAATTTTTTTAATTAAAAAATGGTTCACGGACCCCAGGTTAGAAAGCCTCTAATACAGATATAAAAGATGCTTCAGAGGTCATGTAGTCCAGACCCTTCATTTTATAGATTATGAAACTGAGTCATTAGAGATATGTTGTTGTTCAGTCATTTCAGTTGTGTCCTACTCTTTCTTACGCCAATGGATTTTTTTTTATTTTAAATTTAATTGAAATTTTTTTTCATGGTTACATTATATCTCCCTCCCCTCTTCCCTCCTCCCTCCTAGAATTGACAAGCAGTCCCAGTGGGTTACACATATTATTATCAAAGGATGTTTTCTTGGCAGAGATACTGAATGGTTTGCCATTTCCTTCACCAGTTCATCTGACAGATAAGGAAACTGAAGTGGACATGGTTAAGTGATTTACTCAAGGTCACACAGCTAGTAAATATTTGAGGTCAGATTTGAACTCATGAGGGTGAGTCTTCTTGATTCCAAGGCCAGTGCTCTATTCACCATGGCACCTGAGGAAGGTCACTCAGGTAGTAAATGTCAGAGGAAGGATTTGAACCTAGAGTGCTCCAACTACAGAATAAATATTCTCTCTATTGTACCACACTTGTTATCAGTATACTCTAGACATTCCACCATATAGACTTGGCTGTGCCTTGTCATATATGTTGTATTTCTTTCTTTCTTTTATTTTTCATTCTCTTTTAAAAATTTAAAAGCCTACCACCTGCTCTCTGAAGCATTAGGAAAACTACATTGTCATTACTTTTCACTTTATTCGTTCATTCAGCCATTTCTTTTTTTGTTTTCGAGTTACTCTTACCTCCTATTCCAATATCTATGTAAATCTCTACAAATCCACCACTTACATGATTTTATTTGATTTTTCAGTCTCTTGTCTTCTCTACCTCTTTATGTAAAAATACTTGTGTAGGTGGGTGTTTGGTCTGTTTTCAGTCCCAGTATAGAAGTGAAAATGATGAAGATCCTAGAAAACATATTTCCCTCAACAACTCAATTAAAGAGACTTTCTAAGGCAAATAAAGTCCTTTCCCCACATATATCAAAGTATGCTAAATTAAAAATACCTTTTTAAAATGGCATATGAAATGCTCTTTTTAGGCAGCTGCATGGAATAAATTCTGAGGCCTCTTTAGGAAAATGTAAAGCACTTCTTGGGTTTCTCCAGCATCATAGGCTGGAAATAAATTTGAGCCTGTTAATGGAAAATCTACTAGTGTGTGGACTGTTTAAGAAGAAGGGAAAAAAAAGGACCAGCTTGGCAGCACAAAAAGTGCTAGACACACCCTAATACAAACCAGCATTTTGTAACTCAGTTCTCACTCAAGGAAAAAAAAAATCCATACTTCAGTTGTATCCAAATTTTTAAAAGTTGCTGAAAAGCCATGGAGACAGCCCCTAGTCTCTGGGTAAAATATCATCAGTAAAATATGCCTCTTCTACTCAATTCTTTTTTAGCCCCTCCAGGAAAACGGTTTATGGTGAGTTTATCTTGTAAGACTAAACCAGCAATGGTAGCAGCTTGTATTTACATGGCAAGGCAGTCAAATTGATACCTCTGGCTTTCTAAAATGCAGGCCTAGGGAATCTCTATAATAAACCTCTAGCTCTCTCAATCCACACCTAATAGATTATAATTACAGGATAAACTTTTTTTTTAAATAGAAAGAAGTAAGCAGATTGGGTTCTCTGAGCTGATTAACGCTACGCAACTGCAGATTCTTCTCCTGCTTTGCTAATTTTTGACCCTCACCCTCACCTTGTCCTGGATCCCTTTCTGTCTAGACAGAACTAAGGAAGTCAGGGATCAGAGACAGGCTAGGGTGAGGTTTGGAGGAAGCCGGGAAGTTGTAGCAGAAGAACAGGCAGGACAAGACAGAGCGGTAATGGGAAAGACCCAGGAAGCAGCTGACACAGACTCTCGTCTTGGCCATGTGGTTAACTAGCTGGATGAGCTTGCACAAACCTCAGAATTGGCATTAGTTTAATTCTAATTTAGAAATTTAGGTCTCTCATCCTTTATCGCCAGCCTCTGCTGCTTTAAGGAAGGAAAGGCAGGCAGTATGATACAGTGTGAAGAGAGATCTTTTATGCCTTGACAAATGTGCTTCTGTAGTCAGTAATACTAGCACCAGGAGTGCTAGAGTCCTCAGCAATGCAAGCAGCAGAAGGAGACGAGTATTGGAGGGAGTGGCAGCCTTGGCCCTGGCCCTGGTTCCTATAACTGTGGCAGCCAGAGTATGGCTATTGGACAGGACGCTCAATCTGGAAGAGTCGCCGTGGGCCAGAGTCTCTGATGCTGATGATTTGCATTTTCTTGGGGAAATCACTTGAACCTCCCTGGGCCTCGGTTTCCTCTTTCATAAAATAAGAGAGGTAGTCTAGATTAGAAGTGTCAAGTATGCAGCCCACAACACTCCAGAACCAGATTGAAATATAACTGGGAAATACTTAATAAATTAAATCTATAAACATATAAATATTTAATAAATATGTAAAATAAGTAAAATATAATAAAACTTAGATAACATCAGATTTTTACAACTAAATCGGTATGTAACTATAGGGATCCTTATGTATAGATTAGTGTGGCCCCAACTTCTAGCTGGCCTCTGAAGACCCTTTTCCATCTCTAAAACTACGATGACCTCTACTAAGAGTGAACTCACAACCAATGGTCCATGACAGGCCATTTAGTTTTTTGGATATATCTAATCCTGAAGCCTTTTTTGTGTCATATACCCCTTTGTCAATAATATTTTTTTTAGATATAAAATAAAAAGGAATTCAAAGGAAACTAATTTTTTTAAACCTTTACCTTTGTCTTGGAATCAATACTGTGTATTGGTTCCAAGGCAGAAGAGTGGTAAGGGCCAGGCAATCGGGGTTGAGTGACTTGCCCAGGGTCACACAGCTAGGAATTGTCTGAGACCAGGTTTGAACCCAGGACCTCCTGTCTGTAGGCCTGGCTCTCAATCCACTGAGCTACTCAAGGAAACTAATTATTTTGAAATAAATGTGCTTTTCCCCCCCATCTAAATTCATGGACTTCCCTCCCCAGAAATCTTTCTTTGAATCCCTTGACTCAGGTTAAAAACCTTTGTTCTAGGGCAGCTAGGTGGCAGAGTGGATAAAGTGCCAGGCCTGAATTCTACAGGGTCTGAGTTCAAGTCTGGCTTCAGACACTTCCTACCTTGGTGATGCACCCCCACTCTTGCCCCTCTGCCTTAAGAATTGTTACTAATACAGAAAGTAAGGGATCTAAGGGGGGGGGGGGGGGGGGAAGAACGTTTGTTCCAATCATTAGGATACCTACCATTGACTTTAATCCCATTATTCCTGGTTCTACCCTTTGGGGCTAAACAAAACAAATCTAATGTCTCTTCACCTCAGAACCCTTCAAGTGACCCAACTTTTAAATATAGGAAACCTTCGAGCTCCAGTTCTGCCGCTGACCTCTTCTGGCCTCAGTTGCCTCATTTATAAAAAATGAGACAGTTGTACTGGGTGGTTTCTAAGGTCTCCTCTACTTTAACAGTTTGTGAGTTCTATGAGATAGGCATATATAATCAAAACCTCCAAAATGGGGATTATATTTACTTCATTTTTCTCAAAAAATCCTGCTTTCTGTCTTAGTATCAATTCTAAGACAGAAGAGCCAGAAGAGCTAGGCAATCAGAGTTAAGTGACTTGCCCCAGGGTCACACAGCTAGGAAGTATCTGAAGCTAAATTTGAACCCAGTTCCTCCAGGCTCTAGGCCTGGCACTCTATTCACTGTACTTCCTGGCTGAGTTCTTGAGAATTTTTAAAGACTTAGAGCCATGCCAAGTACCTCTTTCTTTAAGTATCCTTCATTGTGCTTATGGCATAGGGCTCCCAGCAAGGTCTAGAAATCCAAAGAGATCCCCAAATTACTCTGGAGAAACAAAAATCTAATGTCTTCTACTTCAGATTTTCTGCTTCTCACCTCACGGTCCCAAGCCACAGGCAAAGGCTCTCTCATCAACTGTCACTCCACCATGCCAGACACTACAAATATGAGATCTGTGAGCATCCAGATAATGGATTTGCCCCCTTCAAAAGTGCTTCAGCAAAATTTGGATCTCCTGTCAATGAAGAAAATGAATTACTACAGAGGATACGTAATAGGTGCTATAAACAACACATTACACATTCATCCCTTTCCTGCTCTTTGGAATTCAAATTGATTGAGATCCAAAACTGTCATCATAAAATTCAAATTTCAATAAGAAACATTAAATGGAACATTCAGTAACACATAATGCCGTCTGCTTAATTGTCTCTCGTCCAGAAGCACCTTCTGGCTTCCTCTTCATCATTTGTTCAGCTCAGGAAAATGGTAACAGCTAATGATTTATCCTTCCTTCTAGTAAAACTAGCTAAAATGAGAGGTTAACTTATTTTGTTGTGGTAGTTTCCAGGGGCAGAGGGTTCTGACCTGTGATTTCATCCCAACAACTCTGAGTTTGGAAAACTTCCCACTATTGCAAATCAGATAACCATTTTGTAATTTGTCTTAGAAAGTAGTTCCCTGCCTTCGAGAATTAAATTTTTTGTCCATGGTCATAGTATAGATAGAATGTGTCAGAGGCAGAACTCGAATCCAGATCTTTTTTAAAAAATCCTTACCTTCTATTTTAGTATCAATTCCAAAACAGAAGAGCAACAAGAGCTAGGCGATCAGGATTAAGTGACTTGCCCAGGGACACAGTTTGGAAGTGTTTGAGGCCAGATACAAACCCATGTCCTCCCCCAGATCTTTTTTATTCAGAGGAAGACTATATACTGTCTATGCCCACATTCTTTCTTCACTTATTATGTAATAATCTGAAATTAGAAAATGGTATAGCCTTTCAGTGTCAATAAGTCTTCTGGGTCTATAAGTATATATTATATTTTGAAATATGTTTTGTTTCTCTTTTGTAATAAAGGACAGGCATTGGTCCAGTTTACTGTTTAAAATTTCATATCCTGATTCCATATATAAGACTTTTAAAAGTGAACTATTTTGGCATTATTCTATTCAATTAATCCAAACCCAAAGTAGTGCATTAACAAGTTTTTATTCCTACCACTAATACAGTGCCTAGAATTTGTTCACTGTCTGATGGAGACAGGATTTTTAGACAATACTAAAGTGGGGAATTATTATATAGGAGTTGCCAGAAAGGAGTCAGGCCACTTCAGAGAATGAAAAATGTCTCTTGTGATTGCTTGCCTGTCCTGGGTGCTAAAATATCATGGAAGAGGGAAGGTGAGTGAATGAACAGGCTATGAAGGAGTTGAGCCACTGCTGAATTGCTTGTGGAATTAGAAATTTATAATGTGGGTTGATGAGATCCCCCAACAACCTAGATGATTGATGCTGTTTGTTGGGGCTACAGTAGGCAGGAAAGAGTCTGGAGCAAAGTGGAGAAAGGGTTCAAAGTCAGGAGAAGGGCTTTCTCTTGATTGTTAGAGGGCTTGGTGAAATTGCCCAGAAGAAAAGGTTTTGTGCTCAGAAAGATGTTTATACATGCCTCAGACAGGTGGAGGTTGGACGTCCAAGGAGGAGATAGGTAGGATATAGTCTTTGCTTTTAAGGAAGGAAGGTTTAAGCGCAAACCAGAAAGCCATGATCAGGAGAGCAGAAAGTGTGTTCGATTTTTTTAATTTTGTCAGGATAAATTTGCATTGGTTTTCATTACCAGAGAGAGGGATTTTTTTTTTTGAGAGAAAGAGGAGAGAGAGGATGTTACTTCCATCCTCAAAGAGAAAAATGTCTTTACCTTTGAGCCAAGTGTTGAAGGAGGAATCTGTATCTGAATAGATGGTTGGAACACAGAGAACTGGGAATGAAGAGACCTCTCCATCTTAGAATTTATGTGATAGAGAAAAGGAAAGTGGGAGTAGTATTCTCCTAGATGTAGAGAGAAGAGATTTTAATGTGCTCAAAGAATAGGTAAGATCTCATGGACTAAAATTCCACTCGGGAAGTCAGCCCAGAATGATTGGGAAAGTTTCAAGAATCAGATGCTGAACCCACAGAAAGAAACTATTTTCAAAGAAAATTGAAAGGAGCAGTCATTCTAAGGGTTTTTTAAAAACATATACAGAAGATGAAAACATGGATAAGTCAAGGAAGATAAAACATAACTCTTTAAGAAAAGTTCTTAAGTTAAGAATGAGCTGAAACAGGGGAGAAAAGTTAAGAATAACAAAAAGGGTTTCATAAGTTATGTTGGGGTCAAGGGGAGGAGTATTAAGGAATGGATAAAACCAATGCTCAAGAAGATGGAATGATAACTCATGTCAGAGATCTGACAAGGAGAGTGATCTTAGTTGGCAGAAAAAATAAAATTAGAATTTTTAAACAAGAGATTAATCCTGAAGATAAAACAGAATACAGTTGGATACAGGACAGGGCCTGGAGTCAGGAAGACCTCAGTTCAACTCTGGTCTGAGACCAGTACTAGCTGTGTGACTTTGAGTAAGTTACTTAGCCCTGTTTATCTCAGTTTCCTCATCTGTCAAATAAACTGGAGAAGGAAATGGCAAACCAATCCAAGAATATCCCAAATGGTATCATAAATAGTCAGACCCAACTAAACTGACAGAATGGCATTTATATAGCACTTTAAGGTCTACAAAGCACTTTATAAACATTATTTCATTTCATCTTCATAACAACCCTGCAAAATAGGTGCTATTATTATCCCTGTTTTACAGTTGAGAAAACTAAGACATACAGAAGTTGAATGACTTGTTCAGGGTCACAGAACTAATAAGATAACGAGGTTAATTTTGACCTCAGGTCTTCCTAATGCCACATCCAGGATATGTCTCATTGGGCTAAATCAAATAAGATAATTTTGGTTGAGGGAGAAGAGACACATTGGGTGGACAGAGGAGGATCCAGACTTGTGATTCCATCAGTGTTGGGGACTCCCTAAGTAGAAACTCCTTCCCCTAATTCAGATCAACCCCAGTTCTGTCCTATAATTGCTGAAAGTTGCCCAGGTCTCTGAAAGGTTAATTGACTTTCCTATGGTCACACAGCCAGTATATATCAGAGACAATACTTGAACCTGCACTTTCTAGACTTTTGATGAAATTTACTAGAGTTAAATTCAGAAAAATCAACTTGACAAGTCCAAGATGAAGGAAGCCTGGCTAAAATAAAAATTCATCTAAAAAATATGGGGGCTTTTATGAACTACAAGTGTAATATGAGTCAAAAGTGTGAAATGGCAGCCAACAAAGTCAGCGCGATCTTGGGCTGCATTGGTGTAGCATCCAGAATGAGGAAGGTGATAGTCATGCAGTAGTCATGCCCCCATTCAAACAATATCTGCAGTATTATGATTATTTCTTAGTATAATATTTTAGGAAGGAAGTTGGCCTAGGCTAGAAAGAAGATAATCAGGATGATACAGGGCTTCATAATTAAAACATCTGAGGATTAATTGAAGAATCTGAAAATGTAATTTCCAGGACCTCTTTTACTAATCAACTCCCAAGATTCTTTTCAGAATCATAACCTATGAGTCCCCTACCATTGTATTTATTATTTTAATCAGCCAGAAGATATGGTTAAAAAAGGCATTATTACACACTGGGAATCAAGTGTCTGTTTTGAGAAGTCCTCAGAGCTGCCTGATCCTCTCTCTACCTTTCTAGGGAATGCTTTGGTTAGTAAGCTTCTCCCCTGTGGAAAAGGGACAAAGCACTTTCAGCCAGAATTTCCTGCCTGTTCAGTACTTCCTAAGCCCTACTTGTAGTCTTCAGTTGAGGCTCTGTCTTCAGGGTCACTTGTTGTTCTATGGGCCATCCACTGGAAGTGCTGTGGTCAGTAGACCTCTCTCCCCAGGAGGAGAGGGCAGTAGCTCCTTCAGCCCACCCCCTTAGCCAGGATGCAGCAGATGCTCCCAGATAAGATCATATTACCTCTTTGAATGGCTTTTTACCCATTGGTACTCATATTTTACTTAATATCCAAAATTTCAAAACAAGACTTCTCTTGAACAAACTGAAAAACTCCTCAGAATGTTTGTTAAAGATCAAGCTTACGGGGAACCTAGGTGGCTCAGTAGATTGAAAATCAGGCCTAGAAATAGGAGGACTTGGACTAAAATCTGACCTTAGACACTTCCTAGCTATGTGACTCTGGGCAAGTCACTTAACCCCCATTGCCTAGCCCTTACCACTCTTCTTTCTGCCTTGGAATCAATATATAGTATTGATTCTAAGACAGGAGGCAAAGGTTTTTTTTTTTTAAATAAAAGCAAAATGTCTAACTTAAAGTCTATATTTCAAGGAAAGTTCTCAAAAAAGCTCTGATCCTATTAAAGGGACAGTATCAAAATCCCACACCTCTGATTTTGAGTCCTGAGCCCCTGGGGTACACTTGCAATACAAATCTCTTATCCAATGTCCCAAACAAGTGATCTAGCATTGAATGGCCTTTGATGACCTCCAATTACAGAGACGTGACTGCTCAAGACAGTGATCAAGACAGCTCTGATTATCAGGAGAGTCTTCCTTGTATGGAACTGAACCACCATAGATCCTAAGCCAAAGGCATTGTGCTCCTATACCATTGGAACCTCAGAATAAATAGAGTATGTATCAGGCCCATCCTCTACCTGGGCTATGAATTTACATACCGAACTTCAGTCCGACATTATTCATTCAATTACTACGTATTACTGCTGTCTCCCCCAATGCTTCCATTTCCTCTCTTCTCACTCACTTTTCAACCTTGTCCAGCCTGGCTTCTGGACTCCAAACTCAACTGAAATTGCCCTCTCCAAAGTTATCAGTGATCTCTCAATTGCCAAATCTAATGGTCTTTTTTTTCCCCCCGTTCTTATGCTTTTTGAACTCTCTCCTGCACTTAATTCTATTGACTACCCTTTCCTCCTAGGCATTCTCCCTTATGAACTTTTATGACATTGCTCTTCTGGTTCTTCTCCTTCCTATCTAACCACTCTTCAGTTTGCTTTGATGGTTCATCATTCATATTACCCCCTCTTCCACCATCCCCAAATAAACTGTAGATGTTCCCCTAGGTTCTGTCCAAGGGCCACTAATCTCTCTATGTATTCTCTTGGTGACTTCAATTAGTTCAACATGGGTGGTTTAATAATGTTTTTGCCAGTTATTCTCACAGATCATTAGAATATGAATAAGACAGAATTGTATGTTTCTATTTGTATTCCCAGTACTTAGCACAAGCCCAGCTCAGGAGCAGAACTGGAGCAGTCCGGGTTGTTTTTACACTGGCTATCCTACATGCCAGGAATGCACTCCTTTCTCACTTCCACCATCTCATGGAATCTCTCTTTTCCTTCAAGGTGTAGCTCAAGCATCACTTCCTACCTGAAGCCTTTACTTAACCCCCCTGAACTGCTAATCCCCCCTCTCCCAAACTACCTTGTAGTTAACTACTTTGTATTTATTCTTTTATATTTATTGTATCATATAATTTTATCTCCTTGTCATCACTCTCATTATATAAGCTCATCATGTGTAGAAATGGGGTCATTCGTTGTATTTACTCTTTCATGTAGTAACTGGCATATAATAGATGCTTAATAAATACCTGTTGATCAGTTATTTGATGCCCAACTTGACCTACCTGCTAATTTAGTATCTCATTCCCTGGTGTTTGGAGAGAACAGTTACCATACTCCATCATAGTAGCCTAAAGGATAGGAGCTCTATTTAATCAGTACTTGCCCAGTGCTATTGGTAGAAAACTAAATTCTTCTCTTGATCCTCAAATGAAAAGTTTCCATCTTCCCTGCTTTCACTCCCCACACTTCAGTCCCCTTAGCCAGCTCTTATTCTACTTCTCTCTTCCATGGTGCCCTTTGGAGTACCCCTATTTCAGCATCAATAAATTTCCTTTGATTCTGGACACTCTTCTTACAGCTTTCTTGCCTTCTCAGAGAGAAACCAGATTTTTCCTAAGACACTGCCTCCCTAGCTAATCGTCTCCAATATAGGGTATCCCCTAATACACTGGGCCATGAGAAGGGGGATTAGGTATGCATACCCATTGTCCTCACAATTTCTAGATTCTCTGCCACTATGATTCATCTATCTCTCCTCCTTTAATATTCTTCCATCTATATCACCTTGGCTAGATCCTTTTTGAAGTTGTGAACCCACTTTCAGGTTCTTTTCACTTCTTCCTCATTGAGTTCAATATCTAACTTGTAGTGGTCCTCTCCACATTTACATTTAAGGACTTCAGTATATACATAAATGTTCCCTCAAACAACTTGTCTTCACAGTTCATCAGCCTCCTCAGTTCCCATGACCTGTTCACTCCACCACAACCACCCAATGAGATAATTTTACTCTGGATTCACCCATCACTCATTACTGTTATACCTCTGTGATCCCCGACTCTGAAATTCCTCTCTTTCTCCTCTCATAACTTTATCGCCTTCCATCTCTCTTACTACTCTAGTTCTCATAAATTTATACCTGGTTTCACTGCAACTTAGAGTACTCTTTTTTAAAAGAGAATTACTCTTTTTTTTTTAATATCATAGACCCCTTTGACATTTCTGGTGAAGCCTATAAATCCCTTCTCCGAATAATGTTTTCAAATGCACAAAATAGATAAGACTACATAGGAAACCAATTATATTGGAATATAATTATCAGACTTTTTTTTTTTTAGAAGTTCACAGACCCCAGGATAAGAACCCATGCTTTAATCTCTCCAACCTAAATCATCTTCACTTTCTTCCCTTCGGAGATCTCGTAGCTATCTAATTCACTTATATTTCTCCCATTGCCCTTTTATCCTATTGTTACTCACCTTTTGCCCAATCTTAACCCTCACCATCTGAACTCCAGTTCATTTACTACTGAACATTGCTAGAGGACATCACACAACTGTACTGATTAGATCCAATACATATTGATGTTAGCAAACTTCAAATCTGGTCTCTCACAGGTACATGTCAAATTCAGTAACCATGGAAAACCTACTTAGCCTCTTTGAGTCTCAATTTCCCTACCTGGAAAATGGAGACAATAATACTTTCAGTACTAGCTTTCAGAATTGTTGTGGAAAGCACTTTAAAGTTTACAATGTACAAATGGGAGCAACGTTTACTTGTTATTTTCCCAAAGTCATACTGGTAGTCAGGTTGGACTAGAATCTGAGTCTCCTGCATTCTTATTCAATACATCTTGCTCTCTTCCTCTCCCTCCACTCACCTTGCCCAATCACAGAGCATCAAGGATAAGAGAATCATTGCTGGAGCTGACAAACCTGGTTCTCATTTGTCAATGTAGTTTTCTTGAATTTTCTAAAACTTTAAAGGAAACAGTCATTGTGAGAGAGAGTAGTAGCCACTATGAGATCAATAGAAGATGTACTTGTCCCTCCTGTTCCTTTTGATGTCCCACTCTCTCCTATTCCCCATTCTAAGGACTTCAGAACAGCCTAGGCGACAAACTCCTGTGAAAAGAGAATCCGTGTCCGAAAAGGGATTGTGACTAGGAGTGTTTGTGAGGGAGTGTGTACTGATAAGGATACTGATGGGGCTTTTGTTTGAATTGTACTTGAGTGTTTATTGAGTCTGTGTCTGGAAGCTTTATCTTGATGCCATCAGGGATCCTAAGGAAGGGATAAATGACGATAAAATCTGTAGTCTGACCACAGACAGTTCCATAGATGCAGGGAACTGCTTGTGGGGTGGGAAGAGGTGGGGCAAAGGAGAACAGCCAATTTTTAGGTATAGCCTCGGTGAATGATAGTTAATTCCATAGAAACTTTAGTATAGCTGAATTCTGTATTCTACCATTAATGATTTAGTTAACATGCAAAGCCAGGTGAGAAAGTATCATAATTAACTTTAAATTGAGAATTTAAGGACAAGCCTAGTCCAGGAGGAGGACTAGAACAATCTAGATTATGATGCCCAAGTATAAATATCTTCCCCTTGGGTGTTCTGTTCTCACTCACACAAGATAACCTGGAGAGAACTTTTTTTTTTTTCTCCACAAACAAGAGTGGCTGAAGTTAGAAGGACAACAAGATCCAGTGGTGAGTCTTTCAGGGACAATACAAGATAGTCTCCTTTTTAGCAGGCACTTTAGCCCAGATCATACCTTTAATAGAAGGGCACCCAAAGGACAGACAAGTGGAAAAATCAATAATTAAGTATGGAGACAGCTAGCTGGATCTTGAATGATAGTAGGAGACACATCGTGACTTGCCTGCCTAAATACAAAGGGAGCAAACTTGAGGATGAGGGATGGAGCCAGTGATCAAGGGACATGTGGGAGGATCCAATGATAAATGGAATTTGTGGAGGATAATACACTTAGGTGCTTAGCATCGAAGGCCACACAGGTTATATCCTAAAATCTTGTTAGCTTCAAACTCATGACCTAAGAGGCAGACAGAGTTCTGAAGCCTAAATGTCTGGATGAGCCAAAGATACAAAGGAAAATGTTTTAGAAAGAATCACAGGAAACTAGATGCCAGATAATATAAGAATCTTTTGGGGTTTCGGTAGAGCTTATATAGGAAAGCTAGGCCCTCAATACCAGGCTTCTAGTAATTTAAGAATTTTTTTAAAGGTGGCAGAACAAATTTTAAACTATTAAAATACAGTGAAAGTGACTATGAAAGCACAAACAGGAGATTTGTAGAAACCCTCAATCACATGGTTAGGAGGTAATTTGGCAGTGTAGTTGAGGAGTGCACAAAATAGGCACACTGGGGCTTATGAAACTCATTTGCCTTCCTTCTCCCCTATACAACTGAGAAGCTCTAGAAAATATTCACATTTCTCTTTTTAGATTCTAAAAAGAAAATGGATGCCTTGAATAATCAATAGCAAATAAAGATTGATATAATTAGTATTGCAGAAATGAAGTCAAAGACAAATAAATGGGACACTGTGTGGCCTTCAGAGCACAGACTGGTTGACAAGGCATAGTAGTAGAATGGATACAGTGCTGGACTTGGCATTAGTCAGACCTGAGTTCTAATCTTGCCTCCAGCACTTAAAAATTGTGAGATCCTGGGCAATTCATTTGATTTCTTTGAGACTGATTTTCCTCATCTGTAAAATGAGGAAGTTGGGACTTCTAAAGCCCCTTCCAAATCCAAATTTATGATACTTGATGAAAGGAGAGACTATGGTATACCATGATAATACTACTACTACTAATAATAATAATAATAATAAAGTCTTATTTTAATAAAAGAGTCACAGAATAGTTAGATGCAGGAGCATCTAGGCATCTATGTAGCACAGTAGATAGAGTACCAGTCCTGGGTTCAAATTTGACAGATACAAAGACAGAAGAGAGAGAGAGAGAAAGAGAGAGAGAGAGAGAGAGAGAGAGAGAGAGAGAGAGAGAGAGAGAGAGAGAGAGAGAGAGAGAGAAGGAAGGAGGAGAAAAAGAAAAAAAGTTAGAGTCAGAGAGGTATAGTAAAAAGAGCTGGGAAGTAAGAGACTTGTTCTTACCCCACCATGGCTACCATGAGTGTGTGACCTTCAGTGAATTACCTCTCTCAGCCCTGGTTTCCTCAAAATTAACTGCCTCCTTTAACTGCCATTTCTGTGCATCAACTATGCAATGTGCTGAATTCCTACAAAACTTCATTCTTATTTCTTTCTATCTCATGTTCTAGTTCTGTGTGTATATGTCATCTCTCCCTGAATAGCTTGTTAAGTTCCTTGATGGCAAAGTTCCTTTTTTTCTCCATAGCTCTTTATCCTCTGTAGGCTCTCAGTAAATATTTGAATCCAATGGAATTGACCATTGATTTTCACAACAAAATGATCCCAAAAGAACTGCAAGATCCCAAACTTTCTTCTAAATTACCAAAAACAAACTGATATTTGTTCAATAATGCCCCTTCAGTATAAGGACATATTTTACCCTATTTCACTTAAATAATATTCACTGATGTAGAAATTCATGGTCACCAGGAAGGAATCAAATATTTATTAAGCAGCTGTTGTGTCTAGGTACCATTAGGTGTCAAAGACCATATTCTAAATCATGGAAATTGCTGAGATGTCATTTAGCCAACACATATTCAGTCAACAAGCTAGCCCTATGCTAGATTTTCTAGGAATACAGAAACAGTAAAAGAAATGACCCCTACTTTCATGGGATTTCGTTATGTCTATGTAGAGAAATAAGGATGAGACAGGTGAACAATTATGGACCAAACTAAAAAATATTGTGAGCCCAACTGAAGCTTACAGAACTGCAGTATAGACTGGAGCAGCCCAGAAAGAGTGGATGGGGAAGGTTAGAATTTGGGTAGGCAGAGGGGAGGGAATATTCCAAGTATGATTGGAGTGGAAAACAGTATGAACAAAGTACAGCATCTTGTTCTAATTTAATTTTTTCCCTTTCTCTGTAGGCCCTGACTTATTTAGCTCAAAGAACCTTGCCCTTCAAGCACAGAAGAAAATTCTGAGCAAACTAGCTAGTAAAACTGTGGCCAACATGCTTATTGATGACACCAGCAGTGAGATCTTTGATGAGCTCTATAAAGTCACCAAAGAACACACCCGAAACAAGAAGGAAGCCCACAAGATCATGAAAGACTTAATTAAGGTGGCTATAAAAATTGGGATTCTCTACCGAAATAATCAGTTCAACCAAGAGGAGATGGAGATTGTGGAGAAACTCAGGAAGAAGCTAAATCAGACGGCCATGACCATCGTGAGTTTCTATGAGGTAGAGTACACTTTTGATAAGAACGTGCTTTCCCAACTCCTGAATGAGTGTAAAGCCCTGGTGCATGAACTAGTGGGGAGGCACCTGACTCCCAGGACCCATGGGCGCATCAACCATGTCTTCAATCACTTTGCAGATGTGGAATTCCTCTCTGCCCTCTATAGCTTGGATGGAGAGTGCCGGCTCAACCTCAAAAAGATCTGTGATGGAATCAACAAATTGCTGGAGGAAAAAATTCTCTGAATATTTTTTCCTCTATTTTCTCTTTCCTGATTTAAAATGACAGTCACTGAGTGTCTCTGATGAGAAACAGCAGCAACAGTAATATCAACAATGAAACAAAAACCCTGTAAAGTGTATCAATTTTCTGTCTCATTCATCTAGCGTCTGCTAGCTTCGTTCCAAGTCCAGGTGTACTCCCTGAGCTCCCTGATGTTGGATTTTTAATGTACATCTGATTGTTTGCAAGTGCTTGACATAAATGGCATCTCAGAGACTTGTTAAAGACAGTTGATGACATATCCCAGGCAGGGGGAACTACTCTGTTGAACGGCAGCATAATCAAGAAAGATTACCAATTTAGCTTTTTCAAGGGCATGAGAGGTGATTTGTTTAGGAGAGAAAGAAGGAAAGAAGAAAGTATAAACTGTTTTCTAAATGTCTTCTTCCAGGTGTGCTGATTTTTAAAAGTAATAATAATAACCTATAAGTTTAAGGAAATACAGCCTCCCTACATAGGAAAACGTACTCCCTACCCTCACCCCACCCCCAAGCAACACGATGAATGTAACACAAATCAGGGATCTACTATGAGAAGGAAATTTGCCTTTATTATTTTGGATAGGTTAGGGGGAGGCATTAAGGGATCAGGAAGAGTTTTTTCTATTTCAGATGTCGCAGAACTCCATGGGGGACAATTTCCTGGGAGTATGTCAATAGTCTCTAATAAGAGGTAATTTTCCTTCTATTACTACTCCTGAGAGATACACACATCTCATGTCTGCATGTGTGCAATCAGCTATGGTTCAAGGATACTCTGCCTGAACCAGGCACACAACCAGTAAGGGTTTATAACGATGCATAGGTGAAAATCAAACAGGAGGAATCCCTTTACTTCCTTCTTGACCTTCTCAAGTTTCAAAGCACCATTTTTTTTTGGTCCATTAAACTGAAGAACCCTTTGAACAAAGGAGGAGATTGTGATTATGATTCAGAAACAAAACCATCTGCCATGAGATGCTTTCCTAAAATAAGAACAGTGGAAATGACAAGAGAGGAATCCAGACGTCAGAACGCATGCCTCATACTCTATTCCCTTGAACAAGAATGATCGTACTGCCTCAGACTGTAGTCTGAACCAGCCCTTTAGCCAGTCTCGGACTGCAGAACCCATGCATGGTTAGATGATTTGTGGGAGGTCATGGCTGCAACATCAGCCAAAACAGCTACAGCCCAGATGCCAACCAGTCAAACTTGAATTGCTCACGTTGTCAAAGTCAATTAAACACTTCAGTGAAAAACAGCATCGTGTCCTCTGCAGGTGTTGATTTTTTTCTTTTTTAACCGGGAGAGAATGTCAGCCTCTAGAAAACAATTTTTTAAACTGATATGGGGGTAAAAGGGGAGAGGTAATGGAATTATTGATGAATTCTTCATGTTCCCATGCTCTCAAGAACTGTCATGACCTTTAATCATAATGGGAGCAAAGGGCTATGAAGTCCAGCTAGCCTGGCATCCATGGAAGCTGCAGGGAACAGGCTCCTAGCCTTTCCCATTGCACCTGCTTCCAATTTCTGCTTCACCAATGACCTGACAGCTGGGATAGTCCCATTTGAATGCCTGACTTGGTGATCCTAAAAATGCCACACAACTATCTGGGTGATCTTGAGCAAGTCACAACCTCTCTGGACCTCAAGTTTTGTCAACCATAAACTAAGAGGTTGAACTAGAGGTCTTTTCTAACTCTTAAACATTCCATTACTAACAACAGCAATCTCTGGACCATTCCTCATTGATAGAGGGCTAGCCCATACTTTAAAATAATAGTACAAGATATGTCCAAGCCTTTGTTTATTATTCAAAATAATGAGAAAAGCCAAATTCCACATTAGGACATAGACTTTTACTTAACAAGAGGACCAGATGGGGCAGTTAGGTGGCTCAATAGACAGCCAGGCCTAGAGATGAGAGGTCCTGGGTTCAAATCAGGCCTTAGACACTTCCTAGCTTTGTGATCCCATGCAAGTCACTTTTTGTCTTTATAAAAAAAGATTAAGAAGTATATGAAGATCCAAGGAAACAGCCAATTGCCTAGCCTGTATTGCTCTTCTGCCTTGGAACCAATACTTAGAATCAATTCCAAGACAGAAGGTAGAGGTTGTTAAAAACAAAACAAAAACAATAGGACCAGACCATCTAAAAACATAGAACTGGCTGTTTCCTTGGATCTTCATATACTTCTTAATCTTTTTTTATAAAGACAAAAATCAAAACTAAGAAGGGCTGACATAAGAAGAATTATTTTTTGGTATGTAATTTATTTGGTATGAGAACTCCTGTTTATTCATCTGCACAATTTTTAGGTCCTTCTTTACCAATGCCATAGAAGGACTCTAGGAGGTTCATTACGTCTCATTTTCAGATAAGAACATCGAGACCCAGGAAGTATAAGAGACTTATCTAAGATGGTACTGGTAAAAAAGCATCAAAGGCCAAATTTTGAACCCTTATCCCCTTACTCTGCAAACACTCAAACCATTTTCCTTGGTACCATCCTGCTTAATCTTAGAGGATTGCCTGGAGAGAAAGCAAATGAATCGTCCATGATTGCTAAATTGTATATCAAGAAGTATGGCTTAAGAATCAGGAATACCTGGTTCCGTGGCTAGTCTTCCATTCATTATTCCATATATTTTCTCAGGGGAATTATTTCTTACCTAGAAAGTCAAGAGAACCAACCTATAAACTGAATAAACCTACAAGGGGTTTCCTTCTTTTTTTTTTTTAAACCCTTACCTTCCATCTTGGAGTCAATACTGTGTATTGGCTCCAAGGCAGAAGAGTGGTAAGGGCTAGGCAATGGGGGTCAAGTGACTTGCCCAGGGTCACACAGCTAGGAAGTGTCTGAGATCAGATTTGAACCCAGGACTTCCCGTCTCTAGGCCTGGCTCTCAATCCACTGAGCTACCCAGCTGCCCCCTAAGGGGTTTCCTTCTAAAGGTTTCTGACAACCTAATCTCTTATTAACAAGTCAGAAACCCAGGCTTAGTTGACAAGATTCTTCCTTTTATAGATGGGAAGGGATCCCAGGTGGTGGGCATTCAAAACTGGTACATGGCAAGATGCTCTCACTGTTAGAGAACAGTTGATATTCTCCTCTCCCCAAGGATATACCGCAGGGCACATTTAAGAAAACCAGAGCCCTTTTTGGTGAAAATCATTACCTATCCTAAGAATCCCAAGTGATTTGATTATGTGTCTATAAATCTCACTACTTCTTCCTGAGGAATATCTGGCTCCCCACCAGTTAAGATAACCCACATTTCTATAGTGCTTTCTTTAAGAAAGATGTGTCAAACTCAGGCAGCAGCAGGTATACTCAACCAGAACCAGATTAAAATGTAATTGAATCTAGATAGCACATCTACATGGTGCAGTGGATTGAGACCCAGCCTGGAAACAGGAGATCCTGTGTCCAAATCTGGCCTCACATACTTCCTAGCTGTGTGACCCTGGGTAAGTCATTTAACCTTGATTGCCTAGCCCTTGCCACTCCTCTGCCTTGGTTTCAGTATTTAGTATCAATTTAAAGATAGAAGATAAGGTTGTTGTTGTTTTTTAATGTGATTGAGAGATATGTAACAAAATAAATAAAAATACAATATAAATAATATTAATTTTTGGTTTTCTGGATCAAAATGCAGCTCGCAGAGATCCATTTCTACATAAGTTTGACATTACTGCTTTAAGGCAATTTAGTGCAATGAATAGAGAACTGATCATGGAGCCAAGAAGTCCTGGATTAACCGACTCACTAAATTAATTTGGGAAAGTTACTTAATCTCTCAGGGTTCTAGGCAATTTGATTTTAAGACTATAAATCAAAGAGAAGATCCCAAATGCATTCACAGAAACAGTTGAAAAAAATTGATAGACATTTTTAAAACACACACACATAATTATACCCAAGTCAAAAACCTCACTTTCCTTCTATGGAACAACAGCTCCATAGTGACTGGAAAGGAAGGAGGAAGAGAGAAATAAAACAGAACTTAAAAAGGAACAATTCCTGAACCAAATGAGACCATCAATCACCAGCCAGCTAATGTGGTATAATAGTGATCAAGTTATTGATTTTGGGGGTCCTAAAATATATGAATTCTTTATATCAACAATGAAGTCATAGGCCTAGTCTTTGTCCTGTAATTTAATTGGAGGTTTACAAAGTTATTTTCTTACCAAGATTATTGTACGCATTGTATACTGTAGAAAACCAAAATGCAAAACTTGAAATGACTTGCACAACTAGTAAATAGCAAAACTAGGATTAAAACCCAAATTTCTGATTTTTAATTAAATTTTAATTTTCAATTAATAAGTATTAGTTTCTCTCCTTCCTTTACTAAAAAAAAAGATCAAAGAAAAGGGGGAAGGACATATGTAAAAATATATTTGAACAGTTCTTTTTGTGGAAGCACCAATTGGAAAACTGTTAGACAAATTATGGTTTATAAATGTGATGGAATATCATTATGCCATTAGAAATAACAAAAGAGGTGGTTTCAAACAAACCTGGGAATATTTCTGTGAACTGATGAAGAAGAAAGTGAGCAGAACCCAGATAATAATTCATACTCTAACAACATTGTAAACTTGAACAGCTTTGAAAAACTTCAGAATTTTAACCTCAGGTTTCTTGACTCCAAGTCAATAATCTTTCCAATATACCAAACTGTCTCCAAACACTTCTCCACTCACACCTCCTAAATCTAGTTCTTAGTTTGCCTCCTCCCTGTCAAGTTTCCATCTATCTGGCTAGTAACTTCATTAATTTACCTTTGTCACTACAAAAATAAACAAAAACCTGGTAGCTTTAATTACCATATTCAACACTTCCTTGGGTGGTCCTGTAGGAGAGGGATTAGCCTTTTTCTGCTTTCTCTTTATGTAAATAAACTCTGAAGCTCAAAGGTCCAAAGTAGTATGACTAATCATTGAATGATCTAAGACAGGGTTCTTCATCTTTTTTGGACTCCTCAGAATGTTTTTAAATGAATAAAAAATGCATAGTATTACAAAAGAAATAAATTGTATTAAAATACAGTTATCAAAATACTTTTAAAAAAATGGAAATTCATGGGCCCCACTTAAGACCTGATAATCTAGGACAGAGATGGCAAATCTATGGCATGGGTACCAAAGATGGCAAGCAGAGAGAACCCCACACACACACAGTTCATTACTAGAAAGGCAGAGGGACTCTGGAGGAACTGCTCCCCTCCCCTCCTCAACTGTCTAATGACATCCATTTTTTCACATCACCCACCTCTCTGCACAGCAGCCCAATGGGATAGTTTCCTCCCTGTGTGGGGTAAGGGTGGGGTGGGGTATAGCATTCAGTCTCTGGGGTGGGGAGGGAGGATCACAGCACTCAGTATAGGGGGTGGGGTAGGGTGGGGTCTGGCACTCTGTCTCTAAAAGGTTCTCCATCACTGATCTTGAATCCAGGGATCCAAATCCATGCATTGTAAGAAGTGAACCTTTAAGTTCAAAATGCAATGTGAAGTCAAGAAATGCATGAAGAACAGCAAGATAATTTCCTAAAAGAGTCTGTAATTGTGTAATATAAGCAGCAGCCATGAATCCATCAATCCACTGAGCACCAGAACCTGGAAAAACACTGGGTCGGCTGTTTTAATGAACCAGAAATTGTCTGTTATAAAAGAAAACTTTACTTGATTTGATTGTATTTAATAGCTAAATTTGGTGCAACTATTAATATAATGAAAGCAACATCTCATTATATTTGTATTATATTTGCAGTTATAAAGTAATTTGCCAAACATCTCAATTGATTGAATGTTCCACTTTTAAATGGAATTCACTGATAGATGACAACTTCCACTCCCATCTCACATTCATCCTAGAAGAAAATGGCAGACATTTCAGTCTTTTGACTTGGGCACATCCATTCTTTAATAAGTTGAGTCAAAATTTATGTAAAAAGCAAAAGAAGAAATTAACATTAGTTTTCTAAGAAACAGACCATTCTTATGGTGATTTCTGGCCCTTTATCAACATTACAAAAATTCCTAAATCTTCTATCTGAATAAACCATTATCCCTAAATAAGATGGTTTCATTAAGACTTGCTTTTCATAGAGCAAGAAAATCTCAATTATCCCCAAATAATAAAAGCACCAATCTCTGATGGTATTCTTCCAAATATCATTCTAGAATGACAGAGCATCTTTTGGTACATTCATGAATTTTTTTCATTTGTTGGAGAAATCACCATCAACATTCTGAACTTGAGTTTCATGCTCTGAACAGAAGTTCATGGTAGGCCTGGGTTAGAAAGCAAATAGTGAATTATCTGCTCCATCATGTATGAAGACTGAACTTTTGTCTTCTTTTTTTTCTTATCATCTTTCTGTCCTTCTCCCTTTGTTCACCACCTCCCCTGTTCACATGTAGCTCTACTATCCTGAGGTTTCTGTAGGAGATGAAGGCTACAGCCTACATTCACACACCCTTTGGCGGATAGCACTAAAACCATCTGTGACTAGTCTAAGGAGTCATTTAAACACAGAGGCTTTTATCGCAATGGGTCCAACCAACTAAATTCTATATTGTAGGTCCAAGCAGTGTCACCAGTAAGTATCCCGGACTTTTGCTTACACAGGTGGACTGGCTTTAAACATTCCTGGAGCTCCCTAGGCCCCTGGCTCAGGTTAGTCAGCTGTTCAGTGACCTGGAAATGCTCTGGCATTCCCCCAAACTAAATAAAACAGTTGCCTGGGACACAATTTACAGTTTTACAGTTGCTGCTTTTTTTTTTCCATTTGTCATCTTTCAAATATGTAAGTGCCTACTAAATTAACTATTTAGATAATATCCACTAAAATTAATGAATTGCGTTGGTTAAAGTTGCTAAATATATTCCTTAGAACCTATAACAAACACATCTAGCTACAGGGTATATAAAAATTGAGCTCCCCTAAGCATTTTTTGTACTCACTGTCCCAGTCCCTGCAATATAATTCCAAAGTGTTATGTGTTGGGCACTCTGCTAGGAACTTGGTAAAACACACTCTCCCTTCTCCCACTCAAAAAAAAAAAAGGTGCCCAATCCTTGCTCTCAAGGAGCTTACATTCCATCAGGATAAGACAACATGGACCTTGGCCTTATAAAGGTAATTTCTGCTCATTTCTGGGAAGCTGGAAAGACTGGGAAGCCACTCTGTGCACAGGCAGATCTAGAACGGAGGGGAAGGTGATGCTCTGCATTTACAGACCTAAGTCTCAGTCCCTTGAGGTCTTCCATTGGTCTGTACCAGTGTAAGAAAGAAGGCAGGCCCAAGAAGACTAGAGATTAAGGTAGTGAAAATCAGAAGAGAAGAACGGTTCGGGTATGGAGGTTTATCTCAGGGCTCAACAGTCTCCTGGGAATGGGGACTGAGGAGATAAGGAGTGGGGAGCAGTCAAAAGGGTTTCTCTTAGCTAAGTGCTTCCTGAGGAGAATGGAAATATAGCTCTCCATCATCTCAGGGACAAGTAGCAGGTGAAGATGTGATGTTTGGAGAAAGGTAGCTTAGAGATTAGTTCCTTGGTGTCTTGAGAGGAGGAAGGGCAGGTTAATTGAGAGTAACATGGGAAAGAAAGTTCCACATATGAGGGCTGGGGTTGAAGTGCAAGACTGAACCAGGTGCTCAGCTTGAGAAAGGAGGCAAAATTGCCTGGGGACTGATATAACAACCACCAGGATATAGATAGAGTGACAGAAGAGGAAGAGTGAACTTCCAAGAAGTTGCTAAGATGGTATCATAGAGAGGATCTAAAAGCAGAAATGAAATGCAAGGAGCATACATACCTTCTTCTCCTGATCTACTGTGACAGGGAAACATGAAAGAAGGCACATTTGGTATTGCAGAGAGTGGTCAGGGTTTTAGCTACTCTTGGGAGGAACCGGTTTTCTCTAAAAGCAAGAAGATGAGAAGAGGAAGGTGTTTAAGAAAAAGGGAAATTTAACAGGAGAATTGGAGTTCCAGAAGGCACAAAGGCAGGGAAGAGCAGAGCTGGAAGGAAGACTTGGAAAGTGATAGCAGGAAAAGGGAATTTTCATCTAGTCTAAAAGAGAAATGCTTACCTAGGGCAGATGACATTTTTTTCCCACCTTCTATCTTTCTCCAACAAACAATTTGCCCCAGGGGATAGAACTCCTAGTTAAACCTTGGCTTGGACTTCCATTGCTGTGGAATTATTAGGAATAATGTCTGTTCTCAGTGCCCTTTCCAGACCTATTCCAGAGTCAGAGGAAGGAGTGACAAGTCCTAGGATTCACTCCCACCTTTGTTTCTCTGGCAAAGATGACATCACTGGCTGCAGGGTTCTGGGACCTTGGAAGTAGGATGCTGCCCTTGGTCATCAGCAGGAAATGGCTCTTTATCATCCTAGACAGGGACATTTATTACTCCACAATCTCACACACCTCAGAAATGTTCCATTTTCCCTTACGTGAAACCAGCTCTGGGCCCTAGTTCAGATTAGCTGGCTGTTCAGTGACCTGGAAATAGTTAGGAGTTTTCCCAAACTGAACAAAACTGTTACCTGAGACACAACAGTGCCCTTATTCATCTGTAAGTACCCATATCCACAATCACAATCACACACACACACACACACACACACACACACACACACACACACACACAAACATGGCCTCCAATCCAACAGAATATTTAGGGAGTTAGTTTGAGAGAAGAAAAAGTTCAATCTTACGTTTCTCCTAGCTGCTGAATCTAAAGAATACACCTGTTGCCCCCTCAGCCTTAATCCAAGACCTGGCACATGGTGGAATCTAGCTTTATTTTCTTATAGTGTCATCAATCCCATTAGCAGTCTGATGAAGCCTCTTTCCCAGAATACTATATTAATACATAAAACAAAATAGATAAGATTACAAAGGAAATGAATTATATTAAAATATAATTATCAAGATGCAATAATAATAATCCCTATCAAATTCATTTTAAGTTTGTTTCATTAAAATACTCAGGTAACTCCCTCCCTAGTCTTTTATTTGTTTTGTTTTGAAACCCTTACCTTTTGTCTTGGCGTCAATTCTAAGAACAAGGAATGGCAAGGAGTAGGCAATCAGTTAAGTGACTTGCCCAGGCTCATACAACTAGTGTCTTGAGACCACATTTGAACTCGGGTCTTCCTGACTCAAAGCCCTAGTAATCTATCCACTGCACCAGTCTTACTAGTGCAGGATACAAAGATAAAAGCCAACACGGTTCTGCCCTCAAGAAGCTTACAGTCTAAGAGAGAGAATACAACACTATGCAAATAAGTGCAATCCAAAGTAAAATAAGAAAGAGCAAAAGAGAAATCGAGTGGGGAAGAAAAAGTAGAGCTTTCTAATAATGTGATTTATCTCCCAGGAAAAATCACACTAATTCTTAGGATTGATTTTAGGTATGGAGCTTAGGAACTTTAGGTATAATTCTCTACTATCGCTAACTAACTTTACTCCTTAACCCACAAAAAAAAAAAGGCAGGCTTGAGGAGTGGTATTTGGAGTAAGGATATGATGATATTGATGAAGATACATAGAACAAACAACAAATGCAGCTAGCTAGATAAATGATAGACTGACAATAGACAGAAAGAGAGGGATAAAGAGGGAGAGAGGGAGAGAGAGGAGAAAGGGAGAAAAGGGAGAGGAGAAAGAGAGACAAAGAGAGAGAGAGATACAGACAGAGACATACAGAGACAGACATACAGAGGGAGAGAGAGAGAGAGAGAGGAGAGAAGAAAGAGGGAGAGAGGAGGAGAGAGGAGAGAGGGAGGAAAAGGGAGAGGAGAGAGAGAGAAAGAGAGAGACAGAGATACAGACAGACATACAGAGACAGAAACAGACAGAGAGAGGGAGAGTGGAGAGAAGGAGAAAGAAGGAGACAGGAGAGAGGGAGAAAAAGGGAGAGGAGAGACAAAGAGAGATAGAGATACAGAGAGACACAGAGTCAGAGAGAGACAGAGACAGAGAGATATATTCTCATAGAGAACAAGTTTCTATGGCCAAAAATATTCCTCATGTGGTATCCAGGTAATGAGCTTCATTAAGCTTAGCTAGTTGGTCCTTAAATGACAATCTATTGCCGGGCCAGTTCTCAAATCCTTTTTAGTTTTTCTTTCTTTTTTTCCATAACCTTTACTTTTTGTCTTAGTACCTACTCTAAGTTCTAAGGCTAGGCAAATGAGACTAAGTGATTTATTTACCCAAGGTCACACAGCTAGAAAATGCCTTTTCAGCTTGATAAGACCTGTCAGTTCTTGTATCATATAGTGTAGAATGTGAAGTCTGGGTTTGAATCCTGTCTCCAATATTTTCTAGCTAGATTGTCTTGGGCAAGTCAGTTAAGCTCTCAAAGGCTGTTTCCTCACCAATAAAATGGGAATAATAATAATAATAATGATTACACTACATATCTCACAAGGTTGTTGTGAAGGAAGTGCTTTGCAAAGCTTAGTGTTACATAAATGTGAGCTACTACTTATTATAATCATTACTGCTTAAACTGTTTTAATACTGAAAGTATCTTAATAACAATGCCATGGCTCATTTTAGCCCATCCAAGGAAATTATGAAAACATTAGGCAGTTGGGTCTCATAGTGGTAGAGTGGCTAGACTTGGAGTCCAGAAGACCTGAGTTCAAATCCTATCTCAGGCTTAGTAGTTGTGTGACCCTGGGCAAGTATCTTATCCTTTCAGCCTCAATTTCTTCATCTGTAAAGGGAAGATAATAATAGCCCCTATTTCATAATTTGCCATGAGAACCAAAAGTGATCTTTTCTTTATAAAATTTAAAGCATCATACAAATATTAGCCCTTTGAGCCCTCCCAACCCTTTGTAAGCAGTCTATACTAAATTTTCAACAGGTTTATTAAGAATTTGCATTTGCATTTGATTTTATTACTATACAAATTTGGTTTTATTACTGCATACTTATTAGCTATGTGACCCTGGCAAATTATTTAATCTGTTTGCCAGTTTCCTGATCTGTTAAATGAGGATAATATTAGCACCTACTTCTCAGGTCGATGTAAGGAATGAGATAATAATTGTAATGCACTTAGTACTGTACCTGACACATAATAAGCATTCTGTAAATGTTGGCTATCATTATTTATTATTATGTTATTATTATATATTTATTATATTTATTATTTTGGCAGGAAAAATAAAATAATAAGAGCCCATCTCTCAAAAAGTACCTATTCCTTCTCTCAAGAGGTTCAGTCACCTGCCACCCAAAACTCATGGCACCAGTTCGGTTCTTGCCTTGTACACAGTTCCCAGAATAGGTCCAGTGTCCATTTTGCTTTTTTCTTCACCATTAACCTGCTCCTTCTCTAAAAGATCAGCTCACTTCCTTGCTCCAAAATCCATTGCTTTTATCTTGGTTCCATGTTGCTCTCACCCAACCTTTACATTCCAACAGTTCCCAGCTTGACCCAGGACTCCCATCAACACTCCCACCAGCAATCAGCACCATTACTGACTCCCATCCTTCAGTGAGGGCCCAGGCCCTGTTCTGGCCACTCCGGCCAGAAAGGGAGGGATTGACCTAATTCCTTTAAGGTCTTTTTGGCATGCTTCCTCTTGGCACATGCCTGCTACCTAATGGGAATAATAGCAAGCATTTATATGGTGCTTTAAAGTTTCCAAAACATTGATTATTTTCTGGACCACACAACCACCCTGGGAAGTGGGTACTACAATAGGTACAACTATTATTGTTGTCTTTTCTGTTGTGATTCAGTTGTGTCCAATCCTTTATGATCCCACACTATCCATGGGAGTTTTCTCAGCAGATATTGGTTTGCCATGTCCTTCTCCAGTGGATTAAAGCAGAGGTTAAGTGACTTGCCCAAGCTCATATAGCTAGTAAGTGTCTGAGACAGAATTAAACTCAGGTCTTCTTGTCTCCAGATCCAACACTCTATCCATGGAGCCATCTAGAGACCTCTGTTGTCTGATGAATAAACTGAGGCTCAGGGAGGTTAAGTGACAGACCCACTAATAAATGTCAACAATATCTATCAAGAATAACCTTTGTAATCCCAAGGTCACAGTAAAGCATTAGAATAGGCTTCTAGTGTGGAGGCCTCCTATGAGGCAGGTAGGCAGCCCAATCAGGAAGATCAGAGTTCAAATCCAGCCTCCAAACACTTACTCTGTGATTTGGGGCAAGTTATTGAACCTCCATTTGCCACAGTTCTTTCATCTGTAAAATGGGGATGATTGTGATGCCTACCTTTCGAGGTTGTAAGGAAATGAGATAATAGCTGTAAAGCACTTAGTACAGAGCCTGGCACCTGGCACACACTATATAACCATTATCTATTACTACTTTGTATTACAACTTTTGGTAATTGAGTCAACTAATATTGGTGGGAGGCATCTGCCTACATACACTGAGCTCTGAAAGTATACAAACCACAGATGTCTGATTTTCCAGTTTATTAGACATTGGGCCCTTTTTGCCTTTCAGATTACAAGGCAACAGAAATCCTCAGTTTCAAATATCAAATTTAGAAGTTACTCTTTTATTCTCCCCTCCCCTCCAAAGGTTTGCTTATGTATTAATGATCTGTCAGCCTGAGGCAGGTTAGCTGGCTGGTTGATGGTCTGGGAACAGAGGAGCACTGGCCTTGGGGCCATGAAGATCTTAATTTGTTATTATTCATAGTTATTAACTTAGTAGTTCTGTGAGCCTGAACAAGTTATTTAACCTGAGCAAGTCACGGCATCTAAGTCTCAGAATTGTTGTGAGAAACAAAGATGATATGTATTTTTATATTAGTGCTTGGTAAACCTGAAAGCACTATGTAAATATTTTATTATTATTATTTATTATTATTATTAGACTACTACAAGCTGCAAGATTTGGAGTCTTGGAAGGAAATGTCTGTTAATTAAGTATTTTTCTCAAACCTCCCCTTCCCCACGTTATGTAATGCCCAGAAGTAAAAAATCCCACTTGAGGAATAGGATTTCCCATCCTAACCCCAGCTGAAATATAAACAAGTTGATTCTCCCTCTCTCACTTTATTTCTATTAGTGAGACTTTGGACTCTTCCACTAGAAAAAGCTTTGGTCCCTTTCCAAGTCTCTTGCCTCAGCACAATAACTGCAAGACCTCAGTTCAATGTGTTTGAAAAAGCAGTGTGTTTGTGGCATGTGAATAAGGGTGCCGGCCTTGGGAATGGTTTCGGGTCCTCATTACTCAGAGGCAATGCTTCTTCTTCCTCCTTGCATAGATGTACCTCTGCCCTAGCAGTGGGGTTTTGGAGTAAAGGAATTTTGACTCTTCTCTGTGACTGTGTTTGTCATCTATGACATTATAAGCTTCTCCAAGGGAAGACTCATGTCCTCTTCCTTTGTGAGCCCTCCTCCCCTGTGGAACCAGGATGTCCTCACTGTAAGCCAGTGATGGTGAACCTTCCAGAGACCAAGTACCCAAAACACAACCCTCACACTGCATGGGAGCTGCCCACCTTACCCCAGACAGGAGAGGGAGGAAGCACTCCCATTGGGCTGCTGGGTAGAGAGATGAATGATGTGAGAAATGTCCTCAGGAGCTCATAGAGAGGAGGAGGGGAGCAGCCCCCTCTGGCACACATGCCATAGGTTCACCAGCATGGCTGTGTAAGCCTTCCTTCCCCAGGTACAGATGGCAACCCCATTAAATCTCATCCTGCTAGATTAGGAGCCTGGACTTAGGAAAACAGCCCAAATCCTTCCTCCAACAATTACTAGAAGTCACATAGCCTCTTTGATCTTAACATCAGTTTTGTCATTTATAAACTAAGGAAGTGCATATGGAGCTAGCCACTGAGCCAAGAAAGAAAAACTGACTCAAGTCCCACCTCTAATAGATACTGGCTGTGGGACCCTGGGAAAGTCACTTTAGGCAACTCTCTGAGACTATACATTGTAGAGAAGATGCTGCCAAAATTGGAAGAAACTTTCTTCATCTGGAAGTTCCAATAGCAGTGAAAAATAATAATAATAAAGAATTTACATAATATCTACTATGTGATAATCATTGTGTTCAGTGCTTCACAAAATTCACATTTGCTCCTCATGACAACCCCAGGAAAGGTAGTTGCTATTATTATACCCATTTTATAGATAAGGAAACAGAGATAGACAGTAGTTAAATGATTTGCCCAGAGTCATAGTGTCTGAAATCAAACTTGAGCTCACATCTTCCTGACTCTAAGCCATAGGTCCACCAACAATGTGCTAGTATGCCTTTCTTCCCATGACCACTACAACACAAATCACTTTTTTTCCCCCTTTAAAGTTTATGGAGTCATTGGATCTTCCTGCTCAGTAGGCAAAAGGGGAAATGGCTCAGTTGTCTTCAAAGGCACAAGAGTGCTGAGTCACACACTGCTGACAGGAAGCAGCCAGATTGTTTGTCACCCTCCAAGCACCCAGCCTTTCCAGTGCTAAGTCATACGTGTGAGATCTGCCAGAAATAGGAAGGTCAGCTTGGTGCATGCTCTGTTAAACCCCATTACCTAGATCCAGGCCATTTATTAAAATGTTAAACAGCACAGCATAGATCATAGATCCCTGAGGCTCTTCTCAAGAGGCATCAAACCATTAAAATTTTTGTGTGCAGCCATTGAAATGATTCTGAATCCCAACACACTAAAAGATCAAGATACTCTTACATTGGGCAGGGCTTTGGTAGAAGGGGGGGAGGAGAAAGTTTGATGTCACCAATAAGATTTGAACCTACAGCATGACACTAATACAGTCCCTTGTCCCACTGAAGCCAAACTAAAATAGGAAAGGATCTTTGCTAGCCACAAATTGACTTAGAAAACTACAAATTAGAATTGTGTCCTATTGTATTTTTATTTATTTTGTTAAACATTCCCCAATTACAGGTATCCCTTCCTTTCACATTACAAGAGTCAGGGATGCAGCTTCACAATCTAGAAAATCCTCACAAAATATTTTGGCCCTACAGTTAATTTTTTATACTGACCCACAATATATAAAAACCACAATGGGGAAGATTGCAGTGTGGAAAGGATACCTGTACATTTTAGCTTGGTTCCACAACACTCAGGAGTAAGAGTTTGAAACTTCAACCTCTTACCACTGTTCCATTCTGACTCTGGTTTGTCCAAATGTATGATAGAAACAAGGAACTGTTTCCTCTTCTTTCCACAGTCTCTTGATTCATCACGTAACTTCAGTCTCCAGGAAGAAACACCAGAAAATTGAAAACACAGGAGTCTCCTTAATCCTATAGATTGTTCTCCTAATCTATATTTCCCCTCAACTAAAATAGCAATAGAGTCTACTACCTAAGAAAGTTCTTTTCTATTTTATTTTGTACCCTAATGTAGTGGTCTGAAGTCCAAAGTGATGGATAAACAAACACTTTATATTACTTTATGAATTAAAAAACACCTATCTCCATTTCCTATGTTCAGTTCCTACCAATTTCATTGCTTAAATGAAAGTCTCATGACTCAAAATCAGTAGTCCTTTTGTTAATCAGTATCCCAATGTTTGTCTTACTTCTCTCTTTTTTCACTTTTACCTTATATGCAAAAGAGCTGAGGTATCGTAATCCTCTGTACCTCTAAAGTTGTTTAACACATACCTGGCCCAGTGGAACTTTCCTGAGGCTGGCGTTAGTAGATAATAGGCAATATGGGAAGTCTCTAAGAGCAGGAAGTCAACAGATTGACCAAGGAAAGGAAAAACCTGCCAATTTTGAAAATGGAGCAGGTAAAAACTTCTGTGAGATCAGTCCCAAGAGTGCTGACTGTACTTTCAGACTGGGTAAGCTAGACCAAGATTCAAATTTTTTTTAAAATTAAACTAAATAAATAAAATCTTGAATGTGGCCTACCATTCCTTTTATATCATTATAGTCATGTTTTTTTTAGTTTTTTGACAAATGAAATTTCTTTCCTTACCTCTTTAAATATCAAACTATTTACAAATAAATATCATCATTTTAGATCTTTCACAAAGTAATTTGGGTCATTATATTTATATCATGGTTCATTTTCTCTCCAAAACTACTAAACTCTCATCAGAAAACGGTTTCTTCATACACTTATTGGTCATTATTATTAAAAAGTTATTTTCCTATTCCTTTTATATATCAAAATTTTTATCCCAAACACAGCAATTTGAGAGACAGCGGGTAGGAAGGAAAGAAGTAAACATATTAAGCATCTACTCTGTGGCAGGCATTGTGCTCAAAACTTTACAAATCTTTTCTTTTAAAATGTCAGGGTTTTTTTTATTAAATGTTAGAAAATTTAAAAAAAAAAAACCACAATCCTGAGTGACAGTTGCTATTATTATACCTATTTTACAGTTTAAGAAACTGAGAGGCATGGACTCTAAAGAGACTTACCCAGGGTCCTAGAGCTAGTAAGAGTCTGAGATCAAATTTGAATACAAAACTTCCTGATCCTACACCCAGCTCTGAATCTGGATATAGTAGAAAGACTTGGTCTTACAGTCAAAAAATCTGACGCCTACACCTGTCACTTTCTCTACCCACTTGAATTACAATTACTTTGCATTTATTTTTTAGAATACATGTTTTTCCAAAAAGAATCTAAGCATTTTGTAGAGTGTCTTTTTTTTTCCCCTTTCCTTCCCTTCTCCCTTTCCTCCTCCCTCCCTTCCTTCTTTCCTTCTTTCCTTCCTTCATTTTTTGTCTTTGCATAAACAGTTTTAGTACTATGCTTGGTACTAGTGAGCACTTAATAAATGAATGCTGGGAACTGCTAGGTGTGGCTCAGTGGACAGAATACCAGACCTGGAGTCAGGAGGACCCAATCTGACCTCAGATACTTCTCAGCTGTGTGACCCTGGGCATGTTACTTACACCCCATTTGCCTAGTCCTTGTCCAGCTGTCTTAGAGTTGTTACTAGGACATAAAGTGAAGGTTTAAAAAAGTAATAAAATAAACGAATGCTGACTAAAAGTCACAAACTGTATGAGCCTCAGTTTCCTTATGGGGGTAATATTTAAACCACTTGCCTCACTCACTATGTTGTCAAGAAGGTGCTATAATAGCTAATAATTGCTAATACTTATATGGTGCTTTAAGGTTTGCAAAATACTTTACACATATCTTATTTTAAACTATATAAATATTAGTTATTGTTAAATAAAATGAGATATTGTTAAATAAGATAGGATAAATATGTTCACACAGCAATCTTCATTTTGTGTCCCAGAGGGTCTGAAAAAGAGCCTCCCCAACTCTACCATCTTGGTGGTATTTCTTAAAAAATCAATAAACATCGTTAGCTAGGCTTTCAGAATTTGTTTGCTTAACTGGTTATTGCTAGTTGGATCAATCTGACTTCTTTTAGAATCAATTTCCATGTTTACCTCTTCTCTGTAACATAGTAGATAAGTTTTAGAACGTGGCCTGGGGCAGGATTTGAACTTGGGTTTTTTTTTCCGTTTTTTTTTTTTATTGAAACCTTCCATCTTGGATTCAATACTGTGTCTTGGTTCCAAGGCAAAAGAGTAGTAAGGACTAGGTAATGGTGGTTAAATGACTTGCTCAGGATCACACAGGTAGGAAGTCTCTGGGGCTAGATTTGAACCCAAGACCTCCTATTTCTCGACCTGGCTCTCAATTCACTGAGCCACCTACCTGACCTCAAAACTTGGGATTTCTTGACTCCAGATCCAGCAACCTCCCCAATATACCAGGCTGCTTCCCTTCCCCAGATCTCTCTGAGAGGGTCAATACTACACACATTGAACATAGTTCTCATGTTTTAATTATGGGAGTAACTTAGTAGTAAAAGATATTTTCAGTTCCCATTTAAATAAAGAACAGCGACTTAACACCATAAGGGTCTATGTATATAAAGACTTAAGCTCTAGTATTTTAGGCTACAGCCAAATGCCATTTATTTATACATTGAGGAAGCACTAAACTGAAAGAAGCATATTTTTAAGGAATTTGTCCTACTTGTATACCTTGTTTTTAACCATCCTTTTTGTGCAGGTGACAATAAAATGTCCAACATCACTCTAACACAATACATGGCACATGAGTGTCACAAACAATAAATCCTTGTTGACTGAGTCACCCATAAAACAATTTGATATAGTCACAACATTTGTGGATTCATTCTCAAAAATGTTGGACTCATTTTTAACTATTTTCATTCTATTTACACATTTTTCTTCGAGTTTATAGTTTGGGTACTGATTTGGCTAAATCATGGCTGTTATCCTTTATTCAAGGATATGGAATTATCTCATCACAAAACAGTTATGAAGTTGCAACTTCTATAATACTAATAGAATTTAAACTATTCCCAATTGCAAATAAGCACATGATAGAACTAGGAAGAACTTTAGAAATTACTGTTGAACAGAGGAGGAAATTACGAGGAGGCAGAGACCAAGTGATTTGCCCAGTTAGTTGTTTAATAAGTTCATTATTTATCCAGTTAGTGGCAGAGCCAGGACTAGGTATTGGGTCTCTTATCATGACACTGATGGTACTTAAAGCATTTCAATGAATTATAGTCATGCTAGGTTTTATTTTGGAAAATGACTTAGGTGTCTACTATATGGCAGACACTATGGTAGGTGCTGGGAGTACAAAGGAATCACAAAAATATTGGAATCCTATAACCTGAGACACTGAATTTCCCTGTCCCATTCCACAGAGGAGTTTTAGAATCCCCCTAAAGTCAGGCAGTCATTAAACATTAGTAAGTACCTACTATGTGGCAGGCAGTGGATTGACTCTGGAGGCTGTCAAGACCATATTTTCAAATATGCCCCTTATCTGGTCTGACAGTGGGTTCCATTTGGACCTAGATTAGAAAGCGCAGCTGACAAAGTGCTTTCACAAGTGTGGTTCTTGAAGCTACATGTCACTTTTGCCTCTTTTTCCACTCCTGTCCTTGGCCAATTTAAAAAATAAACTTATTAATGACCTACTTATTCTTTACAAGGCACTGACCAGCATTGCTTATCCTCTCTACCATCTAGGTCTGACCCCCAACTCCCTTCTTTTTCTTTCCTCTGCCAATTCCTGGGTTCAGTCCTGTCTCTTCACAGGCATAGAGACAGCCTCCCTTCTTGGGATACCCAAGAGGTACTGCTATGCAAAGGTCAGACTTATCTTCTTCTGTTCTAATTTCAGAGTATTGGTCTTTCCACTTCTTATTTTGAACATACCTGATACCCAGTGTAGTAAGGGAAAGTAGAAGTTGCAAGAAAGATTGGCAGGTCTTAAGACTTAGAATCTTTTATGAGCTGGTTGGGTCAAAGTTCCAAAGGGGCAGTTTTCCAACTGACTCAGTCTAGAGCTGAAAGTGAAGAAGTAAGATGTGTTGCTGAGACTCCCTGAACAAACCACCTATCAAGCAACTGGCCTTGGAGGATCAACTGGCTGAGGGTGAGAGGAAAATCTCCAGTCTTACTGGTGGACAGATTGACTGGGGGGAAAGACCTCTACCTTGCTGGGACCATCTGAGGATACCACAACTTGGATTCCTGATATCTCACCAACCACTGACTCTGTGTGTGTGAGATTCTGAGTTTACTGTGGGATTTATTCTTAATAGTCTTTAGTTAAGATAGTTAGACAATGTAAGCTTAGATAATTATAGTGGGTAAAAAGTCAGATGCTATCCTTCTCCTTATTCCTTTCCCAACATCTTCCCTTTCTCTGTTAATAAACTCAAGTTATATAAATGTGATTTTCCCTTGTGTATAAACCCTTTCCCCTTTCCTAAAATCCCCATAAAAGTTTGGCCAGCCAGCTAGGTTAAGAAACCTCAGGAAATTAGGTTTATATAGGAAAACAGTTGAGTTTTATATAAGGAAAATCAGTTACAGGCTGGAAGATTTAATCTTGCACTCAGCAAGTGGAACATTCCATGGGTGAGGGGAGGTGTGGAACTCTGAAACTCTAACTGAGCTGGGAGAGGCATTTAATCTTTAAAGCCCTCTGCCACATGGGCTAGGTGGCCATATTGGAATTTTTTTTTTGAAAATTTTTAAAAAATTTTTTCCCTTTCCTTAATTGTATATATATATAAAGTGATCACAGTGAATTACAACAACACTAACTCCATTAACAATGAATGTAAGCATGTCTAGGGACATGTTAATGGATCTTTTGTTTGTTCTGTGGGAGTGTATTCTGCACATCCCATATATTGTGTTCATCCTATTCCCCAAAGTATGTTATATGGTTTTAGACTACAAGTGGATGAAATCATGTATGTCACTGACTATGGAAACTGTCTTGTCCCATGTCCCCATACTATATATTTATCTATATGTTGTATATAAGCGTAGAGTGTTGGTATTTATTATTGGCAACTGGTTCAAAGATACAATGGTATGGGTTATGAAGGATTCTGAACTTAAGCAAATGGTCATAATCATGAAGCAACAACTGAACCAGATGGAATTGTATATAAAAAACAAAAGGTTTATGAATACTGAATATGGTTGTGGGGTAAAAGAAAATAATGCTACAACTGGAAATCTAAATAGATTACAGAAGTAAGAGGCTGAAGGGATGGAACCTTTTCCCTACTTAGAGATCTCCCAGTAGTTTCAAGGGATGAGATATTCCAGGTGAAAAATGCATAAGAGATTTACACCAGAAGACTTAGAATCCATAAAAAAGAGAACACCTGCCTTTGTCAAAGAACCTAATAAAGTAATTAAAGAAATGAGAAGAGCCATTGATTTGTTTGATCCTGATTACAATGATTTTGCCCTACTAATGAAAGAACTGTTGACAAAAAAGGAAAGAAAGAAGTTCATAGATGAAACTAGGCAGGATCCCTTGTTAACACCATGGCCGGAACATTATAATGATACTGACATGAACAAGAAGGCCCAATATGACATGATGAAAGAATCCAGGCAGGCAATATAAGAGGTTATGGGTAGATATGCTAAGAGACCAAATGCATGATCTAAGTTTGAAGGTATAAAGCAAAAGGCAACTGAAACACCAACTTCATTCCTTGACCATATCACTAAAGCTGCTGAGACATACCTGAACATGGATGTTCCGGAAGAGGGAATAATAGCACATATAAAAAGAATCTTTGTGGACAATTCTATCCCTAAGATAAAATAATTACCCTGATTGGGAGGAGATGGAATTGGAAGATATTAGAAGGAAGGCTACATACTTATGCACAGATACTGAGGATAAATATGAGGAGAGATATACAGTTATAGAAGATCCTAAAAGAAAATTAAAGGAAGCAAAAGGAAAAGCTAGAGAAAGTGAGATTAAAGAAGTTAAGGCAGCAGCATTAAGATCTATGAAACCTAACAACAACTACTACAAGCCTATGGATAGAAGATCTGGTCCCCAGTGTTGATTCCTCTGCAATAGAATTGGTCATTTTGTCAGGGAATGTAGATACATAGGTCAGTTTTCCAGACAATTGAACAGGTATGGAGGATTTAGTAGGCAGAATAATGCAAATGTCAGAATGCCTGCTGTCAGAAAGCTCAAGCACCAGATCTGAGCACCATGCAGGGGATTGTATTTTAATAAAAATTCAAGATTTAAAATTCTGTTCGGGAAAGATCTTCAAGGAAAGAAGCTTGCTAACTCCTAAATCCAGAGAATGAACTGTTGCAGAAAGATGCCAGAAAACCTACACTACATCAAGAAGATCCAGAATGAACTTTGGGTGTGGTTGATTGAACTGAAGTTTGATTGAACATTTATTTGAATGTTTACTCTTATGCCAAAAGGGGACTGCCCCCTATTGATTTTTGTCAATGCGCCCAGCAAAACATTGGTTTTGCTGTCTCTCTCTTCCTCCCTTCTATTTCTCTCTTATCTCTACCTATCGTAGTTTTCTCTTAGAAAGGTAAAATTTTGTATTCACCGCAGTCAGAAGAATTTAGAGGTGCAGGATGATTATGTTTAGTGATCAATTGGGAAGACTAGTCCCCCAATCATCATCAGGAGGGATTGTGAATTTTAGATTTACTCTACCCTGCTTAGTTTAAAAAACAGGAATGTCTACACCTCTACTTAAGGATTAAGTGTTGAGAAGAATGGCCTATGACAGACATGTGCTAGCAAATGACAAATTAGAAACAACTGACAGACCCCCTAGGCTGCCTTAAGTCAAGCTTAAGCTACCATTGGTACATGTGAGATGCAGGAAGTGATGTAAAAAACGGTCTATATATTGCACGTCACTTCCTCTTTCTCTGGGGTCTTTTTGTGGAGAGGTGGCTCTGGCTCTCGTTGGGCAGCAGAGGCGGTGACTTGGAGAGGCTTAGTAAAATGGTTCAGGTGAGGCATCTTCCCTGAGCTCTCTCAGAGTTTAGGCTGATTCCTTTTTTTCCTTTACCTTTCCTAAAAACACCATCCTCCTAGGTGGCCCCTCATCTCGGAGGAGGCCTCATGGCGAAGGTCTCTGAACTCCCCTTGGCTCAGTCTAGGTCGGAGAAATCTTATACCCCCCTTAACTCTCTCTTCTTTTTAATTCTTTCCCTCTATATTAATTAAACCACCATAAAATTCCCAAACTGACTTGAGTATTTTTATTGGGATTTGAATTAATCCCTGGTGACCATAAGTATAATGTTAGTCAAAATCCCCTAAATTTACCCCTTACAGTTTGGAGCAAGGCCTAAATATAGTCAGGTTGTTAAGGGTGATCAGAACAAGGGAGCATGTTCCTTATGAAGGTTTACCCAGTGTTCTTCTGTACTTAAATAAAGGGATAATGAATTGAGAGTAAATTAAAGTGATTGTAATGTTAATAAGATTAATGAAGGCATAGATGAAGTGAATGAATCAAAGGATACTATAATTAGTGTTAATAAGTATAAGGAAAAAGAATATTGTGATGTAAAATTAGTAGAAAATAAATAGTGAAGAATATAAACTGGATAATGATAATGTGATTGTAATGAGAACCATGATACCAAGGTAGAAAGTATAAGGATCAAAGGGAGGTGTGATAAAGCTGATGATGGAGTTAAAGATGTAAGATCATGGGAATATCATGTAGTTCAAGCAGATATAAATTTGGATAGACAGGAAATGACTGAACTTTGTACTGATGTTACTGTGCTTGCACCAGCATTAGAAACATTTCAACCTCCAAACAGTACAGAACCATATGTATCTGTTACTATAGGTGATCAGATTTATCAGCTTCTGGTTGATACTGGAGCCAGTAAATCAGTTTTACAAAGTCTTCCTAACAATTGTAGAGTGATTGGTACAATAGAAGCGATAGGAGAGACTGGAAAACCAGAGAGAGTAGCTAAATTACAACCTAAAATGATTACTTTAGGACCTAAAGTAAAGAGATTCCCAAACTTTTTACACAGGGGCCAGTTCACTGTCCCTCAGACCATTGGAGGGCCGGACTATAAAAAAAACTATGAACAAATTTGTATACTGCTGTCTGGGATAGCAGAGGCTGCAGCATTGGCTATAATGGGCCTGTCACACCTTGCACAGCCTATTACCACCACCACTATACTGGGCAGCAGTATACATAGTGCGGAATCCTCTCCCCCAGATCGCTGATCACCATGCTGATGTCTTCCATTGTGCAGCCACATAATCCTTTGCGCCATGCAAAGGATTATGTCACCGGAATGTGAGCGACACCTCACTTTGCGGTGCTGCCACATACAGTGCTCCTCTCACTGACCACCAATGAAAGAGGTACCCCTTCTGGAAGTGCGGTGGGGGCTGGATAAATGGCCTCAGGGGGCCACATGTGGCCCAAGGGCCATAGTTTGGGGGCCCCTGCTTTATGTCCTTTATCTAGGGAGCATTCATTTCTTTGTATGCCAGATTGTCCCATGAATCTTTTAGGTAGGGATTTATTATGTAAATTATAAGCAGCAATCCAATGTACTTATATATATATATATATATATATATCATTACATCTACCAGAAGAATCTCTGAAAGCTTTTCCATTGCTGTTCTTAGATTCAGTCAGTACAGAGGATGACTTAGATTCAATCTATCCTATACCTGAGGATATCCCTGAAGGTTTATGGTCAAAGTCTTCTACAGATGTAGGTCTATTGAAAACAGCTACTCCAATAAAGGGTGAGGACTAAGAAAGGACCAGTTCCTTGTGTACCTCAATATCCCTTAAGTAAAGAAGCAATAGGGGGTATCATACCAATCACTGAATCCTTAATCCAATAAGAGATAATACCTTGCTTCTCAGAATATGACACCTATACTTCTAATCAAAAAGCCAAAGTTAGATCAAAATGGCAAAGTGGTATTTAGATTCATACAGAATTTAAGAGCTGTAAATGATTATGTGATAAAGACACATCCTATTGTACCAAGTCCCACTGCTATAATTTCTTCCATTCCAAGTCAGGCAAGATATTTCACCATGGTAGATTTATGCTCAGTGTTTTTCTCAATACCAATTCACAAGGATTCTCAAAAGATCTTTGCTTTTACTTGTGTGAAGATTGGATTTGGCACTCCCCTGATTGTAACAATGAAGGTACTTAGCTCTTCCTCTATTGTGAAGATTAAATTGTAATCCCCTGTCTATTTTTAGATTTTAATCCCCAAAGTGTAAACCCAGTACTCAAAGTAGATCTACCCATTTTAACCACAAAAAGGTATGAACCAACTACAGAAAGCTGTGAAATAACCACAAAAAGGTATGAACACCCATTTCATACATTGAGTGGGAGGTCTTTGACCCAAGTATGAAAGAGTGGGCAGTCCTAGAGAGGAGCGTCTGCTGTGATTGGTAGACATAAAATTTAGAGGAGTTGACACAAGAGAAAAAGGTCTTTAAATAGTGGAAACAGAGACAAACAGAAATGATCAATCACTTGGGTTTAGAGTTGGAGGAACGGTCACTCAGAGTTGGACTACAAGACAGTCACTCGGCTTGGACTCAGACTGGGAGTGAAGACAGTCACTCGGAGCTGGAGGGAAGAGAGACACTTGAGGAGAGACTGGAAGACAGATACTCAGACTTGGAGTAAAGACACTTGGATGTGGAACTTGACCCCTGGAGGAGCTCCTGCAGTATACCTCAGACTGCTTTCCTTTTAGATGGTCACCGTGGAAAGGCTGACTTCTTTCCTTGCCCTTTCTGGAGGTGTGAACCTCCAAGAAAAGCCCATAATCTTGAGACTCCTTACCCCTGACTGGTGCCTTAAATTTCTAACTGGTTCAGAGGAAGCAGGAGCTTTCTCTCTTTTTTCTCCCCTTTTCTCTCTTCCTTAATATCTTCCCTCTATTGTAAAATAAACTGCCATAAATTCCATTTACTTGAGTAATTCATTTTTGGATTTAGTAATTAAATGCCTGGTGACCACCAATTTAATATCAGTCCAACCATAATAAATTTAACACTTGGGAAAAAAACCAAGTGGACAAGGATTCATCTTCCACAAGGGTTCATGGACTCACTGAGCCAGTTTTCATAAATTTTAAATAGAGATCTAAGAACCATAACATTCAAGGAAAGTAAATTAATGCATTTTGTGGATGATATTCTCCTTGCATTCTCAAATGCTTAAGTTTGTCTCAGAGATAGCAAGATTCTTTTGATAGAATTATATAAACAGGGCATAAAATCTCCAAGGCAAAATTACTGTGGGTTTTGTCTCAAGTGCAATATTTTGGATTTGTGTTATCAGAGGGTTCCAGAAGTATCACACAGAAAAAGAATAGCAGATAGTTAGAAACAAATTGCTCCTAAAACCAAAAAGAAACTCAGAGCTGTTCTTGGAACAACTAGTTTCTGTAGGCAATGAATACATGGGTATAGTGAATTAACAAAATGTCTAACAGACTTAGCCAGGAATATAGAACCAGAACCTCTGAAACTAAAACATGAACCTCTACAAGCCTTAAGTAATCTTAAAGAAGCCATTTTAACTACTCCTGCTTTGGGTATCCTGGACTATACAAAACCATTCCAACTGTTTGTAAATGAAACTAAGGGTATTGCTTCTGGTGTACTGACACAGACTTAAGGACAAAGTTATCTTCCAATTGGATATTATAGTTGTCAGCTTGATCCAATAGCTGCTGGTACAGTTCCTTGTTTAAGGGGTGTAGCAGTTATAGCTGTGTTAGTCCAGAAGTCAGCATATTTAGTTTTGGGATATCCATTGACTGTATATTGTTCACATCAAATGAGGAAATTTTGTGCTCAAGCATATCCCGATCAATGAATATCTAAGTATGAAATTATATTCCTAGGTACTGAGAACATCCAGTTAAAGAGGTATAGTGTATTAAATCCAGCTATACTTCTTCCTGATTTACCAAAGAATGATGAACCATTACATGTGTGTGTAGAAATAGTAGATCTAGTGGATATGCTTAGGATAGATTTGAAAGACACTCCTATTGAAAATCCAGACTTGGTGTTATTCACTGATGGATTTCCATATTTGTGTAATGGAATTAGATGTACAGGTGCTGCAGTGGTCACAGAATTTTGAGATACTGTGGTATGACTCATTACCTAGTAACCTTAGTGCTCAAGGAGCAGAGTTGGTTGCTTTGAAGCAAGCACGTCTTCTAGCTGAGGGTAAAAGTGAAAATATTTATACAGACGCTTGTTATGTATTTTCTGTATGTCATGCTACAGAACAGATCTGGAAACAATGAGGTTTTATTTTTGCATTGGGAAAATCAATTGCTCATGCAGAAATAATAACTGAGTTGTTGGATGCTATCCAAAAACCTAAACAGCTAGTGGTGATCCATTGTAGAAGTCATACTTATAGCAAAGATTCAGTCTCTAAAGAAAATCATAGAGCTAATATAACTGAAAAATTTGTTGCCAGGAACGTTCCAGTGTATGTAATGAATTTGTCAACTATGGAATCTGATGATCTAGAAAAAGCTTATGTAGACTCAGAAATTCAAAAGTGGAAGGAGAAATTTGGAGCAAGGAAAGAACATGGGATATGGGGTTGCAGACACTGGAAAACTGCTGTTACCAAAAATTTATATACCTATTTATGTCAAGCCATCCACACAGAAGGTCATTTTGTTACTCAAGCTGTAATTGACTTTGTAAAGAGGCAATGGGTAGCTCCTGGAATTAGTACTGTAGCAAATAAGATCTGTACAAGCTGTTCTGTTTGCCAAAAATTCAACCAAGGGGCATTCAGACAGAAAGGTTTAGGTGGTAGACCTTTAGCATACTGTCCATTTGAGAGTCTGCAAAATGATTACATCAGCATGCCAAAAGCCAAAAGATACGAGTTTTGTCTGGTAATTGTGGACAGATTTACTAAGTTGCCTGAAGCATTTCCATCAAATACAAATACAGCTACCTTTGTGGTAAAAGTGTTGATTAAGGAAATTATTCCTAGATTTGGAGTACCACTTACCATAGACTCTGATAATGGATCTCATTTCACCCAAGATATCTTGAAAAGAGTCTATGAGAATCTAGGAATAACACCCAAATATCATGTTCCTTGGGGAAAATCTGTGCTGAAACTTATCTAAAATGCCCAGATATTCTTCCCATAGCTTTGTTTTACCTATGTACAAGACCAAGAGCAGAGTTATATTTTTCATCTTATGAAATGCTCTTTGGACATCCTCCACTACAGGCAAAGACTTGTAAGAAAGTCTATACATCTCTCTTGGGAGGAGATTGTCAACTTGCTTCTAACTTAAGTGCTTTACAACAATGACTTAAAGAATTACATGAAATGAGAGTATTTATCCAATATGGTCCACTGGATTATTCTCTCCATGATTTCCAACCAGGAGATATGTTATATGTGAAAAATTTTGCTAAAACAGCATCACAAGAGAGTTGGGTAGGACCTTATACTACTATGTTAGTTTCTCCATCTTCTGTAAAAATTTTAGGTAGAGATTCATGGTGTATCATTGTTCACACATAAAATTAGCACATGGTATTAATAATGAAAATGTACAAATAATTGAGGAAGAAAATGAAGAAGAGCTTGTAAAAAGTGAGAATCATCAGTCAAATTGAATCTGCAGTCAGAAAGATCAGTAAGGAGAGGACCTTTCCAGTGGAAGAGGACAATGCAAATCAAGAGAAGAATTCAGAAATTAATGGACATTGTTAAAAGACTGAAAACTTATAAAGGCAAAAACTTTGAGGAAATTTATAATGAAGAGAATCAAGTAATTAATGGACTAATGGATTAAAAACATATTATAACACAAAACAACATAGCATATATTTCCAAATATTCATAAATACATTTACTACTATGGAGTTGAAGAGGAAGAATTCTTCAATTAAGATAAGAGAAGGAAAGATATGGTAGATATGGTAAGTATATTACATGCAACAATAACATAACACTAAAGTAACAGTAACACTGACATAACACTAGCAAAATAACATAACAAACACAAAAACACAAGTACATGAATATGGTTAGGTTACATTGATTCACTATTTCAATAAGTGAAACAATGTATAGCTAGGGTACTAACAATGTTATAAATAACTATAAATTAGTTAGTTACTAACAAAAAATAGATACTTAGTTTAGTATAGGAATATAGGTAGGAGAATTTTGCAGATAGGGATTTAGATAGGATTGTATTTAAGATAGGTAATATAAGGTAAGATACTGAATTACAAAATGCATTACAATGTGCATTAAAACATACATTATATAACACAAATGACATATAACACCACATATCAATCAAAATTGTAAATACATATGTAAGTAGTGTGTATAATAGGATTGTAAAATTAATTATATTATAGTGAGTATGTGTATATGCAACATATATGTATCATATAGGTAAACATGAATTATATAGTCATATCATATATATGTTGTGTGTTATATGTGTACATGTAAATTTTATATAAATAGATCATTTATGTTTAATTTTATCCATTGTTACATGTATTTTGCATAAGTGTGTTTAATGTTTTGGTTTAATTTCCTTTGTAAAACTTATGCAATGTTGGGTTTATTGTATTTTAAAAAATTTTTTCTCTAAATTTGCTGTTATGCATTATAATAGTAGTAGAATGTCCTGTATTAGTTGATAAGAGTAGTATTTATGAGTTTAATGTTTACGTGAAAGTTGTGTTTTATCTTTTGCTTTTTATGTTATTTGCTTGTTGTGCTTTTGCATATGTTTGTTCTGTGTTTGAAATTTGTAATTGTTCATTATTTAATTCCCCTTTTTCCTTTCCTTGATAAATCCCAAGAATTGGATAGTATTAGATAGGTTAAGATAGTAGAGTATAGGTTGTTTGTTATTTTTGGGTAGATATTTTAGTTAAAGTAATATGTAAGTAAGTTAGTCAGTACACAAATGCCAAAATTGTGTTTTCAACACTATTTAGGCTTTGTGAAAAGGGGGTACTGTAGCAAGGGAATGTAGAAGTTGCAAGAAAGATTGGCAGTTCTTAAGATGTAGAATCTTTTATAAGCTGGTTGGGTCAAAGTTCCAAAGGGGCAGTTTTCCAACTGACTCAGTCTAGAGCTGAAAGTGAAGAAGTAAGATGTGTTGCTGAGATTCCCTGAACAAACCACCTATCAAGCAACTGGCCTTGGAGGATCAACTGGCTGAGGGTGAGAGGAAAATCTCCAGTCTTCCTGGTGGACAGATTGACTGGGGAAAAGACCTCTACCTTGCTGGGACCATCTGAGGATACCACAACTTGGATTCCTGATATCTCACCAACCACTGACTCTGTGTGTGTGAGATTCTGGGTTTACTGTGGGATTTATTCTTAATAGTCTTTAGTTAAGATAGTTAGACAATGTAAGCTTAGATAATTAAATATAGTGGGTAAAAAGTCAGATGCTATCCTTCTCCTTATTCCTTTCCCAACATCTTCCCCTTCTCTGTTAATAAACTCAAATTATTTAAATGTGATTTTCCCTTGTGTATAAACCCTTTCCCCTTTCGTAAAATCCCCATAACACCAGACCCAGAATCTGTCTGCTGTCCCTTCTTCCTTAGTCTCAATATCTTACTTATTTTGATTGCCACTGCCCATTGTCCTCAATAGGCTGGGGCGCAAGGGTTATTGCTGTAAACCCTCAGTTAAAGTAGGAGAGAGGGGGTCCAGGACCTGGATTAAGTGGGATAGGGAGGGTCATGTGAGCAAATGAAAGAAAATTAAAAACAAAAAAGAAAAGAACCTCTTTGTTCTAAAATATTTAAAGTAGTTCTCTTTGAGGTGGCAAAGAACTGAAAAGTGAAAGGATGCCCATCAATTGCAGAATGACTGAACAAGTTGTGGCATATAGTTGTGATGGAACACTATGGCACCATATGCCACCATAAGAAACAACAAGTAGGTTATTTTTTTTTAAAGCAGGGTAAGAATCCATGAAAGTGAACTGAACAGAATCAAGAGAATATTCTATACAATAAAAATATTGTTTGAAGAATGGCTTGTGTGTCTACCTCCAGAAAAAGAACTGATATAATAGAAAGAAAGCAAGACATAGTTTTATATATACATATATCTTTTTGCTAAATGATGCTTTCTCTAGTGGAGAGGGAGGGAGGAGGGAAAATACTTTTTTTGTGTACCAAACAAATAAAGAAGCACACAGACTGGAAAAGCAACAAATAGAGACAAACCAAGAATTAGTGTGATGAATGAGACACAGAAAAGAACATACAAAATGAGAGAAAGGAGAGTCCAGGAGGTAGAAAGAGAAGAAAAAAGAACTCTGAAGAAAAGACAAGAGCTTTATTCTGTCAGTAGCCACTGACGCATCCAAAGTGAAAGGCCAAAGCTAAAAAAATAAACAAATAGGCAGGATTTTGTTGTTGTTTTTTAGAACGAAGTCCCCTTTCAAAGCACTATTTGTTCAAGCATTTGGACTCTAGAGGAATAGAAACTAACCTGAAAATAATATGTGGATGGATAAAATAATTTTAAAATATTCACTATTTTTAAAAAATAAATTAAAGATCTATGTTAAGACTAAACAAGAGAGTGCTACAAAGTATTAGGTTTGAATCTAGTCTCTGTCACTACATATAATTCAGAACCTCTCAGTCACAGCTTCTCATCTTTTTTTTTGTAATCTTTATCATTTGTCTTAGAATCAATGCTAAGTATCAGTTCCAAGGCAGAAGAGCAGTAAGGGCTAGGCAAAAAGAGGATGAGTAACTTGCCCAGGATCATACAACTAAGAAATATTTGAGGTCAAATTTAAACCCATGACCTCCCATCTCTAGGCTTGGGGCTCATCTTTAGAGGAGAGGGAAAGAGTAGACTAAAATGACATCTAATGCCCCCTTCCAGACCAAACCATTGGTCTAATGAACATCCAATATAATCTGCTAATTTTATAGAGGGGAAGACAAACTAGCATTGGTGAAATAATTTTCCCATGTGGCCAGAAAATGGTAGAGGTGAAAGAACTCAGATTTCCTCAGTTCTCAAACATTTTTTAAGCTGATGCTTTGAACCATGTCTGGTAATAGAAATAGTAATAATAATAGCTAACATCTCCATAGCTCTTACTATGGGCCAGGAACTGAACTAAGTGCTTTGTAATATATCTCATTTAATCCTCACAACAGCCTGGGAGATAATATTTTACTATCTACCTAATATTTGTTGTAGGTTTTTATCTACCGAATTATCTACCTACATATTTTATTATCTATTATTATCCACACTTTACAGATGATAAAACTGAAACAAACAGAGGTGAAGTGACTTGCTCAGGGTCACACAGCCAGGAAATATCTGGAGCCACAACTGAACTCAGATCTTCCTGACTTCAGGTCCAGTGCCCTATCCACTACACAACCTAGCCCCCCCCAAAAAAAAAACAACCCCTGAACACTACTCCCACCCCAGAAAAAAACCCTGATGTAATCTCTGATTTCATCAAGTTTATATTCTAATAGGGAATACAATATGTAACTATCTAGGAACATGTAAGATACATACATGTAGCGAATAAAATGGTCATTGGAAAGGGGAAAGTATTAGTATTTTGGGAGACTGGGAAAGACAGGATTTGATCTGAGTCTTGATGGAAACCAGGAAAACCAAGAGGCAGAAATTAATGTGGGCAGAGTTCCCAACATGGGAGATGCCCAGTACAAAGGCTCAAAGATGGCAGAAGAAGTACTGAGTTCAAAGAACTGCTAGTGTTCTGACTCTCAGTCCTTTCTATTTCATCGCTCTGCTCCAAGTTATCATCACAGAATCATTACATGGAATCTGAAACAACATATTCGTGCAAAATTTTTTAGAAGATTTTTATAAATAGATTAAAGAGCCTATCCCAGGAGGAAGAGTGGCCTCACACAAGCAGAAGAGGAAACCACTTGTGTGACATTTGAAGGACAAGAAACACAGAATATCTCATTCCCCTAAACTCGGGTTAAAAGACAGCATGATTCTTGTTAAATTCTTGTTAAACTAGGAGATTCTTAATAAAATATAAATACTTCAGGGAGGGAGTAACACATTAATCCCTGGGCAGTCATTAATACCTCAAACAGATTGGTTTACTGAGTTAAGAGACTGTCCCCTTGAATGACAGACAGCAATCTGTGGAAGAACTGATCATCAGGCATGTACATTTTGATGGTAAGGCCAGAGGAGTGAGATAAGCTTGAGATATGAATTACCACCCACCAAAAGGAGGCCCAGCTTTATCCAAATAGGAGTGAGGGGTAAGTTCTGGGTTCTGAGAACAGAGAACAGAAAGGAAGGTCTAAAGAAAATCTTTATCCACTTCTTAATTTTTCCCACAATTGGACATACTTCTGGAGTTCCATGATAGATTATTTAGAATGATTTATAGTAAATCAGTACTCAGTCTAGAGCTCTTTAAAGCATGAAAGAGATGTTTAATTCATTTTCCATTAAAAAAAAACCAAATAGGGGAAAAAAGGAAGAGAAAAAAATTAGTTGTATAATCTAATATCTGAAATTTTCTCATAGCTAAAATGATTCATTTTTTAATAGCAATGAATATTTATGATTAAATTTTATAATGCTTTTGTAGGGCCTGAAGAGACTCCAAATTTCTGATTTTATCACTGTACAGAACTGCCTATATGGAATTTTCCTCCACCACTACAGATCAACAACTCCTATGTAATTTATAGTGTTATAGAATTGTGTGTGGCATTTAGAAGTTACGTGATTTTGCTCAGAGTCCCATAGTCAGTAGGTGTCTGTGGCAGGACCCACAACCAGATTTTGATGGCTCCAAGCAGGTCGTTTATCTACGATGCAATGCTGCCTCTAAAAATAAGTACTTATCTTTAAAAACTTATTTTGTTAAAAATAATTCAACACAGGAGCATCTGGGTAGCTCAGTGGATTGAGAGCCAGGCCTACAGACGGGAGGTCCTAGGTTCAAAATGGCCTCAGACACTTCCCAGCTGTGAGACCCTGGGCAAGTTACTTGACCCCTATTGCCTAGCTCTTACCACTCTTCTGCTTTGGAACCAATACACAGTATTGATTCTAAGACGGAAGGTAAGGGTTTAAAAAAAAATTGAACATGTTTTGTTGCTTTAAAATATCTAGAATACCTAATCTGGTTGTTTTAATTAAAGCAAACAATTTAAGTATTTGTTTATGCTGATGATTATCCTCTTCCTAATACAGCATGGCAAAAATACCCATAAATAGCCAACTACCCACAATTAAGTTATTGAATTGAAGATGATTCATCATGTAGGGCCTTCATAAGTATGTGTTCCAACTAGTTTGGTAAACACAATAACTAAATCATTGTTCAATTTCATTCTCTAGATGCAAAATTAATTTTTAAAAATGCAAATATATAATAATTCTTAGGTTGCCAGTTGCCTAGTACTCTGCCTCGTACTTCCTATTTCTCTCACTACCATACCATACCCTACACTCAAGACTCTCTATTGAAAATAAAACCTAGATGTGAGCACAGCTGCTCACAATTTAGAAAAGCTACATAGCCTTAATCATTGCTGGATTCATAATGGTAAACATTGTATAGAGGATACTAACAACTAGACCATGAATCACAAATGCATCCTCAAGTACCACTATGGCCATATAACTATAGGAATGCACTACCATGGGCTTCCAGATTTTATACTGGTCCACACTCACCATTTTCTCTTACACCAAAATCATACTCAGAATATAACGATATGGACTCCAACTTCTGAATTTCTCCTTACTTACTGACCACAATCACTCTCTCCTTCCATGCTCTAGGACTCACTAAGACCAGACTGGCTTTTGACTGCTCCTCATTACATACTCTAGTCCTTTACCTATGTTCTGATGCCCTAATTTCTCCTGCAGAACTACAATCATTCCATTTCCTAACTCCCTAAACTGGAAAGAGATTTAGAAAGGACTCTTACATTTATGGCAATTTCAACATCTTCCTGACTCCAGGCCTGGTGCTCTATCCACTGCACCAGCTAGCTACCCTAATATATTAGTAATGCATTGATTTGGATAAAAAAGTTACTAGATGTGACCCCAGATCTGCTATTACAACCCTGGGCAAATCATTTCATTTCTTTGAGTCTTTAACATCTCTCAGTTCTTTTCTATCCATACATCTATGATCCCTAATAATAGCATCTACCTCACAGGGCTGTTGTGCCAAATGAGACAATCTATGTAAAGTGCTTTGAAAACCTCAAAGCATTACATAAATGCTAGCCATCTCCTCACTTAACTTGAAGGTCAACTATATATTAATCATTTTGCTCTATCCTGCTTACCCCAGAAATCATCCTCTTTGGCAACTAAAAACCACAACCCAAAAACAAAGCAAAGAGTTCATTAGTTCTGTTTTTTCCTCATCACTCATTGTCTTTGTGCTATCACCACTGAGCAAGGGCCTTAGTCTTTCTTTGATCTTCCCTTTGCTTCCAACATGGATTTTTTAAGGCAGAGACTTAATTAATGATGTTTCTCTCTTTGTTTTGTTCTTATTCATTTGGACATTTAGAGCAATACATTTCTTTCGAAGCACCAGGTTGGCAGTTTCCCATACTTTGATGTGTGGTAGTTCTGTTCTGGTCATTTTCAAAATATTTTGTTACTGTTTTGATTTCCTTCATGATCAAGACAATATTTAAGATGGTAAAACATTTTATTGTGATGTTATCTTTTTCCCCTTTTATTTAAAATATTTTTCCATGGTTACATGATTCATGATCCCCCTTCCCACTCTTTCCTCCCCCCTTCCAAAGCCAACAAGCAGTTCAATGTTTTCTAAGAATGTAGAATTTCTACCTTTCTGTTTTTACTAAGTGCATCAGTTTTGCAAATGATAAAACCAACTCCTCTCTTCTATTCACTTCCCCAAGAATAGTAAGCCATCTTCACAATACCTTTTATGTCATACAGTTTTGTTTATATTGAGAAAAGTCAACAGGGAGAAAGCATTTTATTTAAGTCCTTGTTTGTCCAACATAGATTTTGCACTTAGAATACCAAGTTAAATTAGTATTTTTTCCAATAGTCTAAAAGTTGTGTAACTATTTATGAAAGCAGAAGATGCCAAAATTGATCAAATGGGAAACAGAAAGCATGAAATAATCAACCAATAACAGAAGAAATGGAAAGACACAAATCAATTATCCCTTAAAAGGGCACCTAATCCTGATGAATACACTCTAGAACTTTTTAAAATTTCAAACAAGATAAGGACCAACAAAGAAACCACAGGCCAATTTCACTCATGAGCATAAGCATAAAAGTAAATAAAATCTTAGCAAACAGAATGCAATAACATAGTGGATCCACTAGAATTTATCCTAGGAAATGCAGGAGAGGCTATCAATATAATACATTGCAATAACAGAAAAACAATTTAAAACTATTATCTTAAAGGGCTGCTCAAGAGACACCATAGCATAATGAAAAAAGGGATGGTCTTCAATTCAGAAAGACATGGGACACATCAAGCCTAGGGAGAAGTAGAATATGGTTAGATGCTTACTTGATGAAAATTGTTATACTCTTTACATTTTGGCCCCCTGGGGCAAAGCCCCTGTCACCCTCCCATACAGCTCAGCTAGATTCATCCTCTTATTCTAGTCTATTGAGATCTTTTTCACAGTCTTCCAATATATTAGGTATATGTTAACTAGGACAGATTTAGGGTTGTGAGGGTTACCTGAATTTGATCCCATGTCTGCTACTTAACTACTTTGGGTAAGTCTTCCAATATATTAGGTATATGTTAACTAGGACAGATTTAGGGTTGTGAGGGTTACCTGAATTTGATCCCATGTCTGCTACTTAACTACTTTGGGTAAGTCATTTATCCTCTCAATATCCTTGGCCACTCTCTAAGATGATGATGTCAAGTTTCAGGGAAGGTACTGATTTGTAATGGTAAAAGTATTTCCTCATCATTTTACCAATATCAATTAAATCATAGCTCCAGTCCCCATTCCTATAATTGACAAGATATTTGATCATCTTGATGACACATGTAAAACCCAGAGGAATTGTGTTTCGGCTACAGGAAGGGGGGATTGGGAAAGAACATGAATCTTGTAATTATGGAAAAATATTCTAAATTAATTAATTAAATAAAATTTTCAAAACAAAAAAGATATTTGATCATCTAAACTCTGGAGAGATTGCTTGATTTAGATTAGGTACTGAAAGCCTCTCTGGGCTACTCTGCTAGTATTATTAGGCCAATGGCCCATGGGCTCAAATTTGAAGCTTTCTTACTGGTCTTTGGATTTTCCCCTTCTTCTTGGAGGTGAATCTTCTTTTGAAATTTGAAAAGAGCCTTGCCAGTCACCAAAGTGCTCTCAGGGTAAGTGGCTGTGTCTTCTGCTCTACTTTTAGCCTAGCATAACATGTCCATGGGATGGTCTTTACTCTGTAGCCCTTTACATCTGTGATCTGCTCAAAATATGATCTGTAAAAATTCCCAGAATAACAGAAATACCTTGCTAGATCCTGTTCTATAATATTCCAAACATGCATTTGACCTGAAATAACTGCCTTAGAGTAATTTGATAGTATATACAAGTTTTGCTTTGTTTTTTAGAAGTCTTAAGTACTCTTCCCTCTTATAGAAGTAAAGAATTCGAGAACTAGAAGGGATTTTAATGGCAATCTAGTCAAACACCAAAGGAATAGCCACTATAACATACCAGACAAGTGTCATCCACCTCCTGCTTAAATACTTCAAAGAGAGAACCTCCAAATCCTTGGAGGCAGACTATTCCATTTTTGGACAGCTCTAATTATTAGAAAGTTTTCCCTCATATCAAGCTCTTTAAATTCCAAACAGTCTCTTGATTTGTACCAAGAAAAAAGTACTGAAGTATCCTTTCTGAACATAAGAAAGAAAAATATATTCAAAATTTTTAAATGATGCATTAGAACTTTTAATAATAGTTACAAGAAACAAAAAGTAAATAAAAGGCATAAATAAAGGAAAAAATTAAAATTCAGTTTTCATAGATAATATAATTGTGTCATAGAAAACTAAAAGAAATGAATTGTAAAATGGTAATGGGTCTAGCAAGATATGGGAAACTCAGACTAATGACATCCTTATACACTGGTGACCTAGCTAGAAAATATAATTTTAAAAGATTTATTGACAGCAATAAAATATTAAAATTTTGTTTATTAATTTGATCCAAGGGACTTAGTAAATATGTATTTTCCCTAAAAGGAAAAAAAATAAAATAAAGCACTGATAAGTTCTCCAGGCCTGTTTTCCTATCTTTAAGTAAATAATAATAGTTAGCATTTATATAGTGCTTTTAGGTTTGCAAAAAGCTCTAAATATATAATCTCATTTGTTCCTCAAACCTTATGAGGCAACCAGTGTTATTTTCCTCACTTTTCAACTGAAGAACTGAGACCTAGAGAAAGTAAAGGGTTTGCTCATGTTTATCCACTTTCTGTGTTTCTGAAGCAAGATCTGTACTTACGACTTCCTGATTCCAAGTCCACTTCTCTACCTACTGTGCCACAAACGAATGAGTTGTATTAGATGATCTCAAAAGCCTATGATCCTAAATGGCAGGCTGTATATTGGTCCTGACTGGGAAAAACTAAAAATACTAGAGATTAAAATACTTGATTAAGTCAAAATGTAGAATGTATATGATATCAATTAAAGTGCTAATAAGATAGTTTCTAGAACTTCACAAACTGAGTAAAATTCATCTGGAAGAATAAACAAATACAAATATTAAAAGTATTTTTAAAATATTCATGTTAGATTAAAATACTTAAAAGTATAAATTATAAAAACTATATATTGAATTCAAAATATGAGAAAAGGAATTGTTGTTACTAGGCAGAGGAGGAATAACATGTTTGCTTCTCAAACTACATCTCCCAGAAGTCGCCTTCAGCACACTCAGTTTAAAAGAGTACTGGAAATTTTGGATAGTGGGTGAAATCTTAGAAGATAAGAGTCAGGAAAAAGCTAGGAGTGTGAAAACGGAAGCTAGTGAAATTAAAGGACTGGCAACAGGATGAAAGACAATTGACAGGGTAAAAGAGGGCAACAGTACAGAAATGGACAACTAGAAACAGAGAGATGGAGAAAGTAGAGCCACTGGAAGCTCTGGTGCCCAAAGAATCAAGGCCTGCCACCTGCTGTTCCAAAACCAAGAGGTGATTGAATAGACACTATTCTAGCAGTCTAACACCCAGATGTGAATTTAAATGCTTTTTTTTTCTGAAGGAATGTGATGTATGAGTATTGCATGGGACCATGAATCACCAGTTGTCTTTTGGTGGTAATGGTGAGGAGGTGGCAGCAATTTGAGTGTGGGTACTACTCAGTAGCTCACTAATTTCCTTTTTTTACTCTACTTCGTGATTTAATAAAATGTTTTATTGGATTTATGTACTTGGCACTTGCTTAGCAATGAAGTGAACACCCAGGTTGGGAGCTTGTAAGCTGTGGATTTAAATAGCTGATCAACTCCAAAACAGTATCCAGAACCCAGGAAGTGGTAGTCTTAATGTAGTAAGAGGTAGGGGGAAGGAAAGCATACATAACTATACTATAAAAGAGAATTTAAATCTTTTTAGAGATTTAAATTGTTATACACATATACATATACATATAGATAAACATATACATATGTGAATGTATATGTGTATAAATTACTTTTTCTATTCACCAGAAGTGGTACTGAATTTTTTAGTTGAGAAATGTATGGTTAGAAAAGGAGATAGGGTACTCATGTAGCAAGAATAAGAAATAATGCAGTGCTAACAAATGCTGGTACCTACAGTGAATTAAGAGCTCAAGTAGGTAGGGTCAATCTTGTATGGAATATTTATGGGAGATCATGAATAAAATGAGATGTGGATGAGTTATAATCTATAAAATTAGAAGAGGTACACATTGAGTGAAATATTGAAACATAATGTGTTTGAAACAAAATAAAAAACTGTCACCCTCTGAAATAAAAGCTAACACAACTCAACATAAATTGAATGAGATTAGAGCTTAGATGAATTTCAGGGAATCAATTATCTAAAATGCAACATTATCCACTGCTCAATCAATAAGCATTTATGAAGTGCCATGCCAGGCACTAAGGAAATAAAACTGAAATGGTGCCTGCCCTCAAGGAGCTTACATTCTATTAGGGAAGAGGCATGTATACATGTATGTGTGTGCATATGTAAATATGCACACACATGTATCACATATATTTAGATAGATGATAGATAATTGAATAGGGAGGCAAGTTTTAGAGGAGGTGCTAACAGCTGGGTGAGCTACATAAACTTCATCTAGAAGATAGCAACTGAGCAGAGATGTGAGGGAAACAAGATAGAGATGAGATGGGAGTGCATGCTAGGTATGAGGGCACAGCTAGTGGGAAAGTACTGTTGGGAGATAATGTCCTGTGTGAGAAACAGTTAGAAGGTTGGTTTGGCTGGACAATAGTGTTGGTAAGTGTAAAACAAAAAGTAATAAATAATAAAGCTAAAAAGGTAGATTGAGGGCAAGGGTGAAGGACTTTAAAAGCTCAATAGAGGGCCTTATATTCATTTCTAGAAGCAACAAGGAGTCACTGGAGTTTGTTGAGCACAGAAATTATATAGTCAGACCTGTGCTTCAGGAAAACCAGTTTGGCAAGTGATCCATAAGTAATGTGTGCATCTTAAACTAACAGAGGAGGGCCTGCATATAGTCTAAAAAAAACGGAATATCAGAGAATAAGAATTTGCTGGCGTTGAGAATTTCACCATGATAGGCAGTAACATTCCTGATCAGTGGATAGCAATATTTGTCACTCAATCAAATAAATCAAAATAATTAGAAGCTATTATATAATATGAGGGTAGTATTCTTTTAAGATTTCTCAGTTCCTTCTACCCAGTGTGTAATTATTAATTTAGTGTTTCAAGTAGACTTCAAGAGAATTTGCTGACCAGTCAACCTATGATTATGATTATGTTGGTAATCTCCATAATTTAATAAATTGAAATTCTAGTTTATTAATCAGTTTTTTATGAGTTTGGTTACCAATAATTATTTCAGCTCAGAGCCATATCACCTCTGTATAAGCTGAAAAAATCAAATTTCAGAATCTGAAATGTTTAGGACAAGATTCTGATCCTGTGGCGACCCTGCCATGAACTGTCAATTTATAAGGCCTAGTATGTGGGTGAGTTTCCTAGGTCTTTGTCTTTTTTTTATTTTTAAACTTTATCTTGAAATCTGAACTTATGTATCAAAAAAAACAATTTCTATGCACAAAGCAGGATACAAAAAGATTTTATATGAACCCACGAATTTCACAGAGATTGCACTTTTTAAATGTATATGATGAATTCCACACATTCCTCTAAAAACTGTACTGTTTGTCTGTTCTTTTTGTATTCTTTGGTATATTAAAAAACATGTTTCAGCGGCATCACAATTGCTAAAATCCTAGCACCACATTTAACTTAGAGACAAAAGGGGATATTTTAAGTGCCACATAAGGATTGATTTGTGTTTGGTCTATTCTAGTCTTCATAGTTTCCATTTCTTAAGTAATATTTATCACTTTCTCATCTGAGCTACTTATTCTTCTTCCAAATCTTCTAAGAACCACTCAGTAGTATTAAAACGACTGTAGTATTAAAAAAATTTTTTTGATACATTTTGGATTTCAAGCTATTTTCCTCCCTTCCTTTCAACCCTATACTAAAAGAGGCCAATATTTGACACTTATAAATGTGAAACCATCTAATACATAGAGTGTACCTTGGTACTCATCATTAATTTATTCTAAAAGGTAGACTGAGACCCTAAAAGTTTGAGTACCAAATGAATTTTTCCCATATGGAATAATGTAAATTGAACTAATTATTCCAGATACTTAGAAAACCCAGATTTCATAAGGAATTTTATGCTTTAAAGGAGCTGTATTTTACTAAATAAATATTATATAATTATATATTTATGTAGAAATATATAATTACATAAATATAATACTAATACTATGTAAACATAAATAAAAAATAAGAATTAAATAAAATAAAATAATTTTAACTTATCTTCACCTGTATTGAGAGTTGTTCACAGCCTAAGGGGGCAGTGGGGAAGAGAAATATTTTATTATCTGGAAGAGGAATCCCCTTCCATAATGTTTGAGGGCAACTGTCCTTCTGGAGTTCTTCCTCTTTCTGTCCCTTATCATCATGGAGTCCTCCTTGAGATTCACTTCTAAGCTTCAAAAGAAACCTATCCAATGATGTTTGGTTTTGTCCTCCTTTCAAAATTCCTTTAAAGTGGGAAATAAACAAAAGATCAAGAATATCAAGGGAAATAATGAAAAAAAAATGTGAAGGAAGGTGGCCTAGCAATACCAGATCTTAAACTGTATTATAAAGCAGTGATCATCAAAATCATATGGTACTGGCTAAGAGACAGAAGGGAGGATCAGTGGAACAGATTTGGGGTAAGTGACCTTAGCAAGACAGTGTAGGATAAACCCAAAGATTTTGGGACAAAACCCCCTATTTGACAAGAACTGCTGGAAAAATTGGAAAATAGTATGAGATTAGGTTTAGATCAACATCTCACACCATATACCAAGAAGGAAACAATAAGTAAATTAGGTGAACACAAAATAGTATACTTGTCAGCTCTTTGGGAAAGGAAAGATTTTAAGACCAAGCAAGAGTTAGAAAAAATTACAAAATGCAAAATAGATAATTTTGATTACATTAAATTAAAAAGGTTTTGTACAAAGAAAACTAATGCATCCAAAATTAGAAGGGAAGCAACAAATTGGGAAACAATCTTCATTACAAAAACCTCTGACAAAGGTTCAATTACTTAAATTTACAAAGAGCTAAATCAATTGTACAAAAAAATCAAGCCATTCCCCAGTTGATAAATGGGCAAGGGAAATGAATAGGCAATTTTCAGATAAAGAAATCAAAACTATTAATAAGCACATGAAAAAATGTTCTAAATTTTTTATAATCAGAGAAATGCAAATCAAGGTATCACCTCACACCTAGCAGATTGGCTAACATGACAGCAAAGGAAATTAATGTTGTGGAGGGGATGTGGCAAAATTGGGACATTAATGCATTGCTGGTGGAGTTGTGAATTGATCCAACCATTCTGGAAGGCAATTTGGAACTATGCCCAAAGGGTACTAAAAGACTGTCTGCCCTTTGATCCAGCCATAGCACTGCTGGGTTTGTACCCCAAAGAGATAATAAGGAAAAAGACTTGTACAAGAATATTCATAGCAGCACTCTTTGTGGTGGCAAAAAATTGGAAAACGAGGGGATGCCCTTCAATTTGGGAATGGCTGAACAAATTGTGGCATATTTTGGTGATGGAATACTATTGTGCTCAAAGGAACAATAAAGTGGAGGAATTTCATGGGAACTGGAATGACCTCCAGGAATTGATGCAGAGTGAAAGGAGCAGAACCAGGAAAACATTTTACACAGAGACTGATACACTGTGGCACAATCGAATGTAATGGACTTCTCTACTAGTTGGAGGGACATATGAGAAAGAATGCTATCCACATCCAGAGGAAGAACTGTGGGAAAAGAAACACAGAAGAAAAACAACAGCTTGATCACATGGGTCGGTGGGGCTATGATTGGGAAAATGGACTCTAAAAGATCACCTTAGTGCAAATATTAATAAGGAAATGGATCTTGATCAATGGCACATGTTAAACTCAGGGGAACTGTGCGTCAGATACAGGAGACAGGTGGAGGGAGGGGAGGGAAGTAACATGAGTCTTGTAACCATGGAAAATTATTCTAAATCATCTAATTAAATAAAATTTTAAAAAATAAAATAAAATAAAGTAACAAGCTAAAAAAAATAAAAATTAAAAAATAAAGTGGAAAATAGTCTTGTCACTTAACAAATTTACAATTCTCTTTGTTAAAGCTTCATGATAGTGACTTTTTCAACAAAGTATTTCACTTCCACCCATTTTGCTCACATTTCTTTGATTAATGAAGTGGACATCCTTCTTTGTCTGCTCCTCCCCTGAAGAAAACTCCCCCTCCCTCCACTAAGTTGTTGTTGCTCCCTTTGAAGTTTATGCAGCTCCTCAATGTTGAGCTCTTCTTTATGTTCCTGAACTAACATGTAATCCTTTATTTCAGCTGGAGCAAGCATATGCTTCCTGAAATCTCAACGCCAACAAGTTCTAGCAAGCGCCAAGTGCCAAGCAAACCTCAAATATCATGACAACTTTTTTTCATCAAAATGCTTTGAATACCATATTCAAAGAGTTCTAAAACTATCTGACTATACTTCCATATCAGTTTTCTCTCTGGAGGTGGATAGCATCTTTCCTTATAGGTCCTTTACATCTGGTTTGAATAATCATATAACTCAGAATATTTTAGTTATTCACAGTTACTCTTCAAACAATATTGCTGTTACTGTATACAATGTTCTCTTGGTTCTGCTCATTTAGTTCTTTGTTATTTCATTCAAGTCTTTCCAGGTTTTCTTTTTTTTTTTTAAACCATTACATCTTCCATCTCAGAATTAATACTATATATTAGTTCTAAGGTAGAAGAGGATATGAACTGGCAGTTTGGGGAAGAAGAAATCAGTGTTCATACAATCATCTAAGAAGATGCTCTGAATTATTATTGTTGGAGAGATACAAATTGGAACAGTTCTGAGATACTATCTCACACTTATCAGATTAGCTAAAATGAGAGAAGGGGAAGATGACAAATATAGGAGGGGATATAGATATAGGGATATAGAACAATAAGGACACTAAAACACTTTTGATGGAACTAGCTGGACATAGTAGAACTATGAACTAGCTGGTCTAACCTCTTTGGAGAGCAATCTGAGTATAAAACTGTGAATACTCTGACCCAGCTACTGACCCTGCAACAATTAGGCTTATGTCCCAAGGAGAACAGGGAAAACAGGAAAAAAGCCTATATGCTCTAAAATATTTATAGCAACTCTCTGCAGTGGCAGAGAACTGGAAATTGGGAGAAAATTTTACAAAGTTCTCTACATATTTAAGAAAATCTTAGGACAAATCTTGCTGGATTGAGAGACAGGCCTAGAGAAAGGAGGTGCTGGGTTCAAATTTGACCTTAAACACTTCCTAGCTGTGTGTCCTGGGCAAGTTACTTAACCCCTATCAGCACTTACCACTCTTCTATCTTGGATCCAATACACAGTACTGATTCCAAGACAGAAGGTAAGGGTTTAAAAAAAATCTAAAAAAGATTTTTTTTACATTTTCTACTTCCTTTCTATTCTTAGCTACATTAGTTTTATTTGTACTAAAATTTTTTAATATAATCAAAATTATCTATTCAATATCCCATAATACTATCTCTTATTTATTCTCACAAATTTTTCTGCCCATAAATCTGAGGGATAATGTTCCATTTTCTTCTCTTTTTTAAATTTTTTATTATATACTTCATCATTATCAAAAAACATTTAAATAAACAATTGTATAAAAATATGCAAAACTACCAACTCCATATTGTTTATAAATAAGTAAATTATATATGTGTGCTAATATAAACATCCTCTGCTTTTGAGTTCCCTTTGGATTTGTTTTACTTTGATACTTTTTCCCCTTGATTTTGTGTCTGTTTTTTAAAATGCAATCCTAGTATGTATTATTCTTATTCTCTTCCTTTCATTTCTTCAAGAATTTCTCTTTTCTTTGTATTTCCAATATTTGTCATTTCTAATAACATATTACATTCAAATATCACAATCTATTCAGTCATTTCTCCCAATCATGACATTTGTATTATCCAAACAAAGTGTCAATAAATATTTTCAGCCACACACAGCTTTTAACCTTCTCAGTAATGCCTTTAGGGCCTAATCCTAGTACTGGGATCCCTAGGTCAATGAGCATGAACAGCTTTATAGCTCTTAATGTATATTTCCATCTTGTTTTATATATATATATATATATATGTATATATATATATGTATATATATATGTATATATATATACATATATATATATATATATATATATATATATATATATATATATAAACAATTCACAGCTGCTCTAGCAATGAAATATTAGGCCTGTTTCTCCATGTTTCTGTAAGCATTTAATTTAATCAATTTAGCCCATTCTCAGTTAGCATATGTTCCCAGGTCCATATTTAGCTAGACAGGTCTTTAGGCAGCAGACACAATCGATTGCCAGGACCATACTATTTTCACATCAAGTCTTTCCAGCTTGGTCATACCCAGTGGAACTTTTGTTCCAATGGTACAACTCCTCAAGAATGGATGATTACCTCCAGAGTATGAATATTAAAGATTTTTGCAGAATATTTGTGCTCTTTAAGCCATTGTTGTTCCAACAGAAACTAAATTTGGATTATGTATATGCTCAGGCACATATCTACTATTAATCTTATGTAGTTATGTGGAGATTCTCCAGATAACTATCACTCTTGTTGCCTTGGGAAGTCATGAAATCCCCCTTGTCCAATTCTAATTTCTAATGAGTTATTTTCTTCTGTGAATTTCTGAATCTCTTTTTCTATTTGCATCTTTTTTTTCCATAATGTTACTGATTTTTTTTGCATTTTTTCCCTAAATTTTCCTCAGCATCTCTCATTTGTTTTTTTGAGGTCTTTTGAAAGATCTTCCAAAAGTGTTTTTTGAGCTTGTGATCATTTGATGTTTTTCTTTGCTATTTTAGAAGTATTTTTATTTCACATTTCTCTGAGTCTGAACCACAATCTTCTCTGCCCCCTAAATAGCTATCAATATTTTTCTTTCTTTCTTTCTCCTTTCCTTATTCACTTTATTTTTTCAATTTTTGTGGCCAGGCCAATAAGATTATTAGCTTTATGCAAGACTCAGACTCTTTTCCCAGGATGTGAGGGATGGTGCCTCAGGCGTTAGGAATTTTTGTTTATTTCCTGCACCCTATTTAGTTCTCATTTCAATAATCCAGGGTCATATGTAATCCCTGGTCCCACCAGCTCAAATTAAAATCTGTGATTGACCTCAGCTGTTCCAATCAGAGCCCCCAAGCTGTTCTACCACTGCAAGAAGACAGCTTACTTCTCCCCTGTGATGGTGGTCAGGGACTCCACTCTCCTGTGGATGACTACAGTTGATAGGGCTCTAACACCTCAACAACAGCCCTCACTAGTATGTACTCCTTCCTCACTCTTTCTCTCCTGAAGCTGCCACCTGGGATAGAACAGGTATCTGGTTGGTGCCCTTGGGCCCCTGAAGTTCCTCTGTAGTCAACAGTTAACCCCCAGCTTTGGGTGAGTGGAAATCTCTAGGGCTAAGGCTATATGACCTACCCAGATGCTCACAGGCCTTGCTGCCTATTGACTCCATCAACATCTGCCACTGGGATGTAACCTCAAAAGTCCAGCAGACAATCTGAGACTACTGGTCCTATCCCCAAAGTCGGCCACTTGTTTGTTGTTAGCACTATCTGTTGAGACTGAGGCCAGCAAGACCTTTCTTCTCTTTGTCCTTGGCTGCTCAGCTTCACTTATGACTCTTATCTGGTTTTACCTCTTTTAGCATTGATTCTATGGAGTTATTTTTATTAACTTGTGGGCCAATTCAGAAAGTAAGGTACTCTCATGCCTCCATCATCTTCACAATCCCCTCCTCTCTCCAATTAATTTTTTTAAATTTTATAGTATTTTATTTGATCATTTCCATGCATTATTCATTAAAGACAAAGATCATTTTCTTTTCCTCTCTCCCACCCCCCGTTCTTGATTCAAACCCATTGCCATGTTGTTAATATTTGCATTAGAGTGTTCGTTTAGAGTCTCTCCTCTGTCATGTCCCCTCAGCCACTGTAGTCAGGCAGTTGCTTTTCCTTGGTGTTTCTACTCCCTCAGTTTGTCCTCTGCTTATGGATAGTGTTTTTTCTCCTATATCCCTGCAGATTGTTCAGGGACATTACACTGCCACTAATGGAGAAGTCCATTACGTTCAATTATACCACAGTGTGTTTGTCTCTGTGTACAATGTTCTCCTGGTTCTGCTCCTCTCGCTCTGCATCACTTCCTGGAGGTCGTTCCAGTCTCCATGGAATTCCTCCACTTTATTATTCCTTTTTGCACAGTAATATTCCATCACCAACATATACCACAATTTGTTCAGCCATTCCCCAATTGATGGGCATCCCCTCGTTTTCCAATTTTTGGCCACCACAAAGAGCGCAGCTGTGAATATTTTTGTACAAGTCTTTTTGTCCATTCCAATTAATTTTTAATCTGCTTCCACAGTCATTTCTTAAGTGTAATTTTTATTGTATCATGATCTGAAAAGGATGCATTTAATATTTCTATTTTTCTTCATTTTTAACTATCAAGTTTTCATGGCCTAATATATGGTCAATTCTTGTAAAGGTATCATGTACTTCTAAGAAAAAGGAAAATTCCTTTCTATTCTCATTCAATCTTTCCACAAGTCTATTATATCTAGGTAATCTAAGATTCTTTTCATCCCCTTGACTTATTTTTTGGGTTAGATTTATCTAGTTTTGAGAAGGGAAGGTTGAAATTTCCCACTCATAGTTTTACTATTTGTTTCTTCTTATAATTCATTTAGTTGGTTTTTTTTTTTAATTTCATTGCTACTGTTGATGGATCAAGTGATTTTGGAGGGCAGTTTGGAATTATACACAGAGAATTATAAAACTGTATATTTATATTTATATATATGTATATTTCCTTGATCTCAAGGAAAGAGAAAAAGAGCCCCTATGTTCCAAATATTTATAGCTGCTCTCTTTGTCATGGCAAAGAATTGGACACTGAAGGAATGCCCATCAATTGGGGAATGAATGAACAAATTGTGGTATGTGATTGTGATGAAATACTACCACACCATAAAAAAAACAATGAACAGACTGATTTTTTTTTAAAAACTTGGGAAGAACTACACAAGATAATGAATGTGAAATGATGAGAAAAAGATTATACATAGCCAGAGAATTAATGCTAGAAGAATAAACTGTGAATGCTACCTCCATAAAGGGAAGAGAAAGGTGAAATATTAAAGACTTAATTTATATGTACATTTTGGCCTCTAAACTCTATTTTTTGTGATGCAGGGAGGGACTGGGATGCTTGTGGATGGGATTTATTATATAGATATGAAGAAAAGTAAGCTGGACATTTAGGAAACTTGTGGTTTCATTTGTATATTTTTCTTTGTATATTGAAATACTTATTTCATGTGGTTTTGTAAAATTTGGAATAAAAAAATTTGGCTGCTATAGCATTTGGTGAATATGTTTAGTATTAATTTTGTTTCATTATCTACTAAACCTTTCAAATCTTTCAACATAGTTTCCCAGCTTATCTCTTTTAATTAAATCTATTTTAGCTTTAACTGTATCTGGGATCATGATTGCTACCTCTGGCTTTTTGTTGTTTGTTTTTTTTTTAATCAGCTAAAGCATAATAAATTTAATGCCAGTCAGTAATTTTTACTCTATGTGCTTCTCTCATTTTAAAATGCATTTCTTGTAAAAAACATATTGTTGGGTTCTAGGTTTTGATTTATTTTGCTATCCATTTCCATTTTAGGATGAGTTCATCCCATTTACATTCAAAGTTAAAATTATTAGTTGTGTATTTCCCTGCATTCCATTTTTCCTGTTTATTCTTCTCCCAGGTCCAATGAGAAAAAGGGTCCCATACTATCCAGCCTCCATTCTATCTTCCCCTCCACTGTAAGTGTTTTTCCATTCATGCCTCTTTTGTATGAGGCAATTCACTCCACTTTCACTCTCCCTACTGAATTTATAGCAGCTCTCTGTGTCGTGGCATTTGCCCAAGTGTGGTCTCTACTCCTCTGGTTCATGCCTTCATCTGTGAGTAACCTCAGGTACTCTTCTTTGCCCCTGAACCACAATGATGGACCCCAGTACCTCTGCTACCATAGAAGTACTTGCCCACCATGATCCCTCATTTAACTGTAAGCATCAGTTTGCCTTTCTGTCCTAGAACCAAAACCAGGGACTCTGTTCTCCTCCAAGTGACCACAACCAGTGGTCATTTATGCCCTTCTGCAATTGCCTCACTGGCACAATCCATATCAGTTTGCTCCTCTCACTTGCTGCCATAGACTTTATTTTTCTAAACATACTTTAACAAGTATTTTTAATCTGTCCTCCCCACCAACTAGGGGAAAACAAATCAGAAACATAAAGCCTTCTGGCAAAACAAATTCCCACACTAACCATGTCCAAAAATAAATATCTCTACATTCCAAGTCCATTACTTTGTGTCAGAAGGTGAGTGAGGTATTTCATGTTCTTTTGGAATCGTGGTTAATCATTTATAGATCAGAATTCTAGTCTTTCAAAGTTGCTTTTCTTTATAATGATATCACTGTATGAATCATTCTCTTTCTGCTCATTTCATTGTGCATCAGTTTCCTCTGATTTTCCCAGTTTCCTCTGATGTAGTTCATCACTTCTAAAGGCACAATACTATTTCATCACATTCATATACTACTATGATGGGGAGAGTATTCCTCAACAGGGCAGCCCTTCACTTGTGGTAAAGAATGTTATCCATCTCCAGAGAAGGAACTATTGGAGTTGGAATGAAGAACAAAGCATACTATTTTTTCACTTTAGTTCATTTGTGTTTTTATTTGGGGGGTTTGGTTTTATATGAGTATTCTCTTACAATAATGAACAACATGGACATATGTTTTGCATGATAATACATGTATAATCCAGATCAAATTGCTTAGCATTGCCAGAAGTGGGGAGGGAAGGGAAGAAGAGATTGGATCTTATAATTTCAGAAGATGTATGAGGAAAATTGTTTTAACATGTAATTGGGAAAATAAAATGTTTAAAAAAATAGGACACCCCCTCTCCTTCATTTCCAGTTTTTAGCCATCACAAAAAGAACTGCTATAAATATTTTTCTACAAAGATATTCTTTTCCTCTTTCCTTGATTTCTTTGGAGTATAGACCTAGTAGTGCTATAATGGATTGAAAGGATAAGCAGTTTGGCAACATTCTGGGCATAATTCCAAATCGTTATCTGAATTACTCTATCAACCTCTTTAATTCTGGGTTTGGGTTTTTGTGTAAGATCTAGGCTCTGGGGGGCAGCTGGGTAGCTCAGTGAATTGAGAGCTAGCCCTAGAGACGGGAGGTCCTAGGTTCAAATCTGGCCTCAGACACTTCCCAGCTGTGTGACCCTGGGCAAGTCACTTGACCCCCATTGCCTACCCTTACCACTCTTCTGCCTTGGAGCCAATACACAGTATTGACTCCAAGACGGAAGGTAAGGGTTTAAAAAAAAAAAAAAGATCTAGGCTCTGCCCTCTACTACCCTTTTGGGTGAGGGGGTTGGCCTTGCTTGGTTTTACCCTGGAACTCCTAGTTCTTACACCGACTTTCAGCTCCTAAGATTGGTCTCCCTTGTTCTTTGAGGTTTGGTATTAGTTTTACAGCAATCTCTGGCATCTTATAAGTTAGAATATTTGGGCCTTTAGAGACTCTGAGCCTGGGTTGTCCTAATCCATGTTAGGTATTTTATTGGTCCTTCCTGGTTGCTGAGGGTTGCTATTCGTGGGAGCTTTCAAGGTTTGACTTTCTGACCATCCCGTTTTCCCAACTCTTGTGCCTTCTGACAAAGTAGGTCCTAATTCTGGTCAAATTGGCATTTATGTTGCTTGAAGAGCCCTCTTATTGTCCAGGCATTTATTCAATTCAGGGTGGAAGATGTTACTTATTGTTAATGGATTTCTTGATTATTATTCTATCTGATATGAATTTCAAGCGTGTTTTTGGAACAGGTGAGAGGAGTTGGGTATAGCTGGCCTCTCATTCAGATAGCCATCCTGATCAAAGTGCAAGTGGTGTTATGTATGTGTGTGTGTGTGTGTGTGTGTGTGTGTGTGTGTGTGTGTGTGTAAGAAGGGTGAAAAATTAGCAGAGAAGGAGCCTATGGACAGGGAGAAATTTAAGGTGAAGAGAGAGGAAATAATGGGAGCAATCTTCTGAAGAAGAGAGTACTTAGGATCAAAGATGCCTATACAGGGTTCAGCCTTGGCAAGAAGAGCTACCTCTTTATTCATGTTAGGAGTGAAGAAGATTGGGTAGGGTGTGTTGGGGAGGACAACATATCTGAGTGGCGTAAGATAAGGAAGAGAGAGGTCAAGAGGGAACTCACTGAAAATGATCTAATTTTTCTTCCCTAAAATATGAGATGGAGTTCTCTATTGAGAAGGTGAGAGGAATGGCTGCCATGGGAGGCTTCAAAAGAAATAAGATTAGAATTATCACTGTGGAAAGTGGGATAGCAAATTACTTACGGAATGGAATGACTAATGCTGCAGTGAGGGCCTAGTTGAGAGAGATTAGGTAATATTTGTAGCAAATCCCATTGGTGTGGCTCCTGTCAGTAGCATGTGAACAAGAGCAAAGGGAAAGGTATGGGTTTGCCATATGAGAATCAAGGGAGAGAAAGAGATTTGAGAGCAGAGAACAGCATGGAGTTGAACTATTGGGATTGATCCTTCAAAATGAATACAATTAATTTAAAGCAGGAGTATTAGCTCATAGAGTAATAAAGGAGGAAGGGATTGGAGTTTCTGATGAGGAAAAGAAGTAAGTTCAAGAATGGTAAGACAAAGGAAGAGATGAAATAGAAGGTTCTGATCTGATAAAGGTTTCTGGAGTTAGCGTTTATTGAAGTGGCAGAAAAAATATATATACATGCAAGTTTTGCTTTTACTGACAAAATGTAAGCACTACCTGAGACAGAGAAGCAATGTATATTATTGTTCATCATCTCACTTTTCTTGAAAGTTGTTTCTCTCTCTCTGTTAGTTCTTTTACTCCTGTATTCGTTTTCTGGCATTATTTTAATATTGGTTGGAGGGGATCATGACCTTGAGCTTCCGTGCTTTACTCCACCATCTTGGTTCTGCCCCCAGAAGTCTGTTCATCATCTCAAAGAGAATTTTACTGACTGCTTCTTGGTTGAAGGTGTCTTAATCTCACCCAATATAAATATAGTTTTAAATCGTATCACTAAGTTCATTATGCTTTAGTCTTCAATTAGTCTAGTCTCCAAGTAATCTGTTCCTTCTACCCATTCTTCTACTGCCTTCCCCACCTAGTTATCTAATTGAATAACATTTTCCCCATGTAACTGAGTAATGTGAATGCACATTCTATTTGAGAAATGCTTTATTTTATGCCCCTTGATCTAAAAATCCCAATCCTATTATCTCCCTCATGTACTACCATTCATTCTGGATCAGTTGAGTCATTTGATGTGTTGCTTGCTCTATGTATATATTTATTCACTCACTTTTATGTGTTCTAAATGATGAAAGATAAAATTAGAATATTGTATATATTAAATTTCCATAGTCCCAAATTCCAGATCAGGAAACAGTTTGAGTAACTTAACTAATACAATTGTCTCCTTTATCTATCACATTTGTTTTCTACAGGTTCTCTCTGTACTAACCTCTACCACTACCATCACCAAAGCCACTAGAGCTTCTCTATGATGAATTCTGAGTGGATGCTCTCCTAAGATGACTGATTATATACCTTGCAGCCTTTTTTTTATGTTCTTGCTCAGCTCCCCAGGAACTCAATCTTGGCAAATAATACTAAAAAGGCTATAAGCATTCAACATAGTGTGGTATGAATTTTTGACTCAAATTCATCTCACCTAAAAAGAACTATAAATGGTGGAGTAGTTGTTGGATAAGCTTGAGTCTATCAGTTCAGAAGTCCTTTCTGTCCTTATTTCCACTAAATTCTATCTCAAATGAAGACTACTGTCTCATCTCAATTTTGCACTGTTTCAATGAGCCCGATGAAATAAAAGGATGGGGAATCATGGAATTACTGAAGCAAATGAGCCTAGATATATACTGGTGCCATCTCCAGGTCACTATAGTTTCCCATTGGTCTTCCTAATGGATGTGGAGAGTTCAAAATCCATTAAAGCTATCTAGTACTACAGGAAGAAAGCTACTACTTGGGCCAAACAAAGTATTGCTTATTCAAACCCTGAAAATCAATGCTGAGTTTCCAAGTGCCATTAGGCATCCTCAGTGACCAGACTGGGAAGATTTGTAGGAGGAAGCAGTAATATACCAAATGATTCCTAAAGGATCTTCATAGGATCAAGATTTAGAGCTGGGAGGTATTTCAGAATTCACTTTGTCCAACTTCCTCAATTTACAGATAGAAGTGAGGCCAGGCCCAGATGATCAAGTAGATAATAAATCCCAGTGCTAATAATCTAAATACTGATTTCTAATCAAGTATTCTTTTTACTATACTTTCAATATAATTTGATTTATATATTCTTGCTTCTTTGAACATAATGACACTAAATAACTCAAAGTGAACTTTATCCCATTATTTGAAGAGGGAACATGGGAATTAAATTAGTCTAAATTATCTTCTCTATGGTCAGGGAATAATAAGTAACTAGCCTTACTATCTTACCATTGCATTGGTAGAGGAAGTAAGTTATTTCCACTCTTTTTTTGTCAATACCACTAGATTTACTGTAATATTTGCTTGTTATTTAACTGCTTACAAATTAATGAATGCACAGACAAGAAACAGGTAATACGGACAATTTTATATCATTAAACATTTAATTGAATTCTTCCAAATTATAGAACCCAACTCCAAAACATGAAAATTACTGCCTGTACTATTCATTTTCACTTTCTTTCTCCAAAGTTTAACACAATAAAATACTTATAGACAAATTAGTTCAGTGCACTTTCAATAACTCACTGGCTGATAACAATGAGACAAAAATGGCTTTTATCCATGAAATACAAACAAGATAGTTCAACATTTTCAACATATTAACATTAAATAAAATAGGGTAAGGGGAATAAAACACTGTCTTTCCACCACACAGACATTTTCCTAGACGACATTAAGTATTTGAGGCAGAGTTTAGCAACATCTGATATCCTAACCAGAAGTTGGCATGCTACCACCTAAAACCTCCACTTTACAATCCCTACTCCTTCCCTACCTCTACAGCTCACCCTTACTGTATACATCTGCTATGATAGCAAAACATTCCCTTCTATATCCATCCCTCCACTGATGACCATACCATGTTCCTTCCATCACCATCACTGACCTAGAATTTTCACTACCTGTCCTTTCTTCACTCTAGTCATGCATTTCCAGAAGAGGCCCAATGTGAATATTCAAGATGAAGAATATTCATACTCTTGAGCTTCCCTGCCACCATTACTGGCCCAGAATTCTTAAGTGTTGTCCCTAAACCTACCACAGAAAATTGACTACAGCAATGAGATTGGTTCCACAAGTCAAATGTGATATCAGTCTCATCCCACTATGGTCAAAATGAATATAATGTAAAGAGGATGATCCCTGATTTAGAATTTCAACATTCAATAAGAATGATCAAGCATCATGTGTACTGTTATTGAATGCTTTAAAATCTACTAAGTTTTGTTCATACGCTGTATTTGTAACATTTGGTTTTGAAATAACATATGTAAAAAAATTTAATTATTGAAAATGTTACCGTAAAAGTCTCACAGCAGTGCTACAGTGATTAGATTCAGCTGTTTCATGAGAGAAAGCAAGTCTCCAATGGCAGAACTTCAAACAGCAGAAACAATGGTGTGAGAAACCCTGTTTGTATAACCTTCCGATCACTGGTTTCTGTACTTTACTACTGCTACAACAATTGATGGAATAAAGGGAAGATATACCTCCTTATAAATGAGGGGAGAAGAAATAGGCTTGAAATGTTCCCTATGAATGGGCCACTTAAAATTCCTCTTTGATAAGTACTTTAAACAATGATCCCAAATGGGCTCAAGAGCATAAGCTTATCCCTAGCAAGTGGAGGAAGTTCAAGTTGCCATTTGGCACGATATGCTTTTGCTCTGTGACAAAGGAATGTTCCTTCTCTACTATAGCTGTAGCAGCAGCAGAAGTAGCATGAAAGGTAGGAATAGAGTGGAGCCTTAGGGGAAGTGGCTTTGCCACTGTTGCCTCATATTCCCAGGAGCAACATATCACTGCCCTCTTTCCCCATGCCCAGACATGCGTGGAAGGGATATGGGTGGTCTCCCTCATCATAGCATGGAAAGTTCATTATGGAGAAGATTCTTTTGTCCTTTAATACTTTGCTATAAGCAGGATTCTACTGTATGATAAGATAAAAGAGGGCATAATAAAGTGTTAAATTTAAAGAAACAAGGAACTTAAAATTAGTTAAGAGAAAATAGCGTTTGCTGCTTGGAAGGCATACTCTAGAGCAATGATGGCGAACCTTTTAAAGACTAAGTGCCCAAAATGCAACCCTCATGGCTCATGTGAGCCCTCCATCTTATCCTAGACAAAAGAGGAAGCACTCCTATTGGGCTGATGGGCAGAGGGGCATGTGATGAGAGAAATGTCCTCAGTTGAGCATAGAGAAAGGGAGGGGAGCATCACCTTCCAGAATGCAAGTCATAAATTCAGCAACACAGCTCTAGAGCATACATACACACACCCAATTAAATATATCAGATCTAAGAAAATTTTCATCAGCTATGATTAGGAGCTTTTGACTTAGGTGAGTGACCATATAAATGAAATAATTAGCTAACTGCCATCTATGAGGTAAAATGTTATTACCTGAAGAATCTCCAGTGAACTATTTGAAAAATGAAATAATAACTTATGGAAGTACTTAAGACTATAAAATACTAACTCATTTTTTAACAGTAATTTACAAACTTATAATTTTGGTAACATTCTTCAGTTTAATGTTAAGCTTCTCTTACAGGTAGAAGTTAAAGTTTTGATAATGACTCTTACAGAGGTTGCTATCTACCTATGTGACAGTGGAGGGAAAAAGACCCCAACAGTTAGAAAATGTCATGTTTTACTGTAGTGCCTGTACAAATCACCTGTGTTGTTCTTAAGTTATATGTGTTCAAATTGTATCAAGCATGGATGCTTGGATTTTACTCTTAAAGCTAAATTAGCTTAAATTTCATAAGTAGTAAATAATGCCAAGATCTTTGCTGTAAATGAGATGTTTATAGACATATGTTCTTGTAGTATGCCCAATTAAGGATTTCTTTTATTTTTAAAAATATAGTCTGCATTATGATTAACTTTCAGATAAAAAAAGTAACTGTGAGAGTTACATTTTATAGTCAGTCAACTCTCAGTCCTACATTTTTCTGAATTAAATGTAACCAAGTTAAGGTCAAGATGACTTCCTCTTGTCAATCAACATGCTTCTGGACCTCCATCACCAAGATAGCTGGTGTGAGCTCAAAGAATGCAAACTAATTTTAATACTAGTCTAAGAAAAACATAATTGGGAAGATTAATCAGACAAGGCATTTCAAAACCAAATATTAATTATACTTGGGATTATCCATTTACTTCTCTTTCCTTTAGAGCAGATAACAGACTTAATCTAATCTATGAATCCACTGGTCCTAGAGTAAATGTGCTAACTAGAAAATTGCTTATTACAAAATAAAAATTTTCAGTTTTTCTACTCTAGGTTATGTTAAATCATTAACAGTTTTAAAATACTAACATAGTTAGGTCACTTTTGTGGGACACAAACACTATACAATCCTGAGCAAAGTGATAAAGGTACAGTTTCTTGGTGCTCTTTCTTTTCTAAAAAGTCCTTTAGTAAACACAAAAGTCAAAAACCAAATTATTCTTCTTTTCATTAGATGTACCATAAGTGCATTTTACTTTGGTAAATAATTTTATCTATGTAAACCTTTATAGTAGAAAACAAGCAAAGTTTTCATCAAGATTCCTCCAGCACCTTTTGACACTGATACAGTAAATAATCTGGGAGAGTGGAGCAAGAAGATCTGAACCACAGAGCTACTATTCCTGCGTAGGCCCGTAAGTGTAGTAAGCAAGGGATTGATGGAAGGAGCTGACAAGCCAATATTCCTTCATTTCCTAGGACAAAAACAAAAATGATACATTCTCAATCTCAATCAATTCAGCAATATAATAATCCAAAATATGTGATATGAAACAAAGTTCAAGTATACCATTAAGGGTTCACTTGAATTCACATAAGTGCCTTCTGCAATCCCAAGCAACAGTTCTTTATTAAGCATCTCCCCTGGGCAGGGCACTTGGCTAGTTGCCTAATGCTTTATTCATCAAACATTAAAACCCTAATTTTATTTTCAAGAAGAAAAACCATGATGGAAAATGACCCAAGATAAATGTCATTGATGTAAAACAGAAACTGTACATGTGGTGGTTAAATGTGACACCAATACTTTTAATTATTTTACTGCAAAGAAACCATGAATTCACTAATGCTATATTGCTTCCATTAATCATATCACAACTCTTCTAACATGTGGTCAATGATCTATGAGATTAGCTATGGTCAAAGAAAAGTATACCCTTTGGTCAACATGGTAATAATCTTTTTGTATATTTTGCCACAATAATAAAAATGTGTCATTATAATGTTCACTTCAACATTTATGTCTATTTCTCTTATTCTGATGATAAAAAAATTAGAACAATAAAATAATAAAAAGCTTAAAATAGATTATGTAAATAACACTAAATCGAATTTTTCCACAAATAAAGACAATAAAATAATTAGTAGCAAAATAAAAACAAAATGCTTACTAACAAAAGTAATAATACTCCAGTTACTATTCTACAAGAAAATATTCAAAGTTTAGTGTAATAACATTCTTAATGTAACTTTTTTTAAAAAGGCACTTGTAAATATGCCATGGGGTCCTCCTGACAGAAAGATGACCCAAGTTGCAAATTAAGAAATATATTTTCAGACACAAGTAATATGGAAATTAATTTTTCTGGTCTCATTTGTTGTAAAAGTTTTATTTTTCTTTTTTCTCAGTGAATAAAAGGAAAGTTCAGAGAGGAGGGCTAGGGATAAAATTGCCCTACCACCACCAAAAAAAGGGGGAAAAGTCATTAAAACATTTTTTTAGATTTTTTAAATAAAAATTTTAATAATTTTTTAAAGTTTATGGAAGAGAACAGAATGAAAGCCAGAAGGAATCACAGACAAGCAGGACAGCTTTGAAAACAACTTATACTTATCATATATTTTTTTTAAACGCAATTTCATGTACAATGCCCTCTTTCTGTTCCCCTTTATATATGGATGTGCTCACCTTAGTTGTTGAATTTTTAAAATGGAAATATAAAAACAAATATAAATGGAGTCATTGACACTATTTAACATAATTTTTCAAGTTTATAATAATTGCTAACAAATCAATATGCTTTTAAGATACTTCAAAACTGATACATTATATATCTATTTCTTCTAAAATATGAATTGAAAAGCCATAAAAGTATGTCTCTGTTTACTAAAAGCTTACCAATTCTAAATAAATCAATAAATTGAAGAGCTCCAGCTCGCTATTAGTGATCTATGATGAATTATGGTAATATATAAGTACCATGATGATATTTGTGTTAGGAACAGAATTATAGGTGCTTTTAACATGTGGCATGAGAGTATAAAGGTTAAAGAAAAGGCATTATAATTGTAAGGTTGGTTTTTAAAAATAATTCTACAAACCTATAATATCAACAATGTGCAGTCTTAGTTTCTGTTGCAGGGTCTTCAGGGCAAAAGGTAGATTAGCTTGAGAATCTGGCATCTTTACATTTTGTTTCACATCATTTCCAGAGGATAGCCAAAGTTTGCCAAAGTCTTCAGTACAAATCTTCATTGGTCTGAAATTATTTTTTAAGTTAGTACATATTTTAAAAAATTAAATGATTGCATAGTGGAGTTATGAATTGATCCAAACATTCTGGATGGCAATTTGGAACTATGCCTAAAGGGCTTTAAAAGACTGTCTGCCCTTTGATTCAGTCATACCACTGCTGCACTTCTACTCCAAAGAGATAATAAGGAAAAAGGCTTGTACAAAAATATTTATAGCTGTGCTCTTCGTAGTAGCAAAAAAATTGGAAAATGAGGGGATGCCCTTCAATTGGGGAACAGCTGAACAAATTGTGGTATCTGTTGGTGATGGAATACTGTGTTGAATATTGTGATGGAATATTGTGCTGAAACGAATAATGAACTGAAACGAATAATGAACTGAAGAAATTCCAAGTGAACTGGAATGACCTCCAGGAAGTGATGCAGAGTGAAAGGAGCAGAACCAGAAGAACATTATACACAGACTGATACACTGTAACACAATCGAATGTAATAGACTTCTCTACTGGCAGCAATGCAATGATCCAGGACAATTCTGAGGTACTTAAGAGAAAGAATGCTATCCACATCCAGAGGAAAAACTGTGGGAGTAGAAATGCATAAGAAAAACAACTGCTTGATCACATGGGTTGATGCAGATATGATTGGAGATATAGACTCTAAATGATCACCCTAGGGCAAATATCAATAATATGGAAATAGGTTTTGATCAATGACACATGGAAAACCCAGTGGAATTGCACGTCAACTACAGGAAGGTGTGGGGGGGGGGGAGGGGAGGGAAAGAACATGAAATCTTGTAACCATGAAAAAATTGTCTTAATTAAGCAATTAAATAAAATTTTAATAATTTTAAAAATTAAAAAATGTATATTCTAAACACAAAGACCTTTAAAACCTTTCAAAGGTCACTGATAAAAATTAAAATGAGGAGCTTCCGGTCAAGATGGCGGCTTAGAGAAAGCTAAAGTTCAGATCTCCTGAAACCCTTCCTTACCGATCTCAAACCGAATGCTCCTAGGACACCGAAATTCAAAATGATCAACAGCATAGACCCCGGGAGTCCTCCTCCTGGACCTGGACCTGGATCAAAAGGTACGGCTCCCCCCAAAAGCCAGAACCAGAGACCACTCGGACCTAAGGGGCAGGCAGAAGGAAGGTCCTAGGACCCATCCCCCCCAACCCAGAGCGCCAGAGTCCGAGGCAGCAGAGGCAACCTCAGAGCCCCACGGCCTGCTATTCTGAAGGCCACATCCTGAAAACAACCTAACCCAGTTGAGGGGGCACCCAGACAGCAGGGAAACAGAGAGGGACAGGGGAGCTCGTAACCCCCTGGGAGGAGCCCTCGGGGCTCCGGGAAGCCGCGGCCCCTCCCCCTCAGAGAGCAGGGACATATGGAACAACAGCAACCCGCAGGGCTGGCAAAAGGGCCTTGGGAGCCTGCTATTCTGAAGGCCACATCCTGAAAACAACCTGACCCAGTCGAGGGGGCACCCAGACAACAGGGAAACAGAGAGACGGGGGAGATCCTAACCCCCTGGCTGGATCCTTCCATCAGAATCTCAGTTCAACCCAGGGAAAGCTATTCTTCTTATCAGGAGCCCTCGCCATAAGCTCAAGGAAGGCGCGGCCCCTCCCCCTCAGAGAGCAGGGTCTTCAGAAACAACAGTAACCCTCAGGGCTGGCAAAAGGACCCCAGGGCTGGCTATTCAGAAGGCCGCTAGCTGAAAACAACCTGACCCAGTCGAGGGGGCACCCAGACAGCAGGGAAACAGAGAGACGGGGGGAGCTTATAACCCCCTGGCTGGATTCCTCCATCCCAGTCTCAGGTCCCTGCCTCAGGGTACACTCAATTCAACCTAGGGACACACCAGCAATTCCTGGCTTCCCCAGGAAGACAGAACAACAACTTCATAGAAAGGACAATCTGCCTGGGGCTAAAACCTCTGAACACCAGACAGAGATAAGAAAAGCTAATCCTCCCCACTCAGATAGAGATGGCAAACTACACTGAAGCACAAAAGCCCCCAAATTCCAAAAGAAACAAGAAGAAGGGGGCAACTTTGGACATATTTTTATGGAGCAAAAATACAAAACACAGAGGAGACAGAAGAGGAAACACAAGCAAATGCTCCAAAACCTTCCAAAGGAAATGGAAACTCTCCACAAACCCATGAAGAATTTGAATCAGAAATGATAAAAAAGATGGAAGCCTTCTGGGAGGAAAAGTGGGAAATAATGCAAAAGAAATTCACGCATCTACAAAACCAGTATGACCAAACTGAAAAGGAAAACCAGGCCTTAAAACAAGAACTAATAAAACAAAACCAAAAGGCCAAGAAATTAGAAGAGAACATAAAATATCTCACTGACAAGGTGACAGATTTGGAAAATAGAGGGAGAAGAGATAATTTAAGAATAATTGGACTTCCAGAAAAGCCAGAAATAAACAGCAAACTCGACATCGTAATACAAGATATAATTAAAGAAAATTGCCCAGAGATTCTAGAACAAGGGGGCAATACAGCCACTGACAGAGCTCACAGAACACCCTCTACACTAAACCCCCAAAAGACAACTCCCAGGAATGTAATCGCCAAATTCCAAAGCTCTCAAACAAAAGAAAAAATCCTACAAGAACCCAGAAAAAAACAATTTAGATATGAAGGAATGCCAATCAGGGTCACACAAGACCTTGCAAGTTCCACTCTGAATGATCGTAAGGCATGGAACATGATTTTCAGAAAGGCAAGAGAGCTGGGTCTTCAACCAAGAAACAGCTATCCAACAAAACTGACTATATACTTCCAAGCGAAAGTATGGGCATTCAACAAAATAGAAGATTTCCAAGTTTTTGCAATGAAAAGACCAGAGCTCTGTGGAAAGTTCGATATCGAAAATCAAAGAGCATGGAATACCTGAAAAGATAAATATGAAGGAAAGGGAAAAGGAGAAAAATCTTATCTTCTTCTTTTACTCAAACTCTCCTTTATAAGGACTACATTTATATCAATCTATGTATACTAACACGTGGGGAAAATGTAATGTGTGAATAGGGGGAAAAGAAAGACCAACTAGAATAATCTTTCTCACACAAAGATTCACACGGGAAGGGGAGGGAAAGAAAACTCTTATAAGAAAGAGAGGAAGAGAGTTTTTACTTAAACCTTACTCTCAGGGAAATCAACTCTGAGAGGGAAGAACATCCAGATCCATTGGGATCTTGAATTCTATCTTACCCAATAAGGGTAGGGAGAAGGGAAAACCAAGGGGGGAGGGGGGGAGGGAAAACAAAAGGGGAGGGAAAGAGAGGGGGGGAGGAGGAGGGACTAAAAAGGGAAACATATCAAGGGAGGGGACAAGGGGGACTGATTTAAAGTAAATCACTGGACTAAAAGGTAGAGCCGAAGAAAAAAAGGTTAGAATTAGGAAAGGTTATCAAAATGCCAGGGAGTCCACAAATGACAGTCATAACTTTGAACGTGAATGGGATGAACTCACCCATAAAACGTAGACGAATAGCAGAATGGATTAGAATCCAAAACCCTACCATATGTTGTCTTCAAGAAACACACATGAGGCGGGTTGACACCCACAAGGTCAGAATTAAAGGATGGAGTAAGACCTTCTGGGCCTCAACTGACAGAAAGAAGGCAGGAGTGGTAATCATGATATCTGATAAAGCCAAAGCAAAAATAGACCTGATCAAAAGGGATAGGGAAGGTAATTATATTTTGTTAAAAGGGACTTTAGATAATGAGGAAATATCACTAATCAACATGTATGCACCAAATAATATAGCACCCAAATTGCTAATGGAGAAACTAGGAGAATTGAAGGAAGAAATAGACAGTAAAACGATATTAGTGGGAGACTTAAACCAACCATTATCAAATTTAGATAAATCAAATAAAAAAATAAATAAGAAAGAGGTAAAAGAAGTGAATGAAATCTTAGAAAAATTAGAATTAATAGACATATGAAGAAAAATAAATAGGGATGAAAAGGAATACACCTTCTTCTCAGCACCACATGGCACATTCACAAAAATTGACTATACATTAGGTCATAGAAACATAGCACACAAATACAGAAAAGCAGAAATAATAAATGTAGCCTTCTCAGATCACAAGGCAATAAAAATAATGATCAGTAATGGTACATGGAAAACCAAATCAAAAACTAACTGGAAATTAAACAATATGATACTCCAAAATCGTTTAGTTAGAAGAAATCATAGAAACAATTAATAATTTCATCGAGGAAAATGACAATGACGAGACATCCTTTCAAACCTTTTGGGATGCAGCCAAAGCGGTAATCAGAGGTAAATTCATATCCCTGAGTGCATATATTAACAAACTAGGGAGAGCAGAGATCAATCAATTGGAAATGCAAATAAAAAAACTCGAAAGCGATCAAATTAAAAACTCCCAGCAGAAAACCAAACTTGAAATCCTAAAAATTAAGGGAGAAATTAATAAAATCAAAAGTGATAGAACTATTGATTTAATAAATAAGACTAGAAGCTGGTACTTTGAAAAAACAAACAAAACAGACAAAGTACTGGTCAATCTAATTTAAAAAAGGAAGGAAGGAAAGCAAATTAACAGCATCAAAGATGAAAAGGGGGACATCACCTCCTATGAAGAGGAAATTATGGCAATCATTAAAAATTACTTTGCCCAATTATATGGCAATAAATACACCAATTTAGGTGATAAGGATGAATATATACAAAAATACAAACTGCCTAGACTAACAGAAGAAGAAATAGAATTCTTAAATAATCCCATATCAGAAAATGAAATCCAACAAGCCATCAAAGAACTTCCTAAGAAAAAATTCCCAGGGCCCGATGGATTCACCAGTGAATTCTATCAAACATTCAGAGAACAGTTAATCCCAATACTATACAAACTATTTGACATAATAAGCAAAGAGGTAGTTCTACCAAACTCCTTTTATGACACAAACATGGTACTGATTCCAAAACCAGGCAGGTCAAAAACAGAGAAAGAAAACTATAGACCAATCTCCCTAATGAATATAGATGCAAAAATCTTAAATAGGATACTAGCAAAAAGACTCCAGCAAGTGATCAAAAGGGTCATCCACCATGATCAAGTAGGATTTATACCAGGGATGCAGGTCTGGTTCAATATTAGGAAAACCATCCACATAATTGACCACATCAACAAGCAAACCAATAAGAACCACATGATTATCTCAATAGATGCAGAAAAAGCCTTTGATAAAATACAACACCCATTTCTATTAAAAACACTAGAAAGCATAGGAATAGCAGGGTCATTCCTAAAAATAATAAACAGTATATACCTAAAACCATCAGCTAATATCATCTGCAATGGGGATAAACTAGATGCATTCCCAATAAGATCAGGAGTGAAACAAGGATGCCCATTATCACCTCTACTATTTGACATTGTACTAGAAACACTAGCAGTAGCAATTAGAGAAGAAAAAGAAATTGAAGGCATCAAAATAGGAAGGAGGAGACCAAGTTATCACTCTTTGCAGATGACATGATGGTCTACTTAAAGAATCCTAGAGATTCAACCAAAAAGCTAATTGAAATAATCAACAACTTTAGCAAAGTTGCAGGATACAAAATAAACCCACATAAGTCATCAGCTTTTCTAAATATCTCCAACACAGCTCAGCAGCAAAAACTAGAAAGAGAAATCCCATTCAAAATCACCTTAGACAAAATAAAATACCTAGGAATCTATCTCCCGAGACAAATACAGGAACTATATGAACACAACTACAAAACACTCGCCACACAACTAAAACTAGACTTGAGCAATTGGAAAAACATTAACTGCTCATGGATAGGACGAGCCAATATAATAAAAATGACCATCCTACCCAAACTTATTTATCTATTTAGTGCCATACCCATTGAACTCCCAAAATATTTCTTTACTGATTAGAAAAAAACCATAACAAAATTCATTTGGAAGAACAAAAGATCAAGGATATCCAGGGAAATAATGAAAAAGAAAACACATATGATGGGGGCCTTGCAGTCCCAGACCTTAAACTATATTACAAAGCAGCAGTCATCAAAACAATTTGGTACTGGCTAAGAGACAGAAAGGAAGATCAGTGGAATAGACTGGGGGAAAGCGACCTCAGCAAGACAGTATACGATAAACCCAAAGATCCCAGCTTTTGGGACAAAAATCCACTATTTGATAAAAACTGCTGGGAAAACTGGAAGACAGTGTGGGAGAGATTAGGTTTGGATCAACACCTCACACTGTAAACCTCAAAATTCCTTAGACTTATAAATGTTGGAAATTTCACCATTGGGATATTTCATACTTGGAAAATTTCTTACTGATAGTCTATTGGAATGGGAACTCCATTGGCATGGGAGGTTCCTTCTCTTCCCTTCTTAAGATTACTTTAGGACAGAAACCCTTTGCTGAACAATGGAAAGGACTTTGACCTATGCTTAAGCATAGAACAGGAATTTCTTTGAGTCTTGATTGATTTTAGAATTGATACAATGGAGATACTTGGAATAAATCTCCACCCTATTCAGTCCTAATAGGATTGAGTAAGGGCTGCAGCCTAGATCAAAATTTAATTATTCCAATCTCTACCATACTCAAGTTAACAGGATTTAGAAAGGGCTGGAACAAAGGAGTAAAGATTTAATCATTTGAAAAATATGACCTTCAACAGACATGTGCAAAAGCAGAAACCTCTGGGCGGTCCTGGGTTAAGCGAGAGCCTCCATTGACAGGGAAATTGATGAAGAGTGATTGGTAGATGTGAGGACTGAGGGGAGGCAACTTGGATGGTGTCCTTAAAGATAGGAGGGTCTGGAGAGGGGGAGAGGATGGAGTTTTTGGTCAGGGTGGTTCCTGGGCTCTGAGGAAGCTTGCTCTGAAGGAAGCTGAAAGTGGGGGCCTCTGAGACTGTTTCTCCATTTTGGACACGTGAGTGAAAGGGACTGATCTCTTTTCTTTGCCCCAGCTATCTAAGGGCTTGGGCCTTTTGGCCCAGCCTAAACAGAGGGGGTATTTAAGCCCTATTCCCTTCTCTCCCCTTTCTCTCTCTATATATATCTCTAATTCCTTTCTTGCTCCTATTGTAATTAAACTCCAAAAAGGCTGACGGCTGACTTGAGTTTTTCATTTAGGAATTACATAGCTGATTCCTTGGCGACCTTAAATTAATATATATCAGTCTTTTAAAGTGATTCCCTTGTAACATTGTGGCTGACCACACGGGAGTCTAAAGAATCCTCTCAATAAAACTTTTTCCTTGCCTTTTTACTATACTGTTTCACCACTTAGTCCTTTTTTTTAAAAAAAAAAAAAACTTGGCTTAAAGACACAGCTGCTAGAACACGTGAGTATAAAAAACTTTTTCTCTTTTCTCCTTAAGTTAAATTGGAATCAGCAGTTTTTTCTTTTTCTTCCCTTTAATCTTAAGGGACAGCTGGGTAGCTCAGCGGATTGAGAGCCAGCCCTAGAGGCAGAAGGTCCTGGGTTCAAATCGGACCTCAGATACTTCCCAGCTGTGTGACTCTGATAGACAGAAAACAGCTGTTTTTAAATCTCAGCAACAGGACTCTAAAGTCCTGGCTGGAAGAACTGTTTCTAAATATCCTTTCCCTTAAGGAACAACTTCCTGGATTAAAAAAAAAAAAAACCCTGTGGAAAGTTTGTTGCTTTGCCCTGCTCCCCACGTGTTTTGTGAAATTACAAAATATACATATAAAAATGAGTACTACATTCTTTGACAATTATATGGCAGCTGAAGAAGTAGGGGCATTGAGGAATGAAGGATACCTCCAAATTTTTATATTAATAGGTACTGTCATTTTTGTACTCCTCAATACTATATTTAGAGATGAAAAAATAAAAAATATTGAGGATAAAATAAAACAAAATGAGGATAAAATAAAACAAAATGAGGATAAAATAAAACAAAATGAGGATAAAATAAAACAAAATGAGGATAAAATAGAAAATATTGAGGATAAAATAGAAAATATTGAGGATAAAATAGAAAAAATTGAGGATACAATAGAAAAAATTGAGGATACAATAGAAAAAATTGAGGATAAAATAGGAAATATTGAGAATAAAATAGAAAAACTTGAGGATAAAATAGGAAATATTGAGAATAAAATAGGAAATATTGAGGATAAAATGGGAGATATGGAAGATAAAATAGGAAAAATTGAGGATAAAATGCAAGCCCAATTAGAAGATCTAAAATGTTTCTTACAGGATCAATGGGCAAACACCCACTCTACCAGAAACAGACCTGTTTCTGAACCTTTGAATGAGGAAATTTCCTTCCCTGAAATAGAGATGGAAAACACCTTCCCTATAGCCCAGTTAACAGACTGCTTCTCTCGTGCAGTGCAAATCTTGTCTGAATTTAATCCCCAAAACCCTTCCCCTGCAATCCCAGCTTCTCATGTTCCTTCTCCTACAGAAAACCAAATTCCAATGCAAGGGAGATCTTGTCCTCCTAGAGAAACCTGTCCTTGTCAAACTGACCCACAGGTGCAAAATTCAACTAGAGGCCTGTTTCCTCTAAGAGAAGTACCTGAAATAGGACGAAATGGGGATGTGGTGACTTTAAGACATAGGATACCGTTTACTCCCCAAGAAATAAATGAATTTACACGAAATATCCCCACATATGAACAAGATCCTTTTCTAGTAACAAAAAAGATGGGAGACATATTTTTTCAATATAATCCGTCTTACAAGGACGTTGAGAGCTTACTACAGGCTTTTTTAAGTGAACGTGAAAAAAATAAAATAATTGCTCATGTCAACAAAACCCGGGGGCGTAATGCAGCACATTGGCCATCTCAGGATCCCGAATGGGACTATAATAATCCTGAGGACTATCTACAACTATACCGTTGTAGAGAGGCCATCCTCACAGCCATGAAGGAATGTGCGGACAGTACAGATAAGTGGATGGAACTGGAAAAAATTAAGCAAAAGGAAAACGAAACACCCTCCAGATTTATGGACAGAATTATCGAGTTTGGGGACAGATACTTAGATTGGGACTTAAATAAAGAGAATAGTTTAAGACAAGTTAGAAGAATCTTTGTAAATAATTCATGCAAAGTAATTAAAAATTATTTTAAAACACAATGCCCAAGATGGTCAGATATGGACCTTGAAGAATTGCGAAAAACAGCTATATATGTTTTTAAGGGAAACGAAGAAAAGGAGAAAGAGAATAATGATGACATGGAGGAAATGAAGAAAAAAATGAGATGTGTAATAGATAGGATAACTAAATTAGAAAGTGGGCATGATAATGAACCAACGACAATTGCCCCTCTCCAGAAATCCAATTATCAATCCATTACTTGCCACTTCTGTGAGAAGAAGGGCCACAAAATGATGGAATGTAGAACCTTTCTTAAGATGTTTGGAAGGAATACACAGTTTAATAATGGTTTTAGAAATAATAACTATAGAAATTATGATAATGGTTATAGAAACCAAAATTCTAGAAATTATAATAATGACTATGGAAATAACTATAATGAATATAGAAATAAGAGCTTTAGAAACCAGAATTATAGAAATAGGAATTGGGAATTTAATGACAATGCTCAAATTGAAGAAAATTTTAATGATTATACTCAACAATATATGAGAAATGGCGCTCGTCCAAAAATTACTCGAGGTACTAATGACCCTCAGAGAGGTGCCCTTCAGGGGGGTGCCCAAGGAATATCCCAAACACAATGATGGTGCCCGGGGGGGGCTGGGGCACAGGAATCAGAGGATACAACCTTTGATTTCCCAGACCCTGATGTCCTACTACCCGTTGTCCCTATCCACTGCCCTCCCCATACTAATGAACCCCATGTTACCTTAAAAGTGGGTAACACCTATTATGATTGTCTATTAGACACCGGAGCTTCCTGGTCTGTATTAAAGAGAACACCTGATTTACAATGTTATTCTATTGGCTCAGAGAATGTAATGGGAGTATCAGGAATAGCCCAAAGAGTTAAAAGACTTCCTCCTAGAATGGTGTCTGTAGGACCCCTAGAGGTACAACACTCCTTCCTTTTGATGCCTGACTCCCCTTTAAATTTGCTGGGGAGGGACCTTCTATGCAAACTCAGAGCCACAATAACCTGCTCCCCAGATGGCTCATTATCATTAGAAGTACCAGAGGAATCTTTAAATTTACTCCCTGTACTTCTCTCTGAAAACCAGGAGGCAAAAGAACCTTCCATTTTTGAAATACCTAAAGATATACCGGAGTCCCTTTGGGCCACATCTTCTTCTGATGTAGGCTTACTTAAATCTGCTGTTCCTGTGCAGATAAAAACTAAATCTAGCCCACCTCCTTCTATCCCTCAGTATCCCCTCTCAAAGGAGGCAATTGAGGGTATTACACCAGTTATTAACTCATTAATAGAACAGGGAATAATAATCCCTTGCAAATCTGAATACAACACGCCCATCCTGCCAATTAAAAAACCAAAAAAAGGACCCGATGGCAAGCACATCTATAGATTCGTACAGGATCTAAGGGCAGTGAATAATCATGTTATAAAGAGACACTCCGTAGTTTCTAACATACATACTATTATTTCATCTATTCCTAGCACAGCTACATACTTTACAGTAGTAGACTTGTGTTCAGCTTTCTTTTCCATACCAATACATGAAAACTCCAGGCATATTTTTGCTTTCACCTGGAAGGGCTCACAATATACCTGGTGTCGGCTGCCACAGGGTTATGTCGAAAGTCCGAGCTTATTTGAGCAAATTTTGAGCCAAGACACAGACAATATAACATTTAAAAATAGCAAATTAATCAAATATGTAGATGATCTACTCTTGGCTTCAACAGATGCAGAAACATGTCAAGAAGATAGCAAACACCTTCTTTTGGAATTGCACAAAAGAGGACATAAAATCTCTAAGGATAAAGTTCAATGGTGTCTCCAAAAAGTAGAATATTTGGGATTCATCTTGACTGCGGGTGCTCGTTATATTTCTCCAAAACGAATTGAGAACATTCAAAAATTGAGTGCTCCTACCACTAAGAAACAGCTGAGAGCAATTTTAGGAGCAACAGGGTTTTGTAGACAATGGATTCCTTGCTATGGGGAAATCACTAAACCCCTTATAGCATTAACAAAGGATTCAGTTCCTGAACCCCTCAAATTAGAGCCTGAACACTTGTCAGCTCTAACAGATCTGAAAAAGGCTATCATGTCTGCCCCTGCTCTAGGCATCCCAGATTACAACAAGCCATTTACTTTATATGTGCATGAGCGAAGAGGAGTAGCCTCTGGTGTGTTAACTCAGACTTTGGGACCTTCTCAGCGCCCAATTGCTTATTATTCTGCCCAACTAGACCCAGTAGCAGCAGGAGCACCACCATGCCTTAGAGGAGTAGCTGCTACAGCCTTACTAGTAACAAAAACCGTTGATTTAGTATTGGGATGTCCATTAACAATAATGTGCCCACATGAGATTGAAGCATTATTGGTAAAACATAGAACACAGGCATTCTCGGATCAGAGAATTACAAGGTATGAAATAACCTTATTAAATAGTGAAAATATTACCTTGAAACGCTGTTCAACTCTTAACCCTGCCACCTTGCTTCCAGATTTACCCACTTCAGGAGAACCACTACATAACTGTGAAACATTAGTGTCCATGGCAGAAAAGCCTCGAGATAATCTCTTGGACACTCCCTTAGACAATGCAGATCTGATTTTATTTACCGATGGTTCCTCTTTTATGAGGGATGGCATACGTTACACTGGAGCTGCCGTAGTCTCAGAATTTGCCACTGAATGGTCAGCTTCACTACCTTCTAACATTAGCGCTCAAGGAGCAGAACTCATAGCTCTAAAACAAGCTTGTATAATTGCCAAGGATAAAAAGGCAACTATTTATACAGATTCTAGATATGCTTTCGGCATTTGTCACTCAGTCGGGATGCTATGGCTCCAAAGAGGATTTTTAACCTCAGCTGGAAAATCCATAGCTAATGCAGAAATTATTAATGAAGTTCTTTCTGCTCTCAAACTGCCTAAAGCCCTAGCTGTAGTTCATTGCTCTGCCCATACAGGTGGCTCTGACCCTGTCTCTAGAGGAAATGACCGAGCAGATGCCGCTGCAAAACTAGCAGCCATAGAAGGACCTGGATTAATTTTAACATTAACAACCACTGATAATTTAAATTTATCACTCTCCTATAATGAAAAGGAAGTGGAAAAATGGAAACAAAAATTTAAAGCAAAACAAATTAATGGAGTATGGGTGTCATCTGAAGGAAAACCCCTGCTCCCTAGAAGTTTCTATAACCAAATTTGCCAATCTATTCATAAAAATGGTCATTTTGGCACCCAGGGCATCGTGGACTCTGTCAAGAGAGTATGGATAGCCCCTGGTATAACTACTGTAGCCTCTAAAGTATGTTCAGCCTGCCCTATTTGCCAGGCATATAACCAACATGCATATCGTGGAAAAGCCTTTGGGGGACGTCCTCTGGCTTACACACCTTTTGAACATCTACAGATAGATTTCATTACAATGCCAAAAGCTGGACGTTATAAATTTTGTCTAGTAATTGTAGATCAACTAACCAGATGGCCGGAAGCATTTCCTACGACCCGAGCCACAGCAGATTTTGTTGCAAAGATACTTTTAAAAGAAATTATTCCTCGTTTTGGCCTACCAGCACGTATTGACTCCGATAGAGGGAGTCATTTTACCGATTCTGTCTTAAATCAAATATATTCTTGCTTGGGGATAACTCCAAAATTCCATGTTCCATATCACCCCCAGAGCTCAGGCCAAGTGGAGAGGATGAATAAAGAACTTAAGACTATGATTGGCAAATTATGCACTGAGACCCATTTAAAATGGCCTGAAATTCTCCCTCTGGCCCTATTTTATCTTAGAAGCAGGCCTAGAGGAGACTTACATATTTCACCATTTGAGATGCTTTTTGGACATCCGCCTATACAGGCTAAGCCTTTCTCCCCGGCTTATACATCGCTATTAGGGGGAGATATTACTATTGCTTCCTATATACAGGAGTTACAGCACAAACTACGTGAACTTCATGAATCTGGAGCTGCAGTACAAGCTGGACCATTAGACTTTTCTCTGCATGACCTGAACCCAGGAGATAAAGTTTATATCAAGAATTTCAAGCGAACTGGAGCAACTGAACCTTCCTGGGAAGGACCATTCCAAATATTATTAACTACTCCAACATCTATAAAGATTGGAGAAAGAGACTCTTGGATTCACTGCTCACATGTGAAGAAAGCATCTTCTGCTGAGACTGATTGACTCTATCCTATCATATGAATTGTGACTCTATCTTATCATATGAATTGGAGATAATAATCCATAGACAAATGGATGTTTTTTTTTCAAGAATATATTGAATTACTGATTTTTTTTCCTTATTTTTTCTTATTTCTTTTTATTTTTTGATCAGAATATTTGATTTTTTTTTCATTTTTGTACTGAAGGTACACATAATTAATATTAATATTTTTTTCCCTGCAGTAATACAAGTTAATATATATACTCTTGCTATAATATCAATATATGCCTAAAAGCTTTAAACTATGGGAACCTGCCATTTATTGATAAAATATTATAGGACTGTGATTAATGTTTGTGTCTGATTCCAGGAAAAGGGATAAAAACAAGGAGCACAGACTAAACCTGAATAGTGCCAATAGAGCACACATGAAATATTAAAGTGAGACTCAAGGTTGCGACGCTTAACTTATGTTTAAGTCGTAGGACTTCCTTGTATCTACACTCCTTTTGAAGTACTCAAACAAGTACAAAGCTTGATTATCATGCTGGCTCCCTATATCTCTGAAGGAAAAAAATCAGACAAGGGAATGACATTTCCCCATCAAAATAGAATTCTAATTCTTTCCTTCTTATATTATGGCAACTTCCTGTAGTCTTGGCTACAAATGGCTAAGTGAAATATTACTGCATTCTGTCCTACATACTTGTGGGATAGAAATTACTTTAAACTGGACCTATACAAGGTCTATTTTGAATTTTTCTTATGTTTTTGATTATTTTTCTATTTTTTTGATAATTGACACATACACCCCCATAACTGAACATTGCATTCTGAGCTAAACTTGATATATTTTTTTTTTAATACTTACTTCAGGGGGGATTGTATTTTAATTTAAAATCTAAGAATTTTTGAATTTTTTTTGTTTGAGATTTTATTTTTATAAAAATCCAAGACTTTTGTTTAAGATTTTACTTTTATAAAAAATTCAAAGATTTTGATTTTGTTCAAGAAAAGATCTTCAAGAAAGAAGCTTGAAACTTTTATATCCAGAGAATGAACTGTTGCAGAAAGATGCCAAAAACCTACACTTCATCAAGAAGATCAAGAATGAACTTTGGATGTGATTGATTGGACTGAACTTTTTATTGAACATTTATTGTAACATTTATGCCAAAAGGGACTGCCCCTAATTTGGCTTTCTGTCAATGCGCCTAGCAAACATTGGTTTTGCTTTCTTTTCTTTTCTATTTCCTCTCTCACTATTCTAATTTCTCTTAGAAAATTGAATATTGTGTATATCTTTAGTTAGAAGTGAATTTAGAACTACAAAATGATTATGTTAAATGATCAATGGGGAGACTAGTCTCCCAATGATCATCAGGGGGGATTGTAAACCTCAAAATTCCTTAGACTTATAAATGTTGGAAATTTCACCATTGGGATATTTCATACTTGGAAAATTTCTTACTGATAGTCTATTGGAATGGGAACTCCATTGGCATGGGAGGTTCCTTCTCTTCCCTTCTTAAGATTACTTTAGGACAGAAACCCTTTGCTGAACAATGGAAAGGACTTTGACCTATGCTTAAGCATAGAACAGGAATTTCTTTGAGTCTTGATTGATTTTAGAATTGATACAATGGAGATACTTGGAATAAATCTCCACCCTATTCAGTCCTAATAGGATTGAGTAAGGGCTGCAGCCTAGATCAAAATTTAATTATTCCAATCTCTACCATACTCAAGTTAACAGGATTTAGAAAGGGCTGGAACAAAGGAGTAAAGATTTAATCATTTGAAAAATATGACCTTCAACAGACATGTGCAAAAGCAGAAACCTCTGGGCGGTCCTGGGTTAAGCGAGAGCCTCCATTGACAGGGAAATTGATGAAGAGTGATTGGTAGATGTGAGGACTGAGGGGAGGCAACTTGGATGGTGTCCTTAAAGATAGGAGGGTCTGGAGAGGGGGAGAGGATGGAGTTTTTGGTCAGGGTGGTTCCTGGGCTCTGAGGAAGCTTGCTCTGAAGGAAGCTGAAAGTGGGGGCCTCTGAGACTGTTTCTCCATTTTGGACACGTGAGTGAAAGGGACTGATCTCTTTTCTTTGCCCCAGCTATCTAAGGGCTTGGGCCTTTTGGCCCAGCCTAAACAGAGGGGGTATTTAAGCCCTATTCCCTTCTCTCCCCTTTCTCTCTCTATATATATCTCTAATTCCTTTCTTGCTCCTATTGTAATTAAACTCCAAAAAGGCTGACGGCTGACTTGAGTTTTTCATTTAGGAATTACATAGCTGATTCCTTGGCGACCTTAAATTAATATATATCAGTCTTTTAAAGTGATTCCCTTGTAACAACACCCTACACCAAGATAAATTCAAAATGGGTGAATGACTTAATCATAAAGAAGGAAACCATAAGTAAATTGGGTAAACACAGAATAGTATACATGTCAGACCTTTGGGAGGGCAAAGACTTTAAAACCAAGCAAGACATAGAAAGAATCACAAAATGTAAAATAAATAATTTTGACTACATCAAATTAAAAAGCTTTGGTACAAACAAAACCAATGTAACTAAAACCAGAAGGAAAACAACAAATTGGGAAAAAATCTTCATAGAAACCTCTGACAAAGGTTTAATTACTCGAAATTTATAAAGAGCTAAATCAATTGTACAAAAAATCAAGCCATTCTCCAATTGATAAATGGGCAAGGGACATGAATAGGCAGTTCTCAGATAAAGAAATCAAAACTATTAATAAGCACATGAAAAAGTGTTCTAGACCTTTTATAATCAGAGATGCAAATCAAAACAACTCTGAGGTATCACCTCACACCTAGCAGATTGGCTAACATGATAGCAAAGGAAAGTAATGAATGCTGGAGGCGATGTGGCAAAGTAGGGACATTAATTCATTGCTGGTGGAGTTGTGAACTGATCCAACCATTTTGGAGGGCAATTTGGAACTATGCCCAAAGGGTGACAAAAGAATATCTACCATTTGATCCAGCCATAGCACTGCTGGGTGTGTACCCCAAAGAGATAATGGACAAAAAGACTTGTACAAAAATATTCATAGCTGCGCTCTTTGTTTTGGCCAAAAATTGGAAAACGAGGGGATGCCCATCAATTGGGGAATGGCTGAGCAAATTGTGGTATATGTTGGTGATGGAATACTATTGTGCTAAAAGGAATAATAACGTGGAGGAATTCCATGGAGACTGGAACGACCTCCAGGAAGTGATGCAGATTGAAAGGTGCAGAACCAGGAGAACATTGTACACAGAGACTAATACACTGTGGTATAATCGAATGTAATAGACTTCTCCATTAGGGGCGGTGTAATGTCCCTGAACAATCTGCAGGGATCTAGGAGAAAAAACACTATTCATAAGCAGAGGATAAACTGTGGGAGTAGAAACACCGAGCGCGGTTGAGGGGACATGATGCAAATACTAACAACATGGCAATGGGTTTGAATCAAGACATATGTGATACCCAGTGGAATCACACGTCGGCTACTGGGAGTGGGGGGGGGGGTAAGAAAAGAAAATGATCTTTGTCTTTAATGAATAATGCTTGGAAATGATCAAATAAAATATTATAAAATTAAAAAAATTAAAATGAATATCTTAACAATCACTATAAAAGAAAGGCAATCTTGCTCCTATTAAATTAATAGTAAGACAGGAACTATATGAACACAACTACAAAACACTCGCCACACAACTAAAACTAGACTTGAACAAATGGAAAAACATTAACTGCTCATGGATAGGACGAGCCAATATAATAAAAATGACCATCCTACCCAAACTTATTTATCTATTTAGTGCCATACCCATTGAACTACCAAAATACTTCTTCACTGATTTAGAAAAAACCATAACAAAGTTCATTTGGAAGAACAAAAGATCAAGGATATCCAGGGAAATAATGAAAAAAAAACACATACGATGGGGGCCTTGCAGTCCCTGACCTAAAACTATATTACAAAGCAGCAGTCATCAAAACAATTTGGTACTGGCTAAGAAACAGAAAGGAAGATCAGTGGAATAGACTGGGGGAAAGCGACCTCAGCAAGACAGTATACGATAAACCCAAAGATCCCAGCTTTTGGGACAAAAATCCACTATTTGATAAAAACTGCTGGGAAAATTGGAAGACAGTGTGGGAGAGACTAGGAATAGATCAACACCTCACACCCTACACCAAGATAAATTCAAAATGGGTGAGTGACTTAAACATAAAGAAGGAAACCATAAGTAAATTGGGTAAACACAGAATAGTATACATGTCAGACCTTTGGGAGGGGAAAGGCTTTAAAACCAAGCAAGACATAGAAAGAATCACAAAATGTAAAATAAATAATTTTGACTACATCAAACTAAAAAGCTTTTGTACAAACAGAACCAATATAACTAAAATCAGAAGGGAAACAACAAATTGGGAAAAAATCTTCATAGAAACCTCTGACAAAGGTTTAATTACTCATATTTATAATGAGCTAAATCAATTGTACAAAAAATCAAGCCATTCTCCAATTGATAAATGGGCAAGGGAAATGGATAGGCAGTTCTCAGATAAAGAAATCAAAACTATTAACAAGAACATGAAGAAGTGCTCTACATCTCTTATAATCAGAGAGATGCAAATCAAAACAACTCTGAGGTATCACCTCACACCTAGCAGATTGGCTAACATTACAGCAAAGGAAAGTAATGAATGCTGGAGGGGATGTGGCAAAGTAGGGACATTAATTCATTGCTGGTGGAGTTGTGAATTGATCCAACCATTCTGGAGGGCAATTTGGAACTATGCCCAAAGGGCGACAAAAGAATATCTACCCTTTGACCCAGCCATAGCACTGCTGGGTCTGTACCCCAAAGAGATAATGGACAAAAAGACTTGTACAAAAATATTCATAGCTGCGCTCTTTGTGGTGGCCCAAAACTGGAAAACGAGGGGATGCCCATCAATTGGGGAATGGCTGAACAAACTGTGGTATATGTTGGTGATGGAGTACTATTGTGCTAAAAGGAATAATAAAGTGGAGAAGTTCTATGGAGACTGGAACAACCTCCAGGAAGTGATGCAGAGCGAGAGGAGCAGAACCAGGAGAACATTGTACACAGAGACTAATACACTATGGTATAATCGAACGTAATGGACTTCTCCATTAGTGGTGGTGTAATGTCCCTGAACAACTTGCAGGGATCCAGGAGAAAAAAACACCATTCATAAGCAAAGGATAAACTATGGGAGTGGAAACACCGAGGAAAAGCAACTGCCTGAATACAGAGGTTGAGGGGACATGACAGAGGACAGACTCTAAATGAACACTCTAGTGCAAATACTATCAACAAAGCAATGGGTTCAAATCAAGAAAACATCTAATGCCCAGTGGACTTACGCGTCGGCTATGGGGGGTGGGGGGGAGGAAAAGAAAATGATCTTTAACGAATAATGCTTGGAAATGATCAAATAAAATATATTTATAAAAAAAAAGAAAAAAAAGAAAAAAATAAATTAATAGTAAGAAGATATAATTTCAACTTTCAATTTGATGTAAAATAATACTGGCACTAGGATATGTGCTATTCAACTCCAAATCTACAGTTCACATTCCTTGTTGATAAGTCCTCCTCAGTGAATAAAATATTTTACCTCTTAATTCTATAATAATAATAACTGATCAATGATTTCATCAGTGCAGGAATCCCCCTTATTCATATACAACAACCTTAGTAAACAGTCTTCCTGAGTTGCTGTGCCAAAACAATTCATCATTTGTTAAACAACTTTCAGATGCTAAACTTCTCTAAAATGAGTTAGGCCTGTGCCTTGAATAACAAACATAAAATCCACTTCCAGTTCTCTGCTGCAAGCCTATCAAGCTTAAAAAGATTTGTCAATTTATACCCAACTGAACCCAAGTTTATTTCAGTTTCTCAATTAAAAATGTGTGATTTTTAAACTATTTATGATTAATGCTATATCTTTGAAATGTTTTCATTCAGATGTACTTTGATTTTTGTAATGAAAAACAACAATATATATACATAAATATGGGGTCTACCAAGGATTAGGTAAAAAGCAAATGAGAACTTTAATAAAGTTAATAAAAAAATAAATGACCCTTATAACAAATATTTTACTTATTCTGTTAATGTTTGCTATTCTCTGATGTATCCTCATAGACAAAGACTATGAGTTCCTTAAAGTCATTATCTTATCATTTTCTTTCCCTCACAGGTCTAATCGAGATAAGAAGTATTACATACAAGTTTACCATAACATTTTAAGAGGGAGAGAGCAGAGGGGCAATGTAAAAATTGAGCACAACTCTAAGTGTGAGGCTTCTTAAAGATTTTGTTGTAATTTTTTAAATAGAATCCCTTATATAAATTATCAGCATTTCTATGTATTACCAATTAAGTTCTGAAACAAGGGATTTCAAGAGAAATTCCATTTAACATAACTCTAGATAATAGACGTGATAATGGACATCCTTGTTTCACTCCTGATCTTATTGAAAAGGCTTCTAGTTTATCCCCATTGCAGATGATGTTTGCTGATGGTTTTAGATATATACTGTTTATTATTTTTAGGAAAGGCCCTTCTATTTCTATGCTTTCGAGTGTTTTTCAGTAGGAATGAGTATTGTATTTTGTCAAAAGCTTTTTCTGCATATATTGATGTAATCATGTGATTTTTTGTTGGTTTGCTTGTTGATGCAGTCAATTATGAGGATGGTTTTCCTAATATTGAACCATCCTTGCATTCCTGGTGTAAATCCCACCTGATCATAATGAATAACCCTCGTGATTACTTGCTGGAGTCTTTTTGCTAGTATCCTATTTAAGATTTTTGCATCTATGTTCATTTGGGAGATTGGTCTACAGTTTTCTTTCTGTTTTTGACCTGACTGGCTTTGGAATCAGTACCATATTTGTGTTATAGAAGGAATTTGGTAGAACTCCTTCTTTGCTTATTCTGTCAAATAATTTGTATAATACTGGGATTAGATGTTCTTTGAATGTTTTATAGAATTCATTTGTGAATCTATCTGGTCCTGGGGGTTTTTTCTTAGGGAGTTCTTTGATGGCTTGTTCAATTTCTTTTTCTGATATGGGGTTATTTAGGTATTCTATTTCTTCTTCTGTTAATCTAAGCAATTTATATTTTTGTAAATATTCATCCATATCACCTAAATTGCCATATTTATTGCCATGTAATTGGACATAATAGTTTTTAATGATTGCCTTAATTTCCTCTTCATTAGAGGTGATGTAATAGAAATGTTAATCTCTGTTGCAGTGACTGATGTACTCTGGCTTGGGATTAGGAGCTGCTAAGTGTGGGGATAGAAGTACTTTGAGAGACACTGAGAGATGCTGCTACAGAGATAGAGGGATGCTGCTACAGGTGAATGCTCTGGGGTCTGCCTACTGATCTCTATTGATTGGCTGACAGATCAATCTATTTCCTAACCTCCTCCTACCCTCTTCCTCCCTCACTCCCTCCCTTAACCACACACTTCTTGAAGTCTTTGGCTTCCTCCCTTTCCCCCTGAGTTGACTATAAAGATACCTCAGGTAAGGGGTTTATTGGGAAACAACAGGATGGGAAACTGAGGAAAGAGGGATGAGGGTTTCCCTAAACTATAATGAGGGATTTGAGGGTTTGGGAAATCAGTTCAGTCACAGCTGTGACTCTAAGACAGAGGGACAATCAGAGAGATGGAGGACAACAGTTAAAATCTTCTTCTTCACAAAGCCACCAAGGACTCTCAGCCTAATTTCAGAAGCCCCCCCTCAAAAGTCCTTCAGTCTGGGGAAAAAGTTAACAAGATCAGTTCAAAGCTTCTCTCCTTCAGCCAGCCACTCTTGGTCAGAAAAATCCAGAGAGCCAAAGTCTTCTTTCTTCGTCAGTCAACCCCCAGAGAGAGAAACCAAGTCCCAGTCTCTCCCATGGTCAGCTTCAACTCCCAGATAGTCAAAGTCTCCTTTCTTGGTCAGTCAAACCCTAGAGAGAGAGATAGAACCAAATCCTCCCCCTGGCCAGCTCAACTGCCTCCTCTGGGAGCATTCCTTTTGTAAACTTCTCCTTGATTGACAGACAGATAATCACCTTGGTCTGCATGCAGGCTTGTCCTGTTCTCCTTGATTTTGCAGATCAGGTCCCCTGCTTGTTTCTTGCACGCTTGGCTTGCAAATCCTCTCTCTCTCCATGCCTCTACCACAGTGAGGTCTCCCTTTTCATCTTGGATACTGTCAATTTTGTTTTCTTCTTTCCTTTTTAAAATTAGATTGACCAGTACTTTGCCTGTTTATTTGTTTTTTTTTTCAAAGTACCAGCTTCTAGTCTTATTTATTAAATCAATAGTTCTTTGACTTTCAATTTTATTAATTTCTCCTTTAATTTTTAGGACCTCTAATTTAGTTTTCATCTGAGGATTTTTAATTTGTTCACTTTCTAATTGTTTAAGTTGCATGCCCAGTTCATTGATCTCTGCTCTCACTAGTTTGTTAATATATGAACTCAAGGATATAAATTTCCCCCTGAGTACTGCTTTGTCTGCATCCCATTGTAATTTTCTTCAATGAAATTAATAATTGTTTCTATGATTTGTGCTTTAACTAACTAATTTTGGAGAATCATATTATTTAATTTCCAATTAATTTTTTATTTGCCTCTCCATGTACCCTTACTAATTATTATTTTTATTGCATTATGATCTGAAAAGGTTGCATTTATTATTTCTGCTCTTTTGCCATGTTTTTATGCCCTAGTATATGGTCAATCTTTGTGAATGTACCATGTGCTGCTGAAAAGGTGTATTCCTTTTTGTTACTATTTATTTTTCTCCACATATCTACTAACTAATTTTTCTAACATTGTACTAGAAACACTAGCAATAACAATTAGAGAAGAAAAAGAAATTGAAGGTATTAAAATAGGCAATGAGGAGACCAAGCTATCACTCTATGCAGATGATATGATGGTCTACTTAAAGAATCCTAGAGAACCAATAAAAAGCTAGTGGAAATAATCAACAATTTTAGCAAAGTTGCAGGATACAAAATAAACCCGCATAAGTCATTAGCACTTCTATATATTTCCAACACATCTCAGCAGCAAGAATTAGAAAGAGAAATTCCATTTAAAATCACCCTAGACAATATAAAATACTTAGAAATCTACCTGTCAAGACAAACACAGGAACTGTATGAACACAACTACAAAACACTTTCCACACATTTAAAACTAGATCTAAATAACTGTAAAAACATCAATTGCTCTAGGGTAGGATGAGCTAACATAATAAAAATGACAATCCTACCCAAATTTATTTACTTATTTAGTGCCATACCCATCGAACTACCAAGAAACTTTTTTACTGAATTAGAAAAAAACAGAACAAAGTTCGTTTGGAAGAACAAAAGATCAAGGATATCAAGGGAAATAATGAAAAAAAAGTGAAGGAAGGTGGCCTAGCATTACCAGATCTCAACCTATACTATAAAGCAGTGGTCATCAAAACAATATGGTACTGGCTAAGAGACAGAAAAGAGGATCAGTGGAATAGACTTAGGGTAAGTGACCTCAGCAAGACGGTCTATGATAAGTCCAAAGATCCCAGCTTTTGGGACCAAAATCCACTATTTGAAAAAAAACTGCTGGGAAAATTGGAAGACAGTATGGGAGAGATTAGGTTTGGATCAACATCTCACACCCTATACCAAGATAAACTCAGAATGGGTGAATGACTTGAATATAAAGAAAGAAATTATAAGTAAGTTAGATGAACACAGAATAGTATACATGTCAGATGTTTGGGAAAGGAAAGATTTTAAAACCAAGCAAGAGTTAGAAAAAAAATCACAAAATGTAAAATAAATAATTTTGGTTACATCAAATTAAAAAGTTTTTGTACAAACAAAACTAATGCAACCAAAATTAGAAGGGAAGCAACAAATTGGGAAACAATCTTCATAACAGAAGAGCTAAATCAATTGTACAAAAAAAATCAAGCTATTCTCCAATTGGTAAATGGGCAAAGGACATGAATAGGCAATTTTCAGTTAAAGAAATCAAAACTATTAATAAGCACATGAAAAGGTGTTCTAAATCTCTTATAATCAGAGAAATGCAAATCAAAACAACTCTGAGGTATCACCTCACACCTAGCAGATTGGCTAACATGACAGCAAAGGAAAGTAATGAATGCTGGAGGGGATGTGGCAAAGTAGGGACATTAATTCATTGCTGGTGGAGTTGTGAATTGATCCAACCACTCTGGAGGGCAATTTGGAACTATGCCCAAAGGGTGATAAAAGACTATCTGCCCTTTGATCCAGCCATAGTACTTCTGGGTTTGTACCCCAAAGAGATAATAAGGAAAAAAGATATGTATAAGAATATTCATAGCTGTGCTCTTTGTGGTGGCAAAAAATTGGAAAATGAAGGATGCCCCTCAATTGGGTAATGGCTGAACAAATTGTGGTATATGTTGGTGATGGAATACTATTGTGTTCAAAGGAATAATGAACTGGAGGAATTCCATGTGAACTGGAACGACCTCCAGGAACTGATGCAGAGTGAAAGGAACAGAACCAGGAGAACATTGTACACAGAGACTAATACACTGTGGTACAAGGGAATGTAATGGACTTCTCTATTAGTAGCAATGCAATGATCCAGAACAACTCTAAGGGATTTATGAGAAAGAACACTATCTACATTCAGAGGAAAAACTGTGGGAGTAGAAACACAGAAGAAAAAAAACTACTTGATCACCTGGGTTGATGGAGATACCATAGGGAATGTAGACTCTAAATGATCTAGTGCAAACACCAACAACTTGGAAATAGGTTTTGATCAAGGATACATGTAAAACCCAGTGGAATTGCGCATTGGCTATGGGAGGCGGTGGAGGAAGTGGAGGGAAAGAATACGATTCTTGTAACCATAGGAAAATATTCTAAATTGACTAATTAAATAAAATTTAAATTAAATAAAATAACTCTAGACAATATAAAATATCTACTTGCCAAGTCAAATCCAGGAACTATATGAACACAATTACAAAACATTTTTCACACAAATAAAGCCATATCTCAACAACTGTAAAGATGTTAATTGCTCATGGGAAGGCCATGCCAATATTATAAAAATGACAATTCTACCAAAATTAATTTACTTATTCAGAGCCATACCAATAAAACTACCAAAAAATTATTTTGTCAAAAAAAGATTCATGTGGAAGAACAAAAAGTCATGGGAATTAATGAAAAAAAAGTGAAGGTACCAGATCTCAAACTGGTCGATGATCATCAAAGCAATGATTATCAAAACAATGATACTGGCTAAAAAAATAGAATGGTGTTACTGAATAGATTAGGTATACAATATACAGTTGTAAATATGATGTTTGATAAATACAAAGATCCAAACTTTGAGGATAAGAACTCACTATTTGACAAAAATTGCTGAGAAAAGTGGAAAACAGTATGGTAGAAACTAGGTATAGACCAATATCTCACACCCTATACCAAGATAATGTAAAATGAGTATATGACTTAGACAGAAAGGGTGATACCATGAGTAAATTAAGGGAGTATGAAATAGTTTGTGTCAGATCTATGGCTACGGGAAGACTAGAGATGGGAGGTCCTGGGTTCATATCTGGCCTCAGATACTTCCCAGATGTGTGACCTTGGGCAAGTCACTTAACCTTCATTGCCTAGCCCTTACCACTCTTCTGCCTTGGAACCAATACACAGTATTGATTCCAAGACAAAAGGTAAGAGTTTTTTTTTAAAAGTACAATATTTTTTCCCCAGTTACATGGTGAAGGAATAAATAAGGGATAGAGTAAATTTCATGGACTAGCTTTAAGAAGAAAGGGGGAGAATTTGGATACATGCCCTGGGAGAAGATTCTGACAAGGAGAAAAGGATCTTGGGAGTTTTGACTGTTTTTAACTGTCTCTCTCTGGATCTGGCTTTGAATGAGCTGGAAAGAGGATCTTTGCTCTGGCAAATCCTAATCTTGTGAAAGGGTTAGTGATTCCTGGGTTTGAGAGTTTGTCTTGGAGTATACTACTTTTTCCCTGAAGTACAGAGACCATCTGCCTGAGATCCATCAGTCAGAAATCCCCTTGGTGACAGTAAACCCCAGGGTTTGGTCATCTGGGACCATGGGTATACCTAGGAACAACCTCAGGCTTTAGATAAGGGCTCAAATACAACTGTGAGTCCTTCTTCATTATCTTTTTGATAATCCATACATAGAGTAGCTTAAGTGAATTCTCAAGAAGAAGAAATAATTCACTGTGAGCTGAAAGAGGTTGGGTGGAGATTAGATCTATAGCTTTAGGAACTTACCTATCATTTTCCCTTTACTCCTATTACAAAAAAATGAACTTTGTTTCTAGAGCCTAAGGGATTTTGTGCTTTACTGACCCTGAAGAGGTCCCTAGGTGGGTGATTATCATCCCCCATCCATCTAGGAAGGATTTTTGTTTCATTGGAATAATAATTAACATACAATTTACAAAATGATATTCAGAAAGTCTTCTCCCCTCCCTCCCTCCCTTCCTTCTCTCCTCCCTGAGATGGTAAGACATTTAATATAGGTTATATATGTATGATCATCCAAAACATATTTCCATATTGGTCATGTTGTGAGAGAACACTAATATAAAACACAAACCCCAAAATAAAACCATAGAAATAAAGTGAAAATAGTATGCTTTGATCTGCTTTCATACTCCATTAGTTCTTTCACGATAGGCAGATAGAATTTTTTATCATAAGCCCTTCAGCACTGTCTTGGATTGTGCTAAAAGAAATGATAACCAGGAATGATTTCGGAAAAGCTTGGAAAGCTTTACACAAACTGATATAAAGTAAACTGAACAGAACCAGAACATTGTACTTAGTAACAGCAATAGAGAATAGTGAATTTACTTTATAGCTTCCCACATTACCCAGAACAGTATTCTGAACACAATGGATGTTCAGTAAAAACTATTTTTTCTTGCTGATGATAAAAAAATTAAATATTCTTTAAGAAGAGATGTTACCATAAGAATTAGTTGGATCAAAGTACATTTAAAAAGATAAATGAATTATACATCAAGAAAAAAGAAACTTGAGAAATCTCACATTTAACCAAATCCAGTTAAACTGCTATCACAAATGGTGAGAAAACAATTACCTAATGAAATCCAATAGTGATATGGTTAACGAAAATTCTAGCTGAATACATGGATCCTCTTCCATCTGATATTTAACATAACCAGAAAGACCCTCCTCTGTAAAAGGTTTTTCCATCTGTACACAATGTTGGATGCTTGTGGTACTTTCTGCTTCTATTACAGGAAAAGAAAAGCCAGGATGCTCAAGAATCTGTAAAGCAACATAAGAAAGACTGTACTGAAAATCTTGAAAGAAAAAAAATTAACAGAACTCAACATGGGATAACTACCATTTTCTTTTTTTTAAAGATTTGAAATTTCCCCTCTATAAGAAGCAAAAAATAATTAAGAGAAAATGGTATGCGAATTAAATCCCATAATAAAAAGCGCTAATGCAACCAAAATTTTTGTAAAAGATTATCCAATGGTTTATTTATTCCAAGCAATATTCAAAATAAACCAAAAAAGCCTAGGTCAACCCTGCAATCATTCTAATATAACTTGTTCTATAAAATCATTCAAATTCTATTATAAATTCCAATTTGTTGTAATAGAATATTAGTATTGATTACATTTGTTGTTTGCTAGAACCAAAGTATAAACAAAAAATGACACCCCGTTATTTGATGCAAAGAAATAAATAAGCAAATTAAAAGTGCCCTGAACACTACTAAGGAAAGAGATGGTATCATTTATACATTTTTATCTCTCAGTGAAGGAAATCAGTATTTAGTGGTGACTATTATGTGCCAGGTACTTTGTTAAGGGCTTTACAAATATTATCTCATTTGATCCTCCTAACAACCTTGGGAGGTAGAGTTATTTTCTCCACTTTATAGTTCAGGAAACTGAGGCAACAGGAGTTAAATAACTTGTCCAGGTTCACACAGTTAGCAAACATCTGTGGCTAGATGTGAACTCATACCCTTCTTCCTCCAGGCCCAGTGCTCTATCAACTAGCTTCCTCAGCCACTTTTCTCCCCAAATTCCTAAATTTTAATGTATATTTTATTATTTTAGTAAATAGCTTGGATGTTTTCCCAGGTTTTTTCATAATAAAAGGTAGGGATGTCTGAAAGTAATTATTAAAGAGATACTAACAATTTAAAACTCATTTTAATACACTTTCCCCAGTTAACCTTTGATTAAGTCATTCATTTCTCTTATTGGGTCATCTGGCCTAACATTTTCACCTTCTTCAAAGTATGGGAATTCTTTTTTTCTTTTTCTTTTTTTTGTAGAGGGCTAAGAGTTGGTAGTTAAGAGTAAGTTTGTGAGCTAGTACTATGATTAAAAAAAATACTAATAAGCAAAAAGCATTTTTTTTAAAGATAGAAAAGATGCACCATCAATTTTCTTACCTTGAAATTTTCTGTAGATGTAATTTCTAAATTCATACTCTTCAGTTCCAAATTACTCTTGTTAGCAACCATCCAGACCAGCAATAAAGAGTCATCTTTCCAAATTTTGCAAGAAGATACTGTTATCATTTCATTGTTACAGAGTTCCACTAGATCTGAATGTACATGTTCATTTAGTTCTTCCAATAAGGAAGACGTCAAAGAGATTTCAGTGGCAGATGAGGAAAGAGTAGGTTGAGGAGGGTGAAAAATCTCCATGCTATTATCTTCAAATAAAGAAGATGGAGACAGGTTGCAAACTGAGAGATTCTCGACCAAATCCAATTCAGTGAGTGAATCAGATTTTAAGCTTGATTCCAAAAATTCTGAACCAAGAGAACATTTCTTTAATCCTGTGTCTCCTTTGTCTTGAAAATTGTTCAAATGATTATTATCTTCATAAGGTGCATTTGACAAAGGACTGAAAGAAGAGCAGTTAATATTATGTGCACTAGTTACTTTTCTATTTTTGGTGTCATTAACTTTTGATTTCCTTCTGAACTTGTGAGAAACAGTATCTGTTTTTCCCAGCTGCAGAAAAAAGAAAGAAGAAATTATTCTAGTGATCATGAGTTTTGACATATTCTAGCAAAATAATGACCTAAATTCTAGGCAGGTTCCAACGAACAATTTCATTAGCCTTCTGGGATTCTGCACTGCAAAGGAGAAACTACAAAAATCAGATTACATAAAATTAATAACCCCAGAAATTTATTCTTGCGATTGCACAACTTTGAACAACTTACTAAATTTCATTTTTTATTTTCAACTATACATATCATAAAGTCAACCTTAACCTAAACTTGAAAATTTCTTCAATTCTAAAATACTAGACTATGGCGCTTGACAACAGCCCTCTTCCCTGCTACAAACTGAAGAGCTGGCTAACATGGACTTAGTGAAGGATATCCTCTGCATTTTTGTATAGGATATGGCATTGCTTACATCTGGTTTACAAAGCTCCAGTTAAAGGCATGGCAGAAACCAGGCTAGTGATGCAAATCAGTAGGTTGTAGGAAATGAATAAAAATTCCCAGAATCCAAATAATGACAAAAAAGGAATCTGAAGGAATAACAGTGTGAAGTTATTCTAATTATGATTAAAACATATATTATCTTTGATTTTTTAAAATATGACATAAGATAGATTAGAAATTAGCATAAAAATTGTGCCCAAACAGAATCAATGTTAATACTGAAACTCAAATAAAATATAACTAATGTAAATGAAGAATCTAACATTTAAAAAACGAAATGTGTGTATGCCAATAATCTAAGACAATTCTGAAGGTCTTGTGACGAAAAATGCTATCCGTCTCCAGAGAAAGGACTGATGAAGCCTGAATGCAAATCAAATGCATTCTTCTTAAACTTTATTTTTCTTGGGTATGGGAGGGGGAAATCTGTGTTTTCTTTCACATGGCTAATATGGAAATGTTTTAAATGACTACACATGTATAATCTATATAAAATTGTTTGCCTTCTCAAGGGGAGTAGGAAAGAGGAAGCGAACTTAGAACTAAAAAAACACATTTTTAATGAATGTTAAAAATTGTTATTCCATGTAATTAGAGAAAAATATATTTTAAAATTTCCCCCAAAAGTATGTAGTTATGCATGCATTTACAGATAAATCCATATATACATAATTAGACAATATGATAAAACAATGAAAAAGGACTTGGACCTTGAGATTAAGAAAAGACATACATTTGAAACTTGGCTAAGACAAATGACCTGTGAAAAGTCATTAAGTGACTAGAGTATTCTGGAGTATTTTCATCTATAAAATGGAAATACATGTACTACCTAGATTACAGGGTTATTGTTAGCACCTAGAAAAACCTTAAATACCATATGTAAATATAAACTATCCATATGCAGCATTCATAGAACACGTGACCCACCTGGCCCATGTTCAGAGCAAATTAATGAAGATTTCTCATTACCTCTAGGATCTTGATCCTTCAATCATTCTCTCCCTAGTACTTAATTTTTTTTAATTTAATTTTTTTTTTCAGTTCCGAATTCTTTCCTTCCCACCTCCCTCCCCAATTCGAGGGAAAGTAAGAAAAACAAAACTTGTTCCTTGGCACTATCCTATCCTGATTCTCCTCCTATCTATCTGACCACATGTTCTCAGTCTCCTTTTTTGGATCACTATTCAGGGCACACCCAGCAAACCATGGATATCCCCCAGGATTGTGTCTCTTCTATACTATTTCACTTGGTAAACTCATTAGTTTCCATGGATTCAATACCTATGAGTCTCATATGTATCCTAACCTCCTCACTGCTAACTTCCAGACTTGCATCACCAATTGCCTATCAGACATCTCAAATTGAATGGACATCTTAAACTCAACAAGTTCAAAACTGATCTCATTATCTTTCTCCCCCAAACCTCTCCCCTTCTGAATTTCCCTGTTAGTGCTATGGAAGGCTCCACCATACTCCCAGTCACCCAGGCTTGAAAGAGGCGTCCCACCACACCCACGGACTGTTGTCAAGACTAACAATTTGACCTTTGTACTAGTTCTCCTATATGCCTCCTTCTTTCCTCAGACATTGCTACTACATTGGCCCAAGCCCTCATTACCTTAGACCTGGACGATTACAACATGCTATTAGTTGGTTCTCCACATTTTTCTAGCCAGTTCCTCCACTCAGCTGTAAAAGTGATCTTCCTGAAACACAACCTATTATACAGGCTGCCCACCAGGGAGCAGCTGGGTAGCTCAGTGGATTGAGAGCCAGGTCTAGAGACTGGAGTTCCTAGGTTCAAATCTGGCGCTTCCCAGCTGTGTGACTCTGGGCAAGTCACTTGACCCCCATTTCCTAGCCCTTACCACTCTTCTGCCTTGGAGCCAGATGGAAGGTAAGGGTCATTTAATTAATTTAATTAATTAAGTAATAAATTAATTTAATTAAATTTAAGAAATACAGGCTACCCACCACCCCCAATTCAATAGACTATCATAGTTCCCTATCAACTCCAGAATCAAATATAAAATCTTGCTTGTCATTAAAAGTCCTTCATAATCTGATCTCTTGTCCCAGCTTTCGGGTCCTCTTATCATTTACTTTCCATTGTGTAATTCAGTGACAATGGTCTCTGCTGTTCACTGAATAAGACATGCCTGACTTTGGGCAATTTTACTGGCTGTCTCTCACAACAAGTACTTAATAAATGCTTAGTAACTGACCATTAATAAGGTCAGGTCTCTCACATTTTTTTTAAACCTCTACCTTCCCTCTTAGAATAAATACTAAGTATTGGTTCGGTTCCAAGGCAGAAGGGCGGTAAAGGCTAGGCAATTAGGGTTAAATGACTTACCTAGGATCATACAGCTAAAAGTGTCCAGGGGCCAGATCTGAACCCAGGACATCATCTCCAGGCCTGGCTCTCTAACCATTGAGACACCTAGTTGTCCTAGGTCTCCCCTTAAAAAAGTATTCCCCTCATCCTTCTATCCCACTAAATCATAGTTTTCTTTTATTCCCTTCACCACAAAATTTCTTAAGGAATGATTTTACATTCAGTGACTCCAATTCCCCCACATATTACCATTCTCAACCCATAGACAATCTGGGTTCTATCTCTATCACTCACTATACTGAAAATACTTTATCACAGGTAACTAATAATCATAAGTGCCAAATCCAACTGTTACATTTACCAATGCTGATCAAAATTTTCTCCTTCTTGTCACTTGCCCATCCTTCAGTTTCCGTGACACTCAATTTCTTCTGATTTTCTAGCTACCTTCTCTAGTCATTTTTTGTCTCCCTGACTTTTTAATATTTTAATATTAAATTTAATATTAATATTTAATTTACTTTAATATTAAATTAAAATAAATGTTAATATTTTAAAGTTCTCTAAGGGTATTTCCTCAGGTCTCTTTGTTCTTCTCTGCTTACTCTCAGCTATCTTATTCACTCCACTGGCTTCAACTATTACTCTTAGGTGGATAACTGACTTGAAATTTTTTATTTCTTTTTTAAATTAAGTTTATTTATTTAATTAATTTTTGATGTTTTTTCATGGTTACATGATTCATGTTCTTTCCCTTCCCTTCTCTCACCCTCCTCCCATAGTCAACAAGCAATTCCACTGGGTTTTACATGTGTCATTGATCAAGACCTACTTCCATATTATTAATACTAAATTTTTATTTCTAAGTCTAACCTTTCTTTTGAGTTCCAAAACTACATTTTCAGCTATCAACAGGGTATCTTCATCTCTCCCTTAACACACACACATCCCATTTACAGCTAAAATTCAACAAGTCTAAGGCAGAATTTACCTTTGTTCCAAAACTTGTTCCTTCTCCTGACTTTCCTATTTCTATAAATGATTAAGGCCATTTGCTGGTTATCCATATTCAAAACCTGGGTGTTATCTTTGATTCTCCTTTTGCTTATTACCTATATCCAATCAGTTGTCAGGTTCTATTGTTTCTACGTCCATACTCTCTCTCATATATGTTCCCTCTTCTCTATCCCCACTGCTACCATCATTGTAAAGGCCTACTCATAATTTGCCTAGACTTTTTTCATGTTAAATATAACATTTTATTTTTTTTAATTAATTTACTTATTTAGAATTTTTTTCCATGGTTACATGATTCAAGATCTTTCCCCTTCCTTCCCTCCCTGAGCTGACAAGCAATTCCACTGGGTTATATATGTATCATTGTTCAAAATCTGCTTCTGTATTATTCATATTTGAAATAGAGTGATCTATTAATGCCAAAACCCCAATCATATCCTAATCATATCCCCATCAAACCATGTGATCAATTATATGTTTTTCTTCTGCATTTCTGTTCCCACAGTTCTTTCTTTGGATGTGGATAGTGTTCTTTCTCATAAATTCCTCTGAATTAGACTGATACACTGTGGCCCAACTGAATATAATGGACTTCTCTACTAGCAGCAATGTAATGATCCAGGACAATTCTGAGGGACTTATGCGAAAGAACACTATCCACATCCAGAGAAAGAACTGTGGGAGTAGAAACACAGAAGAAAAATATTTGCTTGATCACATAGTTCGATGGGGATATGATTGGGGATGTAGACTCTAAATGATCACTCTACTGAAAATATTAACAATATGAAAATAGGTTTTGATCAGTGTTACATGTAAAATCCAGTGGAATAGTTCATTGGCTACAGGATTGGGGAGGGAGGAGGGGAGGGAAAGAACATGAATCATGGAATCATGGAAAAATACTCTAAATTAATTAACCAATTAATTGAAAAATAAGTTCCTTTGGATCGTCCTGGATCATTACATTACTGCTAGTAGAAAAGTTTGTTACATTCATTGTATCACAGTGTATCAGTCTCTGTGTACAATGTTCTCCAGATTCTGTTCCTTCTGCTCTGCTTCAATTCCTGGAGGTCGTTCCAGTTCATATGGAATTCCTCCAGTTCATTATTCCTTTCAGCACAATACTATTCCATCGTCATCAGATACCACAATTTGGTCAGCCATTCCCCAATTGATGAACATCCCCTCATCTTCCCAATTTTTTTGCCACTATAAAATGTGGAGCTATAAATATCTTTGTACATACATTTTTCCTTGTTATCTCTTTGGGGTACAAACCCAGCAGCAGTATGGCTGTATCAAAGGGTATTGCCTAGACTTTTATAATCAATTCCTAACAGATATTCTCACTCTGCTCTATTCCTCTCTAGTATATATTTCAAAATGCTGCCATCTTAACCTTTCTTATTAAAAGGTACTCATGGGCCTACTTTACATAAAAATATTCAATGGCTACATAATAAAATTTATCTTGTCTAAATGATAAAAAATCCAAAAGGCTTTCCATATTCTGGTATTACCTACCCTCCCAATTCTATGTCAAATTATCCATTCCAAACACTCTAAACTTCAACTAAACTGGACTCTACCACATACCTATGTTGCACTTTCCTAACTGTGCTTTTGCTAACTCTAGTTACTATATCTAGTCTGTGCTCTCTTCCTACCCCATCTCTGTCTTTTGAAATCATGCCTAGCCTTTAAAACTTAAACTAGAATGACATCACTTTCATATTCTTCCTTAAGTAGTCTCATTAGAAACAATCTTTCCCTATTGGAGTCATAAAACATTCTGCTTGTACTTCTCATGCATCTAGATTTTATTCTGTATTGTAAGTATTTGTGAATGTGCTATATGCCCCAACTACACTATAAACTCCAAGGTCAGGACTACATTTTATTTTTCTTTTACTCCCTTCTAGCATCTAATACAATGCTCTAAAATGTAAATGTTTGCAATTCTGAGGGATTTATGAGAAAGAACACTATCCACAATCAGAGGAAGAACTGAGTTAGTAAAAACACAGAAGAAAAACAATTGCTTGATCACATGGGTCAAAGGGGATTTGATTGGGGATGTGGATCATCCTAGTGCAAACACCAAAAACTTGGAAATAGGTTTTGATCAAGAAAACATGTAAAACCCAGTGGAATTGTGTGTCAGCTACAGGAAGGGGTGGGGAAGGGGAGGGAAGGAACATGATTCTTATAACCAGGGGAAAATGTTCTAAATGGACTAATTAAATAAAATTTAAAAATAAATAAAAATAAAAAATAAAGAGGGCTCAGAAATCCAATAAAATAAAATAAAATGTAAATGTTTGGTGAATTCCTTGACTTGTATCTAGGGATGCTGGAGTAATGGAATAAATGGGTAATGTAACAAGTTTAACTATAATCTTTTTAGAAATAATACTTTTTGTGCCCATACCAATTGCCTCATTGATTCTAAATCCACAAGAAAATCTTGGCAGTCTGCTGGACAACAAACTAGAGCTGGCCAGAGATGGGAGGTCCTGGGTTCAAATCTGATCTCAGACACTTCCTACCTGTGTGACTCTGAGCAAGTCACTTAACCCCCACTGCCCTTACCTCTCTTCTGCCTTGGAACCAATATACACTACTGATTGATTCTAAGACAGAATGTAAGGAATCAAAAAAAAAAATAGAGCTTGGGTGAATCTACAAATTAAACTGCAATTCACACATTATTCTCCTGGGGATCTGGTCAGCATGGCTTTATCTATTAGAGTCGGATTATATTTGGTATAACTGACAGGTGAATGCTTAGACCAATAGAACTGAGTGAGCAGTCTCTGGGACTATATGATTTACACTTACATGACAAAATTAGATAATATTTGTAAAGTGCTTAGGACAGCCCAGCACAACACAGGAGCTTAACAAATGCTTGTTCCCTTCCCTTTTCCTATTACAACTCACCCTATCTAGATGGTTGCAACTTGAAGAGCATGGGGGGAAAAATCTCTCTCACCAAAAATAACTCATCAATGGCCTAACTTGGGGCTTGAAATTTCCACAGTTACTCACTTCTCCTTTGTGTTAAAGCACTGAAAGTAGTTGTTATTTGCAGATGTTATGTGGAATAACATTAAGCCATTTATCATCTATTAATACTTTAGTTTGAAACAAGTTTGTAAAATCCCTAGCAGTGAGAAAGACCCTAAGGATGCAACATTGGCAACTTTTTTTTTTTTTTAAGGAGGGGCAGATGAAGGGAGAAAAAAAGCTGGCACTGCAAGTTACTGCCTAGTCCCTAACAGAACACAACAGGGTACTATTTATCTCAGGAGGGGCATCATGTGGATAACAGAACTGCAGAGAGTGGCTGATAGAAAGGAAAATACCAGAAGGGGAATGGTGGGAAAGGTAATAAAAAAACTGTTTAGATTAAAATTCTTCTTGAAGCAGGCCCTCCACTTCACCATCTAGACAAGTCAGCCCTAACTGGGGATAAGGTCATTCTCTCAGATGCACAGTCTTTGTTTCCCATTCCAACACATTTTTTTTTAATGGTACAGAAAAACAAATTATTGAACTAAGTAGGGAAGTGTTGGTGAGAAGCACCAATTCAAGTCATGTCAAACAAGCATTTATTAAGCACCTAATATGTGTCAAACACTGTGCAATTCTCTATTCAGACTAGAAATAAACCTAGAAAATCAAAGATTTCCTCCCTTTACAGCCCCATGTTATACTGTTTTAAATATGGAAAGCACTGGGCTAAAAAGGAATAGTAATCAAACCTACAGACAAAAGGTGCTGGTTCAAGTCTGGCTTCAGACATTTCCTAGCTGTGTGACCTTGGGCACTTAACCTCAATTGCTTAGCCTTTAAAAAACTCCTCTGCCTTGGAACTGATATTCAGTATTGATTCTATGGCAGAAAGTAAAGGTTAAAAAAAAAAAGAAAGGAAGAGTAATAATAACATTGTCCATTCACATAGACGTTGTACTTTTTTAAGTTTACAAAGTGTTCTTTCAAAATAATCCTGTGAAGTAGCTAGAGCAAATATTATCACCACACCTATTTACAGATCAGAAACTGAGGCTCAAAAAGATTCAAGTACCTTGCCAATTTGCCTTATCATATCTAATAAGTGATAGAATTGGGCTTCAAACCAAGGGCTCAGGACTCTGACTCCATTTCTCCATCTACTACACCATCTACCTCCAAGTGCCTTGACTGATTGTTCACATTTAATTAAGTTTACAGTCTTGCTTTTTGAGAGTTCTTTGTGTTTTTCTTTAAGACAGTACTTGAGTAAATTCTTACTTTTATCAGTTGATAAGATTATATGATGTGCTTATCTTGACTTTAACCTCAAAGTACTACACAGCTACCATTGTTCAGCCATGATTCATTTGTTAGCATAGGTTTAGGGCGAACGTATGTAAAAGTCTTGTGAAAATGCCTCTAGTTGAATGGTAAGCAGTGCCAGGCTCTCTTAAAAATCCCTACATTGCTTCCTTTGCAGACAATAGTCAATGATCTTGTGGTATTAAGCAAATTGATTAGAAGCTCAATGAGGCAAGATTGTAGGCCTTCAGTTCCTAACATGAGGCAAAAATATGACCTAACCTTACACTGGACCTGGTTACTCCTTCTGCTACTACAAGCAGCTCCTTTCTTCTTCCTGGTCACACAGGGTCCTCAAATACTATTTACTCTTTTCAGGGTCTTCTCCAATAGCGAGTCCCCTCTTCTGCTATTGTTCTTCACATTGCCTAATGTCCAATTTTATTCCAACTTTACTATCTCTCTCATTTTCCTTAGCATCAACTTTTATTTCAATGTCCCAGATGGCATGTCAGTATTTGTGTCCCTCCATCATTGTTCTACAGAATGATGTTTCTGTCCAAAACACAGATAATATCAATATATAAAGAAATATGACAGACTACTTACCAAACTGACTGCACTTTCTGATCCCAGCCCAACAAATAATGTTGAAGCCAGACGCTGTTTTTCTGCCTCTTCCTCTGAATGATGAAGGGCCTGGGATTGCTCTTTCTTTATCATCATCTGATCCACATTCTCCATTAAGGTACTGTCCTGAGGAACAGGTTGAAGCTCAGGATTGTTTTTGGCTTTGTTTTCCTTTTTAGGAAGATAGCCTTCTTTTCCCCACAATTTTTTCACACCTTCCAGCTTCAGGCTATTTGTCCTAAGGAAATTGATAATGAACCAAGTCAATTCAGGACCAAAGAATTACTTTCTTAAGATATTCTTCCAAAAGTAACTCTGTTCTTGCATTTTTCTGGAAGTAACTTAGCACTAATGGCACAAAGTGTAAGTGATGCCACATAGCTGGAATAAGATTCAAGATTCTAGACATCATGACTGTGTGTATACCCTCATTTTAATGCATAAATATATTACCAGAGGTTTCAAAACTAAGATGTCACTGCTGACATTTCAGAAGTATTTCATTTGTTACTTCTAAATGGATCTTCAATAGACAATGGATTCAGTTTCAATTTATCATATTAATGATCTCTAAATCAACACTTGAGAAATAGTGCATGGCAGAAAAAAAAGATGGCGCTGGAGTCAAGAAGACATGGGCTTGAATCTTGCCTCTAACACATATCTGTGTAACTACAGACAAACCACTCGATCCTGGTATGCCAAGAATTCTGTGGCTATAAGTTATAAACAATGACCGATTTTCATTAATGAAGACCACACTAGGAGTCCCCTATACCAATGAAAGCATAGAACTAGGCCAAAACCAAAACCACCTCATATTAATAAAGAAATCCTGTAGAGAAACAAAAAAACCTTTTCTAAATGTGCTGCTTATTTGAAGGATTAGTTTTAGTTCACAATTTTCTTAATATAAACTAAATAATATATTAACTACCATATATGCATTTTGAATGAAATGACTGAGGATCAATATCTAAAATAAATATAACATTAAAATTAAAAAAATGTTAAATAAACTATTAAGAAAGAGATACTCAGAAAGGAAGAATAATAGTGATTCTTCAGGAAATCTTTGATACATCTCTTTGCCAGGAAGAAAAGTGATAAAGCAACAGTGAAAATATTGTTATTCTTTTCCTGCTTATTAACCCCAGGCTAGCAAAAGTAACCAAGTTCTAACTCTACACACTCCACGGTAAAGCTAAATTGAGGAACAGGACTTGGTATTGTCCCTACTTAGCTCTCCTAGGACAAAAATAATAGAATAAATGAATGTAGACATTACAGTTTGTTGGTTGGCATTACAACAATACTCTTCTTTTCTTGATATAGGTACATCACTTTTGGCTATGATGATCATCCTCGAAACCTAATAGATAGTTGATATATAGTAAATACTTACTGATTAATTGATTATAATATTTCCAATCCTAGTAGATGATTCTACCTCACTTATAGCTTTAAAAAAATATGGAGGGCATATAGAACTGGTGGCCTTGGACAATATATGCTCCACACAAATATTTTACTATGAGCTTCTAGTCCACACATATAGATTTGAATAGACTAGAACTAGGAGATCTCAGAGCCACCAGGGCTAAAAAGAGTATAAGGAAGCCAATCCCAAATTTGGCTGGATTTAACTAGTTAATCAAAAGGATGTAGAACTTGTTCAGTCAGTCCTCAACTGGATATCCCCTCAATTTCCAGTTCTTTGCCTCCACAAAGAGAGCGGCTACAAATATTTTGGAATACATAGTTTCTTTTCCTTTCTTTGATCTCCTTGGGAAACAGACCCAACAATGGCATCGATAGGTCTCAGGATAGCCACAGTTTTATAACTCTCTAGGCATAATTCCAAATTCTTCTCCAAAATGATCAGATCAATTCCACCATCAGTGTATGTATCCCCAACTTTTCTACATCCCCTCCAACATTTGTCATTTTGCCCTTTTGTTATTTTAGCCAGGCTGATGGTGTACAAGATGATATCTCAGAATTGCTTGTGGATCCAGAGAAAGAAGTGTTGGAGTAGGAATGTAGATGAAAGATTTATCACTTGTTTATTTGAATATATGTTTTGGGGTTTGGTTTTATAAGATTATTTACTTACAAAAATTAATAACATATATAACAAAATTCATTTGGAAGAATAAAAGATCAAGAATATCAAGGGAAATAATGAAAAAAATGTGAAGGATGGGGGCCTGGCAGTACCAGATCTTTAACTGTACTATAAAGCAGTGATCATCAAAACCATATGGTACTGGCTGAGACAGAAGGGAGGATAAGTGGAATAGAGTTGGGGCAAATGACCTCAGCAAGACAGTGTATGATAAACCCAAAGATCTCAGTTTTGGGGACAAAAACCCACTATTTGATAAAAACTGCTGGGAAAATTGGAAAATAGTATGGGAGAGATTAGGTTCAGATCAAGATCTCACACCCTACACAAAGATAAACTCGGAATAGGTGAATGACTTGAATATAAAGAAGGAAGCTATAAAGTAAATTAGGTGAACGTAGAATAGTATACCTGTCAAATCTATGGGAAAGGAAAGATTTTAAGACTAAGCAAGAGACAGAGAATATTACAAAATGTAAAATGAATACTTTTGATAACATTAAATTAAAAAAATTTTGTGCGGACAAAACCAATGCAACCAAAATTAGAAGGGAAGCAAAAAATTGGAGAAAAAATATTTATAACAAAAACCTCTGACAAATTCTAATTACTCTATTTATTCTAATTACTCAAATTTATAAGTAGCTAATCAATTGTACCAAAAATTCAAGCAATTCCCCAATTGATAGATGGGCAAGGGACACGAATGGGCAATTTTCAGATAAAGAAATCAAAACTATCAATAAGCACATGAAAAAGTATTCTAAATATCTTATAATTAGAGAAATACATATCAAAACAACTCTGTGGTATCACCTCACACCTAGCAGATTGGCTAACATGACAGCAAAGGAAAGTAATGAAGCTGGAGGGGATGTGGCAAAATTGGGGCATTAATGCATTTCTAATGGACTTGTGAATTGATACAACCATTCTGGAAGGCAATTTGGAACTTTGCCCAAGGGGCTTTAAAAGACTGCCTGACCTTTGATTCAGCCAAACCACTGCTGGTTTATACCCCAAAGAGATCATAAAGAAAAAGATTTGTACAGAAATATTTATAGCCTCACTCTTTGTGGTGGCAAAAAATTGGAAAATGAGGGGATGCCCTTCAATTGGGGAATGGCTGAACAAATTGTGGTATCTGTTGGTGATGGAATGCTATTGCACTAAAAGGAATAATAAAGTGGAGGAATTCCATGGAGACTGGAACAACCTCAGGAAGTGATGCAGAGTGAAAGGAGCAGAACCAGGAGAACATTATACACAGAGATGGATACACTGTGGCACAATTGAAAGTAATGGGCTTCTTTACTACCAGCAATGCAATGATCCAGGACAATTCTGAGGGACTTATGAAAAAGAACACTATCCACACCCAGAGAAAGAACTGTGGGAGTAGAAACAGAGAAGAAAAATATTTTCTTGAACACAAGGCTCAATGGGGATAAGATTGGGGATGTAGACTATAAAGGATCACTCTAGTGCAAATATTAATAATATGGAAATAGGTCTTGATCAATGACACATGTAAAACTCAGTGGAATTGCTTGTTGGCTATGGGAGGGGGGGTGAGAGGAGAGGAGAGAAAGAATAGGAATCATGTAACCATGGAAAAATATTCTAAATTAATTAAACTTTTAAAAAAATTAATAATACGGAAATATGTTTTGAGTGATAATACATGTATAATGCAGATTGAATTGCTTGCCAACTCCAGGAGGGAGAGAGAAGAAGGAAGGGGAACAATATAGATCATATAATTTTAGAAAACTTATGTGAAAATTTGTTATTACATGTAATTTTCAATAAAATTTTTTTAAATGAAAACAAACAAAAAAATTGTTGGTAGAACTGTAAACTGATCCAACTATTTTGAAGAACAATTTGGAATTATATCTAGAAAGTTATAAAACTGATTTGGAGATGCCCATCATTTAGGAAATGGCTAAACAAATTGTGGCATATGACCTGTGATGGAATAAGAAAAGAGGAACAGATTAATTTTTTTTAAACTTGTAAAGAGCTACATGAGAGAATTAAGAGTGAAATAAGTAGAACCAAGAAAGTATTATATACAGCTATAGATTTTATATTTGAAGAATAACTTGTAAGTGTTCACCTCCAGACAATGAATAGAGAAATAGAAACACAAAAGACATAATCTTTACATTTTGCTGGATGATGTCTTCAATGTTGTGGGAAAGGGAGAAAGAGGATAAAAATAAATATATATATATATTTTTTTAAAAGAGAGGCAATAATAAAAAGAGGTTCCAAATGAATTTTAAAAGTCTGATTTATTAACCTATAATTTTATTAAAAAGGAATAAGATGAAAACTGTTGAGTTTATTCATCATTGCATCACAATTATATTATTTCTGATAAGTGATAAGTGGTTGTTGGCTACATTCATTTATAATAGTGTATCACGGGTCTCTGGAATCTGGACTGGTTCTACTTAGCATGATATCACCCACACATCTAATATTCTGCTTAGATTCAAAAAAGTTCAAGCAACAACAAAGGAGTTAATAAAGTTTTTTCTTAAGACTGTCAAAATGGGAAAATACCTAAGAAGCAGATCAATAACTATTTGTATTTATTTTTTAAAGCCCTTACCTTTCACCTTAGAATCAATACTGTGGATCAGTTCTAAGGCAGAAGTGTGTTAAGGGCTAGGCAATGGGGGTTAAGTGACTTGCCCAAGGTCACACAGCTAGGAAGTGTCTGAATCCAGATTTGAACTCAGGACCTCACATCCCTGGGCCTGACTCTCAATCCACTAAGCCACCTAACTGCCTTCTTAATAACTACTTTTTAAAAGCTTTTTCTCCTACAGATTTCATCTAGAGATATATTATCTATCACCTTCATCTATCTTATAGAAATCCCAGAAAAGAGATGTATATATTTCAACTATTGGCAAGTAGGGTGGCAGAGTAGAGCACTGAACCTGCCAAAAGACTGGTGTTTGAACTCCAGCTCTTCCACTACCTCACTGTGTGCCTTTACATGTCACTTAATCTCTGTATGTCTCAGTTTTGTAAAGGTTAAAATTATGGTTGAGATTGAACGTAATAATTATATTTGGTCACCAAGGATTTTATTTATAAAAATCCTTAATGAAATACCCAAGTCAGCTGGAAATTTTATAATGATTTCATTGATAGTGGAGATTAAGGAGGAAGAAGGAAAGGAGTAGGTTCCCCCCACTCTCACCCCCACCCCCACCCCATCAGCCTGGCTAGAGATTAGGAGATAAGGTTTTGGAGTATGAAGGAGGAAGGAGTCAGCTTGGACTCCAAAAGGAAAGGGCTAAGCCAAGATGACTGAACCTGAAATCAGTTCCAGGGCAAAACTCACCACCAAACCCAGACAAAATAACTGCGACCACTCTAAGATTTTCAGACCACCTAGCACGTTGCTAGCCAGAGTCGCCTCTCCAGGGAAAGAGGAAGAGAGAGGAAGTGACATGCCTTATATGAACAGTTTTACGTCACTTTCCTGCGTCTCATTTGTACTAATGATCACTTAGCTTAATTTAGGACAGCCCAGGGGTCTGTCCGTTTTTCTGCACATCTTTCTGCACATTTCCTCAGAAAATTAAATCTTGAGTTTGATGCAGACCTTCCTAATCTTGTTAAACTAAGAAGGGTGGAAAAATGTAGAGTTTTCAAGACCTGATTCTCTTATTCCAAGTATCTCCATTGTTACTGATCAGGAAATAGCTAAACCAGATCTTCTAAAGTACAGTCTGATTAGGGTGTAATAGTTTTTAAATTTACATTCCCCCCCCCTGAGGAAGACTAGTCTCTGATGGGTCTTATAAACATACCAGCTATGAAATTACAATAGTTAGAGATAAGGGGGAAATGGGATAGGGAGAGGGGGAGAGAGAGAGAGATAGAAGGAGAGAGGGAGAGAGGGAGAGAGGGGGAGAGGGGGAGAGGGAGAGAGAGAGAGAGAGAGAGAGAGAGAGAGAGAGAGAGAGAGAGAGAGAGAGAGAGAGAGAGAGAGAGAGAGAAACCAATGTTTTGCTGGGTGCATTGACAAAAGCCAATTAGGGAGCAGTCCCCTTTGGCATAAGAGTGTACATTCAAAATAAATGTTCAATCAACCTTCAGTTCAATCAACCAAACCCCAAGGTTCATTCTGGATCTTCCTGTAGTGTAGGTTTCCTGGCATCTTTCTGCAACAGTTCATTCTCTGAATTTAGGAGCTGGCAAGTTTCTTCCTTAAAGATCTTTCTCGAACAAAAATTTAAAAATCTTGGATTTTTATTAAAATAGTTTCCTGATCTGTAATGAGTATAAAGCTCAGAGACTGGCCATATGTCTATTATCTTCCTAACTTAAATTTGGAAAGGCTTATTTGTAGGCCAAATGAAGGGATTAATTTTTTTGCCACAACAATATAAAGTACTTACTAAGTCACAGAATAACTGTCATCTTTGTCAGTAGAAAGAGCGCCGCCTACACTATCCAAATCATAAGGCCCCAAGTACTAAGTGAGCAAAATAAAAATAACATTTTGAATTATCTATTTCATAGGTTTCAAGAAAAAAGAACTCTGTATACCTTCATGGGTTAATGTAAATTAATCAATTTTAATAGATTATCTCCCAAGCTGATTGTGTAAAGTATTCTATAAAAGTGGATTGCTTGTTATTATTATTGTTATTATTACTACTCCTCCTCCTCTTTCCCTTTGATCTTCTCCCCTTGGGCAAAATTCCATAAATGAAGCTTAAACATTCTCCTACAAACTTGGTTTTTATTATCACTGTCTACTGGAACCAAAAGGGAGAGGGAAAGAGATAAAGAAGCAATGTTTTTTTCTCTAAGGTTGCTTTAACTTCACCAAAATCCAGATAAGAGCCCTTCACCTCTCTTATTGATTATTCAGAAAAAACATAGGAGCTGAGACCCTGAAGAATGCAAAGTAAGAAATATCTGAAATCCAAACTCAAGAACACAAACCACTAAAGCACTTGCCATTAGAAAACAGCTTGACAGATATGAGTGTTAGACCAGCATCTTATACCACATAGGATACAAACAGATATGTGATCCAAATATAAAAGTTTTTATCAGAAAAAAATGTTTAGAGAACAAAAGGAAGAAGCATTTGCAGTTAAAAGAAAAAAGTTCAAATTACACAAGGGATAGAAATTATTATTATTATTTTTTAAACCCTTACTTTCTGTCTTGGAGTCAATACTGTGTATTGGCTCCAAGGCAGAAGAGTGGTAAGGGCTAGGCAATGGGGGTCAAGTGACTTGCCCAGGGTCACACAACTGGGAAGTGTCTGAGGCCAGATTTGAACCTAGGACTTCCCATCTCTGGGCCTGACTCTCAATCCACTGAGCCACCCAGCTGCCCCCTGATAGAAATTATTATAAAAGATAGAATATAGCCTTGATTACATAAACTTTTATAAAATTCTACACAAAAACCAATGAACCTAAAATAGAGAATTGGGGAAAGTCTCTACATCAAATATCTTTTTTAAAAGTCTAGTATCTGAAGCATATAAAGAACTGACACAAAGTATGTATATGGAATGTACAAATGCCAAAGGTCAATGCTCTATAAATGGTCCAAGGATAGAAACAAATAGTTTTCAGAAGAAAAGCAAATAATAACCATAAGAAAAAATGTTCCAGTTCCTATCCTTAGCTAAAAAGAATGTAAGTTCCTTTTTTTTTTTTAAACCCTTACCTTCCATCTTGGAATCAATACTGTGTATTGGTTCCAAGGCAGAAGAGTGGTATGGGCTAGGCAATGGGGATTAAGTGACTTGCACAGGGTCACACAGCTGGGAAGTGTTTGAGGGCAGATTTGAATCCAGGAGGTCCTGTCTCTAGGCCTGGCTCACAATACACTGAGTTACCCAGCTGCCCCCAGAATGTAAGTTCCTTGAAGATTAAAGACTGTTCAGTTTTTTGTTTTTTTTTTTACTTCCAATGCCTAAAATAGTGCCATATACAGTAGGAGTGTAATGAGAAATAAGTCTCTAGTCATGAAAACTGAAAATTTAACTCTAAGATTTTGTTTCATATCTATTGAGTTGAAAAAAATTATAAAAGATAGCAATAGGCAAGGTTCGTAGGGTTGTAGGAAGACAGTACATTAATAAACTACTGGTAGAACTGGTAGGATCAATCCAACCATTCCTCAAAACAATTTGAAATTATTACGCAAAGGTAACTAAAGTGTTTCAATGTGGCCATCTGATTTAACAATCTCGCTATTGGACATAAAAACCACAAAGAAGTTAAAAACAGAAAGATTCCATATATATATATCAAAATACTCATAGAATCACTATGTCAAGTATTATCCCTCTATCCTCTCAAAAAATGTTAACAAAATAAACACAGACTGAGAAATAGGTGAACTAACCATGTATATAAATGTAAAAGAATATTTATTCCATTACTAAGAAATGGCAAATGTAGAGAATAACAAGTATAAAGAAAAACACATAAAAAAAAGACTTGTATAAAACACCATAGAGCAAAGAATGCAGAACCAAAAAAAAGTACTCAATACTTACAAAAAGAAAAATCATATACAAAAAAACTCTCACAAATTTCAATTATCCTGTTTGCCGAGTACAAAAAATAAAGTACACCTCTCAGTATAGAGTTGAGAAACCACAGGTGCAGAGTAATTAAAATACTATTGTTTTATTGATCAGTTTTGTTTAATTCTTTTTCTTTATGAGGGAGAATTCACCATTCACAGGACAGTTAATTTTGGCAAATATGATATAAGAAAATAATTAAATAAAAGTTATAAAGAAAATATTTAAAAGAAAAAAGGAAACTAAGAAGGAAGAAAGAAGCTTCTCTGTGAAATTATCTTGTATGCCTCACCTTCTAAATATAGCACATGAACTTTCTTAAGCTACCTTTCCCATGAGTAGTAAATATGTGTTAGTAGCCCTTATAAAAATACTTCAAGGTATTCAGTCCCAAATCCAATCCCACATCATGCAAAATCTGTTTTATGAATCTAAGTTAATTCATACTTAGGAATGGTGGGTTGCTATCCATTTTCTCCCTCTTCTCTCTGCTTCTTGGTACTTTAGCTAGCCCTTTCTACAATTACCACTCACATTCTTGACTCATTCTTCCAGACCAAATCTACTGGCCTCTGGCCTAGTTGAGTTGGCAATGCATAGTAAAGGAATTGGTAGTAGCAGTAGAGAAGAAAAAGGTATATACACAATTGGAATTTCTACTACTGTATTTAGTATATCATGATTCCATGTAACATATCTATTTTTTATAAGTATTTCATTCAAAGAATATCTATATGATTTAACAACTTTTGAATCACAATAATATTTAATCAACTATATAAGGCTTATACATCCAAAAAAAGCACTGACCTACAGAGTGGTAACCTTAGAAAAGGGGTTTCATAATCTGTGGTCAGTGAAATTGTTGCTGTTATTTTTATCCTTTAATAAATGTATTTTAATAAAATTGGTTTCCTTTATAATCCTATATATTTTACCATTTTAAAATATTATTATAAAAAGGGATCTAAAAGTTCATTAGGGGTTCTATTAAAGGGGTCTAAAACACGCAGAAAATTTTAAGAACCCATGCCCTGGAAGTTATACTCATGTTAATGATAGAGTCATTGCTTAAAGCACTGAAATGTGCTTTTAGAGCAAATTTACAAACCACATAAGAAAATATATTTCATTACTTTACAATCACATTTTGTTTTTAAGCTTGTTAAAACAGTACTTCCTAGTAATCATCCACCTTATTCATCAGAATGGGATCTGAATGACATTAGGATATCTCTAAAAATCAAATTCTAACACCTTCTACCATCCAACCCCACAAACTTGTACTTACTTGCAAAAGAAATACAGCATGATACAATAGGAAGATATTGGGTGTGAATATCAAAAAACTTGGGTTAGTTGTATGATCCTGGCCAAGTCATAATCTTTATCTAATCCTTAAATTAGGGATAATGCTATTTGCACTGATTACTTCAAAGGTTATTATGAGGAAAGCACTTTACAAGACTTAAAATGCTATAAAAATGTGAATTATCAGTATTATTATTCAAAAAAGAATATGCCAAAGGCTCAAGGCAATTAGGAAAAAAGACTTTGAAAACATTTTAGACACCAACACACATCGTAATTGTTTTAAAGACTACCTAAGTGATTTATCAATTAAAAAGTTATATTCTCCCTAGCTATGTGACCCTAGGCAAGTCACATAACCCTGTTTGCCTAGCCCTTGCCCTTTCTTCTTAGAGTTATTACTAAGACTGAAAGTAAAAAAATTTTAAAGTCATACTACTGATTTCATTTCATACATATACTATACTGCACTGAAATGAGATGTTATACATGTTAAAAAAATCAACTTTCTAATGATTTATATTCCAAGGACATTATTAAGTCATTAAAATGAAATGAGCTATAACAGATGTTACTATCCTTTTGGAAATTATTTGAAGACCAAGGAAATTATGTGAATAGAATTCATTCTAAACCCATTAAAATACACCAAGAAAATAAACAAGTGGAAAACAAATGGCACACCAGAAGAAAGACATTTAAACATTTACATGTTCTCACCTAGCATCTAATTTCAACAAGAAAGGAACTTACTCCTTCTGTCCTGTTTCAGCACTATTTCCGGATACATCAGAACTAAGAGAGATGCCAGCTGGAGACTGCCGTCCAGTGTAACCAGATGAAGACATATTTGAAGAAAAGGACAGTCCATATGGTTCAAAATTGAGAACTGAAATTTTAAAAAGACAACAGGGAATCACATTTAAAAACAAACCAAAAAGGGGGGGGGGGGGCAAATTTATTTTTCACTGTTTAGAGAATTAAATTCTTGGTACTGACAGATTCCTTCAATAGAAAAAGTAATTCAGGACCATAGGCTACAGTAGTAGTTCTCAAAATTTTTTTGTCTTAAAACCCATTTAATTATTAAAAATTGAGTAATTCCCAAAGAGCTTTTGCTTATAAGATTTAAAGCTATTAATACTTACTATGTTAGAAATTAATACTAGTAATCTTAACCTGAACAATCAGTATTATTTGACCTCTAAGAGGGTCTTGGGGATCTCAGGAAACCCCAGACCACACTTTGAGAACCACTGGGCTACAAGATGCTGTAAGAAAAGAATATGCAAAAAAAGAGGAAGATGCAAAAGAAGGAAATCTGATCCAGTAAAGCAAGAAGCAGCCCACATGGGGGAGGGGCAGAAAGGAAGAGACCCAAGATTCCAGGATGAGAGCAGAGGCTGAGTAGAACTCAAAACTGCCACTTCAACTCATTCCTGAGTTGAGAGCCTGACAAGAGAATCTCAAAGGCTGGAGATCTCTCTCTCTCTGGACACCAACTGCTTCCTGGTGATCCTTGGAAGTCTTTTGCTCATCTCAAACATTGTAGATTGGACTTTGAAAGAAGCCATCTAGAGAGGATTTTCCCCACCTCTCTATTCCTAGCTCAAGAGTAGGAACAACCAGTAGTTGACCAGAAGAGGGGTCAAGACTAAGGGCCTGGACTCCCGAGATTTGGGGGAGGGGGATTAGTAGCTAGTCTCTAGGAACTCCTACTACCCACTTTCCTTACCCAACTTTCAATTTCCCTTCCTTGTGTGGTTCTCTATTAAAGTGTTATTAGTTAGATCAAGTCTGCCTACTTTCTGACCAAAGAAGGGGACTGAAGATTTGGGGAGAATCATACCTCTCCCCAAAGAGGAGGACTAGCTCAAGACCAGGACTGAGGAGTGAATTCAGATCTTAAAGAGGAAAGTGGTAGCTGGGGTACTGGGAGGATCCAGAGGCAGAAAAATCTTTCCTGCCTCTCAACAATAACTAAGATCAAAAAGGGAGACAGTGGGTCATTTCCTTAAAGCCCTCTCCTCCAGTCCTTAACCTCCACCTCCCAACACCATTCTCTGAGGAGACATATTCTGTCCCTCAGGAAGACAAACTTGGGCTGTCTTTACCAAGGGGAAAAGAGGGGAAGGCCAACCTCTTCTTCCCTCTCATTCTCTCAATCCTTTCTCTTTCTCCCCAATTTTACCAGTGTAGGTGGATGTAACCTCCCTTATTGGCCTATATTACAATACATGATACATGCTATTTCTTTCTAATCTTTCTAATACAAGCTATTTCTAATCTTTCTAATACAAGCTATTCCTTTCTGACTTAGAATATTCTTGCATCCAGAAGTCATAGTCAAGAAGAACTCTGAAAGTTACATGTTGAATTTATTATATATTATTTTAAAAGAAAAAGTAAGTTCTACCTAATAAAGTTTGTCTCACATGCAATCTTCTCCTTATCTACAATAACAGAAATGTTCATATTTTTTGGTATTTAAGTTCAGAATTTAAAAAAAAATGAAAACTTCTTTTATTAAACCATCAATTACACATTACAAATGGCCAACATATAGTTCTTCTCCACATGAATGTGCAAGGGGTAAATTTAGGGGTTTTTGACTGAATATATTATACTAGTGGTTGCCAGGGATTTAATTCAATCCAAATAAAAATACTCAAGTCAGTTTGGGAATTTTGTAGTGGTTTAATTAATATAGAGGGAAGAAATTAAGAAGAAGAGAAAGAGGAAAAAGGTATAAGATTTCTCCTGCCTAGCCTAAGCTAAGGGAAGTTCAGAGACCTCAGCCACCAGGTCTCCTCTGAGATGAGGGGCCTCCTAGGAGGATAGTGTTTTAGGAAGTAAAGGGAAAAAAAAAAAGGAATTAGCCTAAAGTCCAAGAGAGCTCAGGGAAGATGCCTCACCGGACCCACACTACTGAGTTTCTCCCAGTCACCTCACCAAGGACCCTCGCCACCAAACCCAGACAAAAGCTGCAAGCACACCAAAATGCCAAGATGCTGCCACAAGCCGCACTCCTGCTGAACCCAATGTCTCCACGAGAGAGACTCAGAACTCAATGCCTCTGCTGCCAAAGAGAGCAGAGAGAGGAAGTGACACAAATATAGACTTTTCTTTACATCACTTCCTGCATCTCACATGCACCAATGGCAGCTTAAGCTTGACCTAGAACAGCCCAGGGGGTCTGTCAGTTGTTTTCTCATTTGTCACTTGCTTGCACATGTCTGTCATCGGCCATACCTCCTCAACACTTAATCCTTAAGTAGGGGTGTTTAACATTCCTGTTTGTTAGGATTTTTAAAACTAATCAGGGCATAGAAAATCTAAAATTCACAAATGGCAAAGTCTCCAGTATAAAACTTCATCTCCAAACTAAACTAATAGTAGAGCATTTCTGTGTACCAATACTGAAGTCGCTCTTTTCCCTATACTATTATGTAAAGTTGCTAGGGGTTTTTTTTTTCCATGAATATGAAAATAAATATTCTTCGTGTTTTATTAGGTCCTTCCACCAGGCTTCCTTGAACTTCCTATAATCTTCAGTATCTCCCTATTCTATTGATACTTAACATAACCAGGGTCACATACGTAGTAGATTCAGGATTCAAAGCTAAGTATTCCTGATTAGGTTTTACATCCTTGTAAGTCTAGTCCTCTTTCCTCAACTAATAAAATTCTTTTCAACACAGAAGTTATCCATTCCTAAAGAACTCCTAAATATTTCTTTACCAAATGGATTCCTTCCTGTTCTTTATATATAGTATAGTAAAAAGTTTAATTTAGAATAAATCAGACAACTTCTCTCATCATCCTTTATCTTGTAATTTAATTACCAAACATGATCTTTCAGCCACATTGATGAATTCAAGAGCCTTGTCAAGTTTAAACTCATTTGCTAAAACTCAACAATCCTAGTAAGTACTGGTTTGGGGACCTAAAAAGCAAAATTTAACCCCTTCCTTTTACTGGATTATTTTCTAGGGTCAAAAATCTATTGTGACTTCATTTTGCTCATTTCTGACCTTCATTGTATAATCATCTATGTATGTTATTATAAGAGCCAGTAATCTTTTATTAATGTTCTGTTCAAAGTAAACCATGGCAGGGATGCTGGATAGTTCAGTGGATTGAGAGCCAAGGCCTAGAGACAGGAGGTCCTAGATTCAAAGCTGGCCTCAGATACTTCCCATCTGTGTGACCCTGGGCAAGTCATTTAACCCCCACTGCCTAGCCCTTACCACTCTTCTGCCTTGGAATGAATACACAGTATTGATTCCAAGATGGAAGGTAAGGTTTTTTTTTTTTTAAGTAAACAATGGTCCTAGTTAATTTTCCAAAGTACAAATCTACGTAATTGTTTTGCTTATACCATGGTCTCAATTTATATGGTAGCTTGAGGAAAAGAACCAGATGCAATTTTTGGCAAAATTCATTGTCCTGTGTTTTCCTAACCTGGCATTCATTAATCAACAACAAAAACACAATCTGTTGGGCATCTACTATAGGCAGGACACAAACAGGTGGCGTTCTTTTTGTTTTAACTAACTTTTTTTCAATTAATAAGTATTATTTCTTCTCTCTCCAAGTCCTACATCAGTCATATTCACAAATGTCATTTGCATATTATCACTTCTCTGTCAGAATTTACAGAAAGAATCTGTAATTATGGTTGGCCATTGCACTATCAGAAATCTTCAGTCTTTCAAATTTGTTTGACATCACAACTTTTTAAAATATAAATCATTCTCTTGATTATGCTCATTTCACCCTACATCAGTTCATTCCAAGTCTTTCCAGGTTTTTCAGAAATGCATTTTGCACTCTAGACAATATAAAATATTTGGGAATTTATCTGCCAAGGCAAATTCAGGAATTATATGGACACAACTACAAATAAAACTAGATCTAAATAACTGGAAAAAGATTAATTGCTCATGGGTAGGATGAGCTAATATAATAAAAATGACAATCCTACCTAAACTAATTTACTTATTCAATGTCATACCTATCAAACTACCAAAAATATTTTTCGTACAATTACAAAAAATTATAACAAAATTCATCTGGAAGAAAAGATCAAGAATGGGAACTAATAAAAAAAATGTGAGGGATGTGGACCTATTAGTACCAGATCTTAAGCTGTACTATAAAGCAGTGATCATCGAAACAATATAGTACTGGCTAAGAGATTAATGCGTGGATTAGTGGAATAGACTAGAGGTAAATGACCTCAGCAAGCTGATGTTCAAAAAACCCAAAGATCCCAGTTTGGGGGTGGGGGGTGGGGAAAAGCTCACTATTTGATAAAAACTGCTGGGAAAATTGGAAAACATTATGGGAAAAATTAGTTTTAGATCAACATCTCACATCCCATACCAAGATAAATCCAAAATGGGTAAATTTAAAGAGTGAAATCATAAATAAATCAGGTGAACATAGAATAGTATACCTTTCAGATCTATGGGAAAGGAAGGAATTTAAGAACAAGCAAGAGATAAGAGAACAGTACAAGATATAAAATGAATAACTTTGGTTAAATTAAAAGGTTTTTGTACAAACAAAACCAATGCAACCAAAATTAGAAGGGAAGCAACAAACTGGGAAAAAATTTTTATAACATAATTCTCTGAAATGTCTAATTTCCCAAATATGTAAGGAACTAAGTCAAATTTATAAGAAATCAAGCCATTCTCCAATTGACAAATGGTCAAGAAATATGAATAGGCTGTTTTCAGATGAAGAAATCAAAACTATCAATAATCGCATGTAAAAATGTGTTTTAAATCCCTCCTGATTAAAGAAATGAAAATCAAAACAACTCTGTGGTACCATTTCACACCTAGCAGATTGGCCAATGTGATAGTAAAGGAAAATAATAAATGTTGGAGGGGATGTGGTAAAATTGGGACACTAATGCATTGCTGGTGGAGTTGTGGAGTTGTGAATTGATCCAACCATTCTGGAAGGCAATTTGGAATTATATCCAAAGGGCTATAAAAAAATGTATGCCCTTTGATCCAGCAATACCACTACTAGGTTTGTACCCCTAAAGAGACAATAAAAAAGGGTTGTACAAAAATATTCATATCCATGCTCTTTGTGGTGGCAAAAATTTGGAAACCAAAGGGGTATCCCTCAATTGGGGAATGGCTTAACAAGTTGTAGTATGTGATGGTGATGGAATACTATATGAACTATAAAGACCTCCTTGAATTGATGCATAATGAAAGGAGCAGAACCAGAACATTGCACACAGAGATTGTAACATTGTGGAATGATCAAATGTAATCAAATTTGCTACTAATAGCAATGCAATGATTTAAGACAATCTTGGTGGACTTATGAGAAAGAATGCTATCCACATCAAGAGAAAGAACTGTTGGAGTAGAAAAGAAAAACATGTAATTTATCACTTATTTATATCAGTATAGGATTTGTGGTTTTAGTTTTAAAAGATTATAACAAAAATGAATAATATAGAAATAGATATCAAGTAATAATACATGTATAATGCAATGATTATAACGGGATGGGGGAAGGGAAGAGGGAAGAGACCATGAATCATGTAACCATGGAAAAATATCTATAAATAAATAAAAATAAAGACTGAAAGCTATGTCCTGGGGATCCTAAAAGTGACTAAATGCTCAATATAAATAGCTTAAAGCATGGATTCCTCTCTACACTTCAGTCTCTTGTTTCTAGTATCCATACCATAAATGTCATATAAAAAAATTCAGGTTAGTAGGAGAAGTACTACACACACACTCCTAGACTTAAAACAATTTTTTTTAATTGGCAAGATGAGTAGAAGTGAAAGGGAGAAAATTTTACACAGAGTTGAAATGGAATGCTGGAGAAGTAGAAGTGACAGACAGGAGCAGTTGGAATGTTCAGGGGCAGGACTATGGGGAACCAACGAACTCTGGGGTCAGTTCAGTTTTGAACCCTGGAGTGAAGCAGCTCCCATTCCCATGTCAGGATTGGAAACCCACCATTTCCTGAGGATTTCCCAATCATATCTGATGCCCATAGTTACTGTGAACTGATTCTGCCTCTCTGTTAATACAAGACCTGTGTGGACTGACTGGACATTCAGTTGCCTGAGAGGGTTTACCCTGAAGGGCAGGCTGAGCCAATCCTGAAGACTGAAACATCTCCCTCCATGCCAGCACTCCTATAGACATTTGCGGTATCTTTAATACTAGATTAGGTTAGCCAGCATAGGAATACAAGAAGACAGAAAAGATTTCCAAGCTGGTCCTGGCTGTTGGCCAAATCCAAAGGACCTTCTTCAGTCTATGCTTTAGCTAAGGGGAACTCCTGTTTACCTCTTCCCTAATCTCACCCTTGTTATCCTATCCCAAATATATAGCTGTTGTTCATAATTAGCAGTCAGATCTTTAAAGGAAGAAGAAAGAGGACTGGTGGGAGAAGGGTTATTGGGAGGAAGATCTCTATTAGATCCACATTATGCCAAGTCCTGGATCAGAAGCCATTGATCTTCCTTCAGCAAGGGGTTTGGCCAGAAGGGACAGGGGGGGTTGGGGGGAGGGAAGTTTTCACAAAATTTCCTGACATTTCTCCACTCCTGTGGTGTTCCCAATCTGGTTCAGACTTCTGCATTTACCCGTGCCTCCACCTTACCAGTAAAGGACAGAGGGTAGCCATCAGCTCTTTGTCCGGGCAAGGAGGAAATACCCTTGGGGGTTAGCTCACTAGACATTCTGACTAACCAGCTTACCATCATCCCAGGGGCCCCTTCCTTTCCCTTTTAACATAAGGTATAACAAATTAAAACTGTCAAATACTTGCAGTGAACCTAAAATACAGGTAAGCATCCTTTGTAGCATCCCTCACTGAAGTCACTATGAAAATATATATTGGAGAATAGACAAATTGGGTCTCTTGTCAAAATTACACATTTACATAAAAATGTTAGAGAATATTTGAGGGGATGATCTTATTTCTGCAAAGCAAATCACCATGATAAATGTTTACAGATATGGGGTTATATCCCTCCTACCTACAAATATGACTTAAATCTGAAGTCTCCCTTACTGCCCCAGAAGAAAACTGTTGTTATTGTTCCTGCTAGTGCTGCTGTTGCTGCTTTTCAGTCATATAAAATCATATCTAGCTCCTCATGACCCTATTTGGAGTATTCTTAGCAAAGATGCTGAAGTAGTTTGCCATTTTATCCTCCAGTTCATTTTTTACAGATAAGGAAACTGAGGCAAAAAGGGCTGGGACTTTCCCAGGGCCAGATTAGAACAGAAAGACTTATCATCCTGACACCAGGCCAGGCCTCTATTCACTATGCCACCTCATTGCCTAGAACAAATGCAAAGAGTTATTATCTCTGGGTCCTGAGACTATGTAACCAAAATGAACTGAATCAAGGAACTAAATCATGGACCATGAAAAGTCATTCTGTTATACTTGTGGGCTGTTTAGTTGGTGGCTAGAATCAAGACAAATGTCCTTTTCCTATCTAGAGTACATACATAAAGTGACCTCTCAATGCCTTGAATAAAGCTTTAGAAAGTACACTTGGCAGAATGACTGCTTAATTCTCGTGGTAAGAGGGTACAGCTTTTAGAAAGAATTCTAGAAAAGCTTAAGAATAGTTTTATAACTACCGGAAATATCCTGAAGTATAACAGGCCTATAATTTCTTCAACAAGTTGGGGAACATGAAGCCTACTAAGAAATTACATAATCCAAAGAAGAGTACTTAAACTAAGCTTTTGCTTTCAGGATGACATGCAACAATGAGATAGTCATTTGGGAAAATGAAAGAATAAGAGGTCACAAGTATAAGAACAGAAATAGGAACAGCAAAAACAATGAAAATTGCCAAAAAATTTTATGAGAAACAATGAACAAACCAAAATTGACATAAGGATTTTGATAGTTAACAATTACTTATTAATAATTTGCTTTGTGCCAGGCACTGTATTAACTGCCGAGAATAATTAAATCAATTATTAAAATGGTAATCTAATGATTAAATTAATATCTAAAGTCTAAGAAAAAATGGAGAAAATTCATACCAAAATAGTATATCTGAAACTGCATCAAAAACCACATACACAAAAGACTATGTACAAATGGAGACAAAGAAATGCAATTAAGAAATGTTAAGGGAATTGGATGCAGTAATTTTCAAACTTAATACAAAAATTTTTAATGGAAAACAGAATGGAAAAATTTTAAATTTTAATAAATAAAATGAAAAAATTACGAGTATAGCATTTAGAACTAGAAGAAAAGATCCACATCATCTACTCCAGCCTGTTCATTTTTAGTAGAAGAAATTAAATCCCAAAGTGACACAGACAGAATCTAAGGGTTGAAAGCGATCTCTGAAATCATATAACCTTATAAGGCACATCTCTAGAAGACAGCTAAGCGGCTCAGTAGATTGACAACCAGACCTAGGGAAAGAAGGTCCTGGGTTCCAACCTGACCTCACACCCTTCCCCGCTCTTCCCAGCTGTATGACTTTGGACAAGTCACTTAACCACCTCCACCCCCACACTGCCTAGCCCTTACTGCTCTCTTGCCTCAGAATCAATATAATGTACTGGTTCTAAGGCAGAAGATAAGTTTTGGGGTTTTTTTTTTAAAGGAGACATATCTGGCAATATTTTTGTTGTCAGAGTAGTCATCTAACATATCTCTATATATCTCTGAAGGACCTGCACGATGGAAAATGGACTCCAGTTACTCCTTATCATCTGCTGACCAGTAATGAAGACAGGTCTACAAGTGGCCTCTAACCTTCAAGGAAAAGAGTCAGGGAAGAGAGAAGGAGGAAGAAAAAGAGTGGGGGAGGGGGAAGATAGAAACGGAGAATGAATAAGATAAAAGAGAAGGAGAGGGGATACAGGGAGAGAAAAACAGGCAGAGAAGGGGTTGAGAGTAAGAAGATGCCCAGAATGGAACAGAATACCCTGGGTTGAGTGTGGCAGAAAACAATAACCTACTTAACTCTTTTTGTCTTAATGCAGTACAAAATCATACTATTACCTTTTCTGATTGCTATAGTACACTGTTGGGCATACTGATAGTCCTTGTCACTGAAACCTCTAGATCTTGTTCCTTGAAATTGTCTTGAAAATTATTAAGTTAATTTTTTTTAGCCCAAAGTAAAGGGCTTTATAATTATCACCATTAAAATAAAACATGGGATCTTGTCCAATCTTCTTGCCAAAAGAAATCTTTCTAGATCTCAATTCTCTTATTCAGCACATTAGTTATTCTTCCCAGCTTTGTGGCCTCTGCAATTTTTATAAGTGTACATCTGTGCTTTTATCAAAATCACCAAGAAAGAGCTGAACAGTGTAGGACACAGGATGTCTTCCTAGACATAATTACAAAGATACTCAAATTATTAACATTAAATAAAACATAAATCAGGTAGACATATTTGAAGGTTTATCAACTTCACAGAGGTAACCAACAAAGATCAAGTTGAAGAGAGCTTCCCTAGCAATAGTGAGTTCCTCCAAGTATTCTTCTGTTTGCAAATGATATCATGCTGATTGTATAAAGTCTTATAATACTTCAAAATAATATTCATGAGCACTCAAGAGACTAGCCTAATAATCCATATAGATAAATAAAATGGATGAAGAATTCCTATTAACATGTATGTGAAAGGGCAGCTCACTGAGTTAGGCCATCAAAACATGTCTTCAACAGGTACTACAGATATGCAACGAGAAAGAAGAGAATAAGCTAGAGTAGTGCTGGCAAACCTTTTAGAGACTGCAAGGGCCAGAACTGCACCTTCAGGCCACCTGTGAGCCCGCCTGCATTACAACTGGGCTGTGGGACAGAGGGGCACAGCATGTGAAAATTGTCATTAAGCATGTTGGAGAGGGGGAACAGAGCAGTCCCTCTGGCATGCCAAGATACGTGTGCCATGCCTTTGCCAACATGGAGCTAGACCCTCTGGCATGCCAAAATACGTGTGCCATGCCTTTGCCAACATGGAGCTAGAGTGCATTTGGTGAAATACACAACACTTTTAACAATTTCAAGTAGTTCCAGGACACAAAAATCCATATTCTGGAGATGCTCTGTGGGCATGAACTTTGAAATGAATCAAATGGGACTAAAGAGATGGGCATAAGTAGATTTAGTACATGAAGAAAAATAACTTGTGCCAAAAAAGTAAGTAAAAGAGAAATCCAGGGAATATAAAGTCACAAAAGGAAGTAGGTTGCAGATCTTATATAAAAAGTTTATGGGAAGATGCAGAATGAAAAGGCATGAATGGATTGTGATCTGTACCTGTGAAGGAAGTAATCATGAATCTAGTAGTCTAGAGTCTGGGGATATGATAAAAAATCAATGTATACATAGAATGTATACCTTCAAAGATCCTTTTACCTCAAAGGGATATGACATGTATATAAATATAAATATAAATATAAATATATATATATATATATATATATATATATATATGATACAAGATAGATAATGGAAGAGCAAAGGAAAGGTCCAGACAAAGTGCTATGAGAAACTTGCAGAGTTAAAACCACTTTTAGGTGGGGGAGGGGGGGATAGAGAAGGGATGGGGGGGGGGGGGGTCAGAGAAGGCTTCATGAAAGAAATAGATCTAAATTAATCCATAAAAGAAGAAAAGAATTTGGACAAGAAGAAAAGCAGACTGAAAAAACATAATCTAGAACATCAAGTATAGGAAGAGGAGAAACATAAAAAGAGGCTACAAATGTAGGCTGGCATCAGATTGTGGAATGTCTTAAATGACAGACTGAGAAGTCTGAATTTAATTTTATGGGGAATTAGAAACCATTAAAAGGTTTTTGGCAGACAACTGTCATGGTCATAGATGATAGCTAGAGGCAGTTAAGTTGCACAGTAGACAAAGCATGAGGTCAGGAGTTAGGAAGACCTGAATCCAAATCCTGCTTCATATACTCACTAGCTATGTGCCCTGGGGCAAGTCACTTAACCACTGTCTGACTCAGTTTTCTCAACTGTAAAAAAAAAAATAATAAAAGCACCTACCTCAACAGGGTTGTTGTGAGGATCAAATTAGAGAAGATTTATAAAGTGCTTCGCACAGTGCCTGGCATACAGTAGGCAATATATAAATGCTTATTCATTTCCTTCCCATACCTTCAAACCTGTGCATTTGTAAGATTATTTTGGCAACTAGATAAAGGATGGGGAACAACTGGAGACAAGGAAACCAATTATGGGCCTATTACAATGGTCCCAGTAGAGTTGATAAGGGCCTAAACTAGGTAACAGTATGAATAAATAGGAGAAGCTTGATGGGAGAAATACTACAGAGATGAGAACATAGCTTAAGTGACATTATGTAGGGAATGAGAACAAGGAAAAAGGCTGAGAGGATTCCAAGGTTTCAAGCCTAAGTGAATATAAGGTTGTGGTGCCATAAATAAAAAATAGGAGGAGGAGGGGCATTTTAAAGGAATTAATCAGTTCACAGTAGAACATATTGAGTTTGAGGTACTATCAGCACATCCAAGTGGGACTGCCCAACAAACAATTAGAAATGTTTTATACTGGGGCTGAAGAGAGAGATTGAGCCTGGATATATATGCATAGAAGTGATAATCAAAGCAATAAGAATGAATACAATTTCCAAAAAATATAGAAAGAATATACAGAGAGACGAGAAAGATCATAAAGAAGAGACCCTGGGGAGATACCCACACCTGGAAAGAGAAAGGAAAGGAATTAAAGAAAAATTAAAACAGGTAGACAGAAGGAGAATTTGGAGAAAGAACTGAAGAAGTCAAGTAGAAAGTATCTATAAGGGATAGGGGGAAGCAGAAGGCATCAACAACACCAAATGGTGCAGAAAAGTCAAGGATGATGAGCACCTAAGAAAAGGTCATTGGACATGACAATTAAGATGTCATTAGTAATTTTGGAGAAATTAATGTCAGGAGAGTAGCAGGAAGAGAAGCCAGATTACAGGGAGCTACAGAGAAAATGGGCAGTCAGAAAGAAACAGTCAAATCACACTACTCTTTCTAGAAGATTAGCAGCAAAGGGAAAGATTATAAAAGACCAAAAGATAAGCAGGGTCAAGTAAATTTTTGTTTTTAGGACAAGAGAGACTCAAATAGGTCTTTAGGATGTGAGTAATAAGTTAGTAGAGAAGGAAATTTTAAAGATATATGCAGCCACAAAGGACAAGATATAGGACAACAGTTTAAGTAGTAGGCAGGATTTTATTTTTTAAAGAACAGAGGAGATTCAAGTGTGTCTGTAACAAATGAGTCAGCTGATTAAAAAAAAAAAGATTTTGAAGATCTATGAGAGTGGAAGGTGAGGGGTGAGACATATGATTGGTAGTTATGAATGAGATCAAGAGCACTAGTAGCTAAGTTATACTACTGGGTTTATACCCCAAGGAGGTTAGTAAAAAAAAGTTCTACTTATGGAAATAAAAATTTGGAAGCAGATTATGTACCTGTAGGGGAAATTTCCATTAGGGAATGGTTGTATGAATTATTATATATGATCACAATATAAAGTTACTGTACCATAAAAAAAGAACACAAATTCAAAGAAATATGAGCAAACTAGAATGAACAGATGAAGAATAAAGGAAGCAGAACCAAAAACACAATTTACACAATGACTACAATAATGTAAATGGCAACAGCGCTAAAAATAGAATTCAGGACAAATACTGAGCCCAATGATGACTCTAGATGACTGATAATCAAAACACACTTCCTCTCTGTTAAGAAATGCTAAACCATAAGCATTGAAACTTACATGTCCTGTTAATTGCAAACATCAGACAGCATTTTGCTTAGCTCTTTTTTTAAAGGGACAGTACTTAGTAGAGATCATTTTTGTGAAGTTATTTCTACATTAAGGTAAAATGTATCAATTTTTAAAAAACTGGAAGGATTAGCCTTGGCAAGGAGGAGAGCCATTTCATACTATGACACTAAAGAAGATGGGTAAAGTCAGAGAAGTTATGAAGCAGAGAGGAGGATAAGTATGGAATCTTAGAGGCTCTGAGTCAATCTTCTTGATAAAGCAGAATAAGTAAGGTTCATTGGCTGAGAGGAATGCTGGGATTTGATCTTGAGAAGCAAAAAGGTTAAGAACAGCTGCTACAATGGGAGTTAACAGGATTCACAATACATGTGAAGAGTAAGTTAAAAATCCTGAAAGTTTTACTAAGTTTTTTGTGAAGAAAGTAATAAGTAAATTATATTCTCCTCAATAAGCCTGCATTGTTTTGCTATTGCTCCTCATTAAGAAGGCAGCTAGGTGGTGCAATGGACAGAGTGCTGGACTTGCAGCCAGGAAGACAAGTTCAAATCTGGCCTCAAACACTTATTAGCTGTGTGACCCAAGGCAAATCATTTAGCCTCTATTTGCCTCAGTTTCCTCATTTGTAAAACAGAGATAACGATAACACCTATGTTATAGGTCAACTGTGAAGATCAAATGATTATATTTGTAAAGCACTTCACTACATAAATACCAGTTATTAATATGTTCTTGCTTGTCATTCATCCTTCATCACAGGGTTACATCTTAACTTACTCTTGATTTGGATTTAACTCAGCCTCATCTTCTCTTCTTGAATCATCCAAGTCTAGTGGCAAGACAAAGTCAGATTAGTGGACCATATAACCTGTGATGCAGTGAGTGGCCTTGGCAGTTTCAATGCCTGACCAAGTTCTAAACACTTCACAGCACCTGCTGAAGCTACCTTCATGGTCTTGAGAACAAAATGTTCTCACCCACCCATTTTACAGAGTAGGTTGCCACATGCTTGAGGTAAATATTCCCTTAACTCACCAAGGGGTTTGAAGCCTGTTGATTGCCCTCAACCTGGATTAGCCTGTCTACCAAGATGTTTTTGCCATATTAATACAGATATAATCCAGATCTAATTCCTTACCTACTCTGAGAGGAGAGTGGGAAGAGAGGCAAGGAAGGAGACAATTTGGATCTTATAATTTGGGAAAGCATCTGCTGAAAATTGTTATTATGCCAGGATGTGGCCACTGCACATGCTACAGCTTCTAGGTGCCCCAAGTGACACTGGATGAGAGGTGAACACCAAAAGGTACATAAGTAGCCCTGAAAGGGCTCAGCAAGCCCTCACACCAAAGGTGCTAGCCCTCCTAGAACACCACATAAAGCTAATGAGTTACCAGTCTACAACATACAAATGTGGTCAAAACAATCAATAAATTACTAAGTTACATGAAGATGCTTCCACATGTAATACTGTCTTTGTTTTACAGAATGAGGTAAAATAGACAATTCTTAGTTCAAAGCTTTTCTCAGAAGGACCCACCTTATTCATCTGTTAATTTCTGAACTTCCCCCTTTTCTATATATAGCCACCAAGAGGCCTTCTTGGGAACACATTCTAACTGACTACCATCCCTATTCCATACATAGCAGTCGAGATGTTTGTCATTTGCCAGATTATTTAAAGTTATACTTCAATGTCTTTAATCAAGTCTATCATCTATTGAAGGCAAGGAGGGTCACATCACTTTAATTCTTCATAAGTACCTGGAAGGGCATCCATGCTGTCAAACAATTCCCATTCACATTAAAGAATATCATTTTTTAAATTTTCTTTTAAACCCTTACCTTTCATCTTAGAATCAATATTGTGTATTGGTTCCAAGGCGTAAGAGCAGTAAGGGCTAGACAATGGGGATTAAGTGACTTGCCCACGGTCACACAGCTAGGAAGTGTCTGAGGCCAGATTTGGACGTAGGGCCTCCTGTCTCCAGGACTGGCTCTCAATCCATTGAGCCACTTAGCTTCCCCTAAGAATGCCACAAATAACTTGTGGAATTTTGAAGTTGGAAGATACCTCAGAATTTATCTAATTCAATCTCCCAATCGATACCATAATCTCTACAAAAGGAAGAATCTCTCCCTTAAGAGGCTGAGATGGTAGCTAGAACCAGGAAGGCCTGAGTTCAAATCCAAATTCAGTCATTTACAATCTATGTGACTCTAGACAAGCCCCTTAATCTCTGTCTGCCTCAGTTTCCTCCACTAAAAAATGGATATAAAAATCAAATGAGGTAATATTTGTAAAAAGCACTTAGCCAGGTGCCTGGCAAATAGTAGGAGCTATACAAATGCTCTCTAATTTATTTCTTTCTATATCATCCTTAACAGATGCTCATCTATTTTCTGTCTATTCAGGGACAGGTTGCTGTTTAAGAAATATGACATATGATCTGGACATGCTTAAAAGCACTGGTATGTAGGGGAAAAAAGAGAAAAACTGGCTAAAAATCATAAAAAGGAAAAGACAGAGAATAGAGAAGAGAAGAACAGGTTAAGGTTATTTTATTATCATGAGTTGAGAGAGTACATCCAATGTAGATGGGTGTTACTGTTATAAGGCAGGAAGGCTGGAAAATAATAGGAGGTCATGAGGGATGTCAGAAGGAGGTCTGGAAGGGAGCCAAGATAAAGAAGGTAGTTCAAAAATGAAGATATGGCTAGCAGATCAGAATGTATGCAGAGTGTGAATAAAAGAGTCAATAAGGCACAAGGAACAAACAAGACAAAAGTATAAAGCAATAATACTAAGAGGAATAGTACCATACTTATTGATATACCAGCAAGAAGTAGAAGGCAAAAGAATTGACTAAGTCTTAGTTACATAAGCAGTAGATGAGCAATAAAAAAGTAGAAAGGGAAGAAAAAAATAGTCAGGATGTATCTAATATCATAAATATCATAGAATTTTAGAGATGAAGGGACCTTGGATGTCAACTAGTACAAAATCTTCATTTTATACATAGATTAACTGAGGTCCTTGACAATAGTAATCAGAGAATGGAGGAAATAATAGAAAAGAGGGAAAGTAAATGAGACAGATTTACCCATAAAAACAAAGTTCACATAAGGTACACACAGAAAACAATGTTGGAGGATATAAAATAGAAGGAATAATGTATAAGGAAGCTGTGGTCAATTTTAATGTTTCTAATCATATAAAATAGAAAATACAAATGTACTATACCTAACAAAACACCCTTTAAAATTTATTAAAATTATAGCTTTTAATAAGTAATTAGTAGTTTTGTAATAAGTAATCTATAATGATATTTGAGTAACCCTAAAAACCTAAAATATCAATCCCCCAGGATTGGTCTGGATTAGATTGGGTTCAAGAGGCTAACCTGATCTAGATTCCGGGTGCTCCCCTATATTTCAGTGTTGTGAGCCAGAGGCAACGTATATGCCCACATAACAAACAGGTAACAAATGCTATGACTATGGGCATTCCTTTTGCTCACGGCTTTCCACCCATAGCTACATGTGTCAGAACACTTAGCTACTATCTACACATCAAAACAAATGCATTTTCAGAAAAGGTCAAACATATTCATTTCAGTAGTCAAATCTGGGATTCTGACAAACAGTGACTAAGCAAATGAAACACATCTGGGTGGTTTTGGTCATAGTTATTTTTGAACTTCAATTTATCCAGCTCAAAGAATTACTCATATAATTTGTTATTCATATAAATTGAATATAGATAATCACTTATTCTCTGGAGGAAAAAGTACTGGCCTGGAAGTCAGAAGACCTGAGTTTTAATCTTGGCTTTATTGACTATTCCTATTTTTGGTCATACAATCATACACCTAAGGGGAAAGGACCTACTTGAACAAAAAAAAAGATTTACATGTGTATGTGTGTGCATGTGTATATATGTATATAGAATATGTGTGTGTGTATGTGTGTGACCTCTTTTTGTGGTAGCAAAGAATTGGAAAGTGAGGGGATATCCATCACCAAAATAGCTGAACAAGTTGTGGTTTATGTTGGTGATGGAATACTATTGTGCTATAAGAAATAATAAACAGGGGGGCAGCTGGGTAACTCAGTGTATTGTGAGCCAGGCCTAGAGACAGGACCTCCTAGATTCAAATCTGGCCTCAGATACTTCCCAGCTGTGTGACCCTGGGCAAGTCACTTAACCCCCATTGCCTAGCCCTTACCACTCTTCTGCTTCTGCCTTGGAACCAATAAACAGTATTAATTCCAAGATGGATGGTATGGGTTTAAAAAAAAAAAAGAAATGATAAATAGGATGATTTTAGAAAAAACTGGAAAGATTTCCACGAATTGATACAGAGAGAAACAAACAGAACTAAGAGAACATTGTACACAGTAACAGCAATATTGTACGATGATCAACTGTGAAAACTTGACTACTTTTGGCAATGTAATGATCTGGAACAATTATGAAGAACCTATGACAAGGAATCTCCTGGAGATAGATAATTTTATGCAGATCAGAGTATACTATCCTTCATATCAATTTTCTTTTGAGCTGCATTTTGGGGTTTTGCTTTTATGAGTGTGCTCTTACAACAATTACCAATAAGAAGTTATTTTTGCATAATATATGTACGGCCCAGATCAAATTGCTTACCATCTCCAGGTGGAAGGGAGGGACTGCTTGGATTTATAATTTTGGAAAGCTTATGAAAATTATTATTACATGTAGTTGGGAAATCAAAATATCGTTGAATTTAAAAAAAAATACAACTCAGGGGCAGCTGGATAGCTAAATGGATTGAGAGCCAGGCCTAGAGATAGAAGGTCCTAGGTTCAAATCTGGCCTCAGCACTTCCCAGCTGTGTGACCCTGGGCAAGTCACTTAACCCTCATTGCCTAGCCCTTACTGCTCTTTCTCCCTTGGAACCAATACATAATATTGATTCCAAGACGGAAGGTAAGGGTGTAAAAAAAATACAACTCATATGATAATAGGCCTTGAGAAAGTCACAAATTCTTTGGCTCTAAGTTTCTTCTTCTAAAAGGAAATAAAAACTGCTTCACTAGGTCATTCTCATGGTTCACTCAACTTAATGGTTTTTCTGATAGTAGTCACAAGAGATATGGGCACTAATCACTAAGAAGAGTTACAGCTTCCCTCAAAAGCTCATTATGGACAAATCATCTAAAATTTCCCTAAATCTCTCAAGCATTTATAATCCTGGTACATAGTAGGAGCTTAGTAAATGTTTACTGAATTGAACAAAATAGTATGATGACTCCCTAATCTGGTGTACCCAGAGTTACCTATGCATCATTTCTTCTTTTTTTTTTTAATTCTTACCTTCCATCTTAGAATCAATACTGTGTATTGGTTCCAAGGCTTAGTAAGAGCAGTAAGGGCTATGCAATGGGGGTTAAGTGACTTGCCCAGGGTCACATAGCTAGGAAGTGTCTGGGGCTACATTTGAACCTAGGACCTCCCATCTCTAGGCCTGGCTCTAAGCTACCAAACTGAGCTACCCAACTACCACTCTATGCATCATTTCTTTAGAGATGCAATATGTCAGTCTTTTGGCACAGGAAACATTTATCTATAATGATTTCACAATTTTTTTCTAAACTTCATGATAGATACATGCTATGCCAATGAATTATCTATATTCTACCCTCTATATGTGGTCCTGTGATTCACACACTTCTGAGACAGCATGTTTTATTTCTATATATGTATTTAGGACATGCAATATAAAGCGAAACGCTTATAGCAAAATAAAAAATATTAAATTTTTGCAGCTGCTTAATATGATTAAAGGTAATGTCAAATTGAAAGGTGGGTTCTCCAAAGGTTTGGTCCTATAAAAACTAACAAACTATAATCACCTTTTCCCTGAGAAAGCTTTTCTTCTTGTCGCTGATGGTGAGGTTTATATGGTGCTGCTCCCTGATCCAGTCCTTCAGCCACAAAACCATCCAGGAAAGATAAAGAAGCATCTACCTATAATAAATGGACAATAAAATTAGGAATCTCTTTGAAAACAAAGCATGCAGGGAATAACCCTTTAAGTTAAGTAATTTAATTTTATATGGCAATGAAAAAATAAAGTCATTTTATGTTAATGAAATACTATTCATATAATACATATCATAATAATTATAAATAATAATTCATAGAATAAAATACATAATTCATATAAATAAAATATAATTCTATTAATTTTTTTATTAGAGTGAAATGAAATCTAAATTCCAAAACAACTGCCCAAATTAGTGATCTCTTAAGAAATCTGGTCAAAGAAAACAGTAATTAATACAACAGTTATGAATGTGATTAGCCTCAGCAAAGCCAATGAAAAAAACAGAACTGCTTACAACAGCACATTTAAGGCATGGTAGTATCAGCTTAATTATGCCATTTGAATTCAAAAAGCTCTCACTCACTTTTTTTTTTTAAACCTTACCTTCTGCCTTAGAATTTAATGCCTTAGAATACTAAGTATCAGTTCCAAGACAGAAGAGCAGTAAAGGCTAGGCAATTGGGTTAAGAGACTTGCCTAAGATTCCACAGCTAGGAAGTGTCTGAGGCCAAATTTGAACCCAGAATCTCCCCTATTCAGGCCTGGAACTCTTCTCTACTGAGCCACCTAGTTGCTCCTCTCACTCAATTTTAATTCTAGTAGTAATCAAAAGGTAGATCAGAAGTAAAAAAGAAAAGGAACTAGAGACAGTGAAAAAAGTATACAAGAGAAAAAGAAAAGTGGAAAGAAAAGAAAGCAGTACACAAGAGGATTATCCAAGTAGCCAGTCTGCCTAACCTCCAATCCAGATTAATATGACAATAGTACCAATCATCTAAAAGTGGATAACTGTCAAATCATTTATATTTTACCTTTTTCAACTTAATTTTAAATGACAGGATTCAGAGCTGGAAGTAACCACAGGGATCATTTAATTCATCCCCTTCATATCATAGATAATAGAACATAGGCCCAGAGGGGTTCCAAGTGATCTGTCCAAAGTTAAAAAAGCAATAGGCACCAGGGTTCAGGCTTGAACCACGGGCTTCTGATTCTGAATGTAGAGCAAAAGTTATATTATACTAGTTCCTCTGATATCAACAAGAGAAAGTTGATGAAGTAAAAGAACTGACTCTTCTGCTTCTTTTGTACCCTGAAAAATGTCAATGCTGTGTGAGTGCACTGAAACAATAAATGAAAAATGAACCTGACTGGGTCTCTAATTTACTTTCTTCTTCCAAATCCTTTGTTTGGCTTAATTTACAAAAACCTGAATATAAATTCCTTCTCTTTGAGAATTTTTGATTCAGACCAAAATTAGGAAAAGGTTAGAGAGGTAATTAAAAGTTTTTGTTTAAAAGACCTGAAGGGAGCAGCTGAGTAGCACAATGGTTTGGGAGGCAGGCCTAGAGACAGGTCTTAGGTTCAAATCTGGCCTCAGACACTTCCCAGCTGTGTGACCCTGGGCAAGTCACTTAACCCCCATTGCCTAGTCCTTACCACTCTTCTGCCTTGGAACCAATACACAGTAATGACTCTAAGACAGAAGGTAAGAGTTTTAATAAATAAAAGACCTGAAGAGAGAAAAGGAAATGTGATTCCCCTTGATAAAGTCTCTAATGGGGAATACCTAGTACAAAGAAAGTAGATAATACATGAAATGTATTAAGTAGATAATCAAGAAAATGCTGTATAATCTTGAACATTTAACCATTTCTGATCTCCCTACAACCTAATTACCTTGATGATAAATCTAGGAGGTTTCCAGCTGTTCATTCCTCAGTATGTTCTGCATCTATTGGTTGAGATCTATTAATTATTATAGATATAATTATACATAATCATAACATAATTAATGTTATGAGCTCCACTCCCCCCCAATTTCCCAAACACTTTGCTAACAACTAACAATTTCCCAAACAACTTGACTAAGAACTTAGAGAAACATCTTGTTATATTTTAAAATATTATCATCTTAATGTAGTAAAGATGTCTTACCACTAAATCTTCACAACTTTTATCAACTAGAAATAAGTTCTTCATAAGTTCCACATTCTCCTGCAAATGTTTTAATTCAAAAGCATGTTGTCTCATACAAGTGTCCAGAGATACACTGAATTCCTGTATTATTTTCTCAACTGTCTTAGAGGAGAGTGCTTGAGGTGTCAACTTTGTCACTGCAGCCATGATCCAGGTTTTTGTTTCTGAAGTAGTAGATTTATTCATAAGCAACCTGTAGAGCTTTGTTAAAACCATCTCTGGTGTTCCCTTATCTAAAAGGTAGGAATATTCCCCTAATACCTGTGAGTAATACACAAAGAAATGATTACATACATATATCAAGATATACAGCACATAAATCTGTGTAAACAAATCAATATTCTGATCCTTATAATTGACATTAGACGCTTTCCAATAGTGAAAACTGTCTTAAAACTGATTTCACTAGCATCTTTTAATGTAGAATATGGTAAGGAATAGAACTAAATGTTGAACATTTTCAGACATCAATATATTCTATACCTAATAGCACATCATTAAAAGATTGCTCTTTCCAGACTAATAAGTTCTGGTTACTAATTTTATCAGAACATTTATATTTCCTTCATATTCTAGGAAACATACACACACATACACACACACACACACACATTAATAATCTGTTATTTAACTGGAACAGACAAGCAATACAGAGTACAATTTCTTTTACTTAAAAAGTTGCTATAGTAAAAAAAATATCACCCTGCAGCCAATTTGGTGACAAGTCTCTGACCTTGGCTAAGCCTAGATCTCAAAAATTAATATGTAGTCTGTCACTGGATCTCTTGGTTACACTACAACTATTATTCTTATAAAGAATTTAGTCCATTTATGACAGGTAGAATTTCCCCTGGACCAGAAACAACCCCCTAGGTTGACATTTCGTTGATTCAGAGATTATAGAGTATTTGCATATTTCTAATCTAGCGCCATCAGGGTGAGGTAAAGGAGAATGGTTTAGTGAGACAGAAAAATATAAAAAGGAAGAAAAAATGGCCTTTTCTTCTTCAAGAACTTCCTCTTGTGCACCCCAATGGACCCAACCCTCAATTTGGAAAAACTTGAAATTTTCTATATTTCTTTAATAATTAATAAAAATTTAAAACTAGATGTTTATATTGTGAGGGCATTTGGTCCCTCAAAATGTAATAATTATAGGTAATGTAAAAAAAATCAACAAAAATGCATAATCAAACTATGTAATGAATCAAACTTCCACCAATTTACTCTATAGAGCCTTAAAAATAATAAAAGGCCAAAAATCTCAAGGGAAATAATGAAAAAAGTAGGAAAAAAGGGGGTAAGGTAGTACCAGATCTTAAACTATACTACAAAGGAATAATGATCAAAATAATTTGATGCTGGTTTTGAAATAGTAAATAGAATGTAGTACGCACACAATACCCAGGAGCAAATATGAGCACAGTAAAACTAGTTTTTTATAAACTCAAAGATCTTAATTAACTATTGGGGTAAAAAGTCAATATTTAACAAAAACCCTTAGGAAATCTAAAAGTAAATTAAATTAACAGATTTGTAATTATCTGAGTAAGCTATACTTTTTAATTGAATATAACAAATATTTTATGGAGAAAAAATTAACAAATTGATCTGAGACCTATAAATGAATGACGCCAAAAAAATAAGAATTGCATGAGGATTTTTTTTAATGGTCATTCCCCTCTTCAACCCCCTCACATTTATGTCTATGGTTTCAAATTTTCCAAAAATGTTACACCTCAATCTGATATATACATAATTAAATATAACAATGATCTACAAATACACAAAAACACATACTCCAATATGCCCCTACAACAGTTATTATACACAAAGAAGTTCACAGAAATTCAAATACTTATTGATAATGGTATAGATAATTCCATGAATTGAAGGTATCAAACTTTTCCATCTGTAAAAACCCAAGTGTTGTACTGGAGAAAGATTAAAATATAATTGGGAAGGAGGCAGCTGGGTAGCTCACTGGATTGAGAGCCAGGCCTAGAGATGGGAGATCCTAGGTTTAAATTTGGCCTCAAACACTTCCCAGCTGTGTGATCCTGAAAAAGTCACTTAACCCCTATTGCCAGGAACTAGAAGGAGAAAGAAGTGAATGGAGAAATTAAGAGTTAGACTGTGGGCACAGTGGAAAAAAAATGGATGATACCTGAAAGTAGCAGGGCATTGAGGTTAGGATAGCAAGCATATGCAGCTGGTATTCCATAGTTACCATAATAACCAATGCTATAAAAATTTTAAGAGTAATAGGCATAGGGGCAGGTAATGGCTCAGTAGATAGAGCCAGGCCTAGAGATGGGAGGTCCCAAGTTCAAACCTGGCCTCAGATACTTCCTAGCTGTGAGACCCTTGGCAAATCATTTAACTCCAATTGCCTAGCCCTTATTGCTCTTCTTCTTTGGAACCAATACCTAGTATCATTTCTAAGACAGAAGGTATGGGTTATAAAAATTTAATTTTTAAAAGAGATGAATAGGAGTGATCTATAATGTACTTTGCTCACCCAGCTCATGACCTGAAGAAATCTCTGTGGATAAAATGCATTTTCTATCTCTAGTAAACTAAGATAAGACTGGACTGCATAGAGTCTTAGCTGTTTGTCTTCGTTTTCATCATCAAAACCTATAAAGAAATAAGACACCGTTTATATTGCCACTGAACCACATGTGGATGTTGTAATGAAATATATTTAATTGTTAATTTCCTTCTTTATAAAAAATTACCGACCTTCTGCCAGGAGTCTCAAAAAATTATTAGGGATATCAGGATGCATAACATCTCCTCCCACTGAAAATACAGCATTCATCGTCTGGATAAACCATTCATTATCGGGAGCATATGTAGCCACAACGTTAAGAAAACATGTATTTCACAACACAACTTACTGAAATGATCTTTTCTTCTGGAATCTTTTCAAAGAAACTGGTAGCAGGTGTATATTTATTTAACTCAGAGAACAATCTCAAATACAAACAATGAGTTAGTGTATCAGTATCTAAGGTGGTTTCTTGAACACAAAAGATACTCAGTTATACTTGTTGAAAGAAAAAAATATTAAAATGAATTCATTACCTTAAGACTTAAAGATTAAATCCCATATATATCATAAAAGCCAAATATTATAGCCTATTGATTTAGGGACATGTCCACTCAGAGGTACAGAGTCTTTAGACTCACCTTTTTTCTTTTAGATTTAAAATAATTTCAGCTTTAAAAACAACAAAATCTCCTTTGTCCTCGTTATAGGCAAAATTGTCCCATTATTGATATTTCAAAAGGAAAATGGAAGTGGATAATAGAAGAATCATGTTCCAAATTGAATGTTACTATTAGGGTATCTAAGGATTATCCTAATGGAAAGGACCTTTCAAAGTCCTGTGGTGGGTGGGAATTTTGCCCAATGGATTTCAGAATAACAGAAATGAAAGACAGAATAAGATCAGTTTAGATACATGTTGAAAATCTTTGAGCCTAAATGAATGCCCATTCAAAAAAGCTTTACTTTGCTGCCATTGCCAGCAAAAAATCCTTGAAAAACAAAAAATAAAAGTTACTGCTGACATCCTGAACTTATATCCATTAACACTTAATGTGCCTATACTTCACTTCTAAGAATAAAAATATTTAATCACTTCAAATATGAAGGTAATATGTTGTTCATGCCCCAAGAAAAGGATATTTCTCAGCCAGCTCAGCTATTTTGCCAACTAAACTGATGATGATGTATTCTTCTTTGCTCTGCTGCAAATATTCAAGCATTTTCTGGACAATAACACTTACATTCTGTGCATTAGTAATTCTATAAAGAAGTTCCAATGTCTATTTAAGGAATAGAAATAAAAATATTATTATGAAACTTCATATTCAATTCACTTATGAGTAGATAATTAGCATCAAGTATCACACTGGACTATTAAAATTAATCAGATCATATTAGTTTATAACATAGTTATGTCTTTTCCTCTTGTGTGTATAATCTCCTTTTTTTGGATTATCCACAAATTCTCCAATACATTCTATTCAGTGAATGCATACTAACTCATAACAGTCTAAACAAAACATTGTTAAAAAGCTAAAAACATAGCCAAACCATTTAAATATATGTCTGTGTACATACATATATATATATACATACACTGTACTGCATTTTAATAATGTATGTCATATCAACTCTATACTGGACTAGGAACATCTCAATTTAGATAATTAAGAGCAGAAATATCTAAATTAAAGGTTTTTCTAAATTCTAAAAAAAAATTTCAAACTTTAAAGATTTTTTCCAAAAATTTAAAGATAACTATCCTGAATCTTATTTTTACATATATATGTGTTTGGTAGCCTAAATTATAAATTCACTATTAGAAATATTGCCTCCTACTTTCCCATTGCACTTTAAATTTATACTTCCTGAAAGAATGAAAACTAATGCTTTAAGAAGATAACTAGAGAGCCAGGCCTAGATGGGAGGTCCTAGGTTCAAATCTGGCCTCAGACACTTCCCAGCTGTGAGACCCTGGGCAAGTCACTTGACCCCCATTGCCTAGCCCTTACCACTCTTCTGCCTTGGAGCCAATCAATACACAGTATTGACTCCAAGATGGAAGGTAAGGGTTTAAAAAAAGAAAAAGATAACTAGAAAGACAAATATTTTTCTTCTCCTCCCCAAAAAAGATACACTATAATGTATAGTTTATGGTTAAGGCCAAAAAGTACCAGGAAAGGAGTTTCATGGTTAGAGTTCATTGATGTTCCATCTCCTTCCTGAACCAAAACAATAAAGGGGCATAAGCCCATGGTCCACAAGGAGAGAAAGCACGGGGCTATTTGCTCAGGTCCTATGAAGGGCTCTCTAACCAGCAAAGTTCCCAGACATAAGCATAATACCATTGGATTATTTCCAGAGATTATTTCCTTTATTTTAGGAGGTCATTATTCATCTCAGAAATCTCTGTGGCAACCAGTTTGTTTACATACTCAAAAGAGAATGTGCACATAACCCAACTGCCTATCTTGTCAAAACTAATCTTTTTAATGTAGTTATGACAGGATCAAGGATTTTTAGTCCTCATCACTATTTCTAGTAGGCCATAAATCCTCTTGAAAATTTAACTTCCTGGGATTTTTTTGTCGGTGCAATTATTATAAGAATACTAACTCCACTTTCTGCCACCTAACCTATCCCATTTTGATGTATTGGCTTAAAGTATATGTTATCTAAGAACTTATAATTACATAAATAAGAGACATTTTTAAGTAATGTGCACCAAATTTGTTTCCAACGTTAGCAATCTTCTTAGTTTGATATTTCAGTTTTCCCTTTGACACTTTCAGTCCAATAAGTAAATGCCACTGAAAAATCTGATAAAAATTAGTCACTGGCCAATTCTTTTTTAACCAGCCAATTCTAAAAAGTGAACTTATAGGCAGTAGCTGGGTAGATTCTGTGGATTGAAAGCCAGGCCTAGGGATTGAAGGCCCTAAATTCAAATCTGGCCTCAGATACTTCCTAGCTATTATGAATCTTAAAATTTCTCAGACTCTACCCTGGAACATTTGGTTAAGGCTATTCCCCATTTTAAACAATAAAGGTACTTGGTCAGGAATGTATTGAGAACTTTACATTACTCCACCCATACTTGGGCATACTTTAGGGGAAGATAAAGTTGTAAACTCCTGATGGAACAATGAGAAAAGTCCCCAACCCATACTTATAGTGAGGCAAAAACCCTTAAGCTACGTCTATTTTTAGATCTAATACAAAAGGGTGCTAAGTACCTATGAAGGTCAAATTAATCACTAAAAGGTCAAGCAACTTACAAAGGGCAAGCTTAGCAAAGAGGTGTGAAGTATTCAGAAGATATAATCTATCCAGAGAAGGTGAGAACTAAAGAGTGGTGAAAACTAAGAATGGACAGTCCTAGGAAAAGCGTCTACTGTGATCGGTAGACATGAAAAATTTAGGGGAGGTGACAGAAGAGAAAATTGTCTTTAAAAGGAAGGAGTTTAGGCCTCTGTAGTAGTTGAGTTTGGAAGATGAAAAGGAGCTGGTCTCTCTGAACACTAGAACTTGCTTGGAATGATCTTGTAGTGAGTGATTATAGACTGATTTCATTTCTCTCTTAAAGAGAAAGGCCTAGGCCCTAGCCTTTTTCCTATTTCCTCTTACTCTGTCTCTTTCCCTTTCCTTAATTCCTTCATTCGTATTAATTAAAATCTCCATAAAACCCAGCTGACTTGGGTATTACATATTTGGGAATTTTTCTCATGGTGACCACTTATTTTTTATTTTAAATCAAGACACTAAAATTTATCTTTACAGTTTGGGCAATTCAAAGTCTTGAAACCCACATTTCCATGGTCACACTATGTGACCCGGAGCAAGTCACTTAAACCCTCATTGATGAGCCCTTACCACTCTTCTGTCTTGGAACCAATACAAAGTATTGATTCTAAGGTGGAAGGTTAACCGTTAAAAAAAAATTTTTTTAAAAGAAAACACTTCCAAGATGGCTCTCTTGGAAAAAACCTTGCTTTATCTTGCATAGATGGGTCTGGAAGTAACATTTACTATTATTCTTAATTTGCCTTTCTATAAAACATGGCCAACATGCAGAAACCAACCCATTTTGCAAACAGACTACCCTATCTGAAAATTGGCAAGTGCTCCCCAAAGAATCAAGCAGATAAGAATATGAAAATGAAAAAAGGAAAACTTTGTTTTTAAGGAATCTTTTTACTTGTCCAAAAATAACGCATTTAACTCAAAATGTAAAAAAAATATATTTTTTAAATTTGGTTATTTTTAAAACATTTTAAATGAATTCACTATTTAATCAGAGGTCTTGGTTCTTTTTTCTTCTCCATCAAAATTTCATTAATATTAAATGTTAATAAACAAGTTTTTCTCTATATTTGGCCTAGTCCCACCTGCCAATCTGCAGAAAACTGCCCATTTGCAGGTTGAATAGTTTCTGCACATGGATCTAAACATATGTTTATAAAGACACTCAAACACATATACATATATACTACACACACACATAATATACATGCACATTTAAAAGCACTTTTACATAGGGCAGAGATGAAAGGGAAATAAAAATAAACACCTTCCTTCCAAGGAGTTCAAATCACTTTATGGATATTTTAATTTGTTCTCTCATCCCTGTTTAAGAAGTCAAGCAAAGATTAACTTCTTTTGACAAAAGAAAAAAAAAACAAGAAAAAAAATTATTTGACCTAGATTACTTTACAAATCCAAGGCAGAGGTGTGGTCTCCTAACTATTAATCCAGTGCTCTTCCCCCCCAAAAAAGGGAGGGGAAAGATTATTTTTAAATTAACTCAACAGGTAACTACATCTTAGCATTCAAAAGTATAATTCTAATACACTCCTGCTGCTACTGTTTCTTTTTTTTTTTAATATTCTTCACTGATTGAAAAGGAAAAACATTAGTGCCCAGTGCTGTTACTGAATGCTCAAAGGTTAGAAGTTTTCCCAGCATTTGAATAACAGTGAGAAGAGCTAAAGATATGGTAACACCTCACAAACACTACTCAAAATACCAATTTACCTCTCTTTTAATAATGGGATCAGGATGGTCTAAGCATTCAATTATTGTCATCTGGTGCTGAAGTGCCAGATTGGGATCCTGCTGGATAACATAGGTAAGAGCCTTTAGTCCTAGAAAAAAAGTTACAATCTACAAAGTGATTTGAAACAAATATGTACAAAATTTTACAGACTTTTAAAAAAGTACTGCTGAACTAATTAGCTGTCTTACCTAAATATTTGAGATTTATCTTTGGAGACAAAACAAATTTTCCTATGCATCTAGCAGCCTTCTCAAGCAATTCAGGTTTAGGATAGATGGTATAAATTGTATGCACACATTCAAATAAAATAGCTAGAAAGAGATAATCAAATGGCAATTAAAAAACAAACATAAGAATACATAATAAAGCATACATAATTTAAAAAGCTTATTAATCTAACTGATGGAAGGTCAGACTTTTATATATTAGTAAAAAAAATAATGTTACTATTTTCAGTTACATGCTCAGCCTCAAGAAGACTTGGGCTACCTCTAACAGATGCTGACTCTGTCACAGGTATCTGACCTCTCAGTAGCCCTGTATATGACAGGGCAATTTTTCTATTCACATTAGAAAAAACTTTCTCACAAGAGAGATCCCTACAACACAATCTTGTGGTGATGAAGAAGAGTGCAGTTAATAAGGCTAGTGATCTTAGTAACAAATATACAGAGTCCATCATCAGGATTTAAATTTAGTCACATACAATCACTAAAACCAGGTGAACATTATGCTTCCTGAGTAGTCTCAAGAATTTACAAAAGCTTCAGTTACAAAGTAATAGAATTAAATCTATATCAACAATTAATACTGTCTTTACTTCTGACTCCAACATGCAAGCTTTTTCTGGCCATAGATAGACCTTGAACTTTTGCAGATCAAACCAGAAATGTCATGTTTTAATCACAATTTCCTCAAAAATGCATTATTTTTGTCTACTTCCTTTAAATGATCAAAAGACTTTGCTATTTCTGTTCATCACTCAAAACACATAGCTTGAATTTTTAAAGAAACTCATTGGATGCCCAAGTTTTATAATTAATTCATTCAACAAATACTTACTGAGATACTAATATGTGCAAAGCACTATAGAGGTATAAAGAACAGTAAGACATGATTCATGTCTTTACAGAGTTCAACAGGGGAAAAAAAGTGTTTTGGACCTGTTGATAAGAAAGAGATCTATCATATAATTAATTCATTCAACAAAAACTTACTGAGATACTAATATGTGCAAAGCACTATAGAGGTATAAAGAACAGTAAGACATGATTCATGTCTTTACAGAGTTCAACAGGGGAAAAAAAGTGTTTTGGACCTGTTGATAAGAAAGAGATCTATCATGATATTAAAAAAGAGAAAGAAAAAAATTCTCCCCACTACTTATATAATGATAAGAATTTCATTTTAAAACATATGGCTATTTTTTCTACCTATTTAAATAAATTTTTTTTTTTCCTAGCAAATGAGAAGTAAAAGTAGACTATCAACCCACAAAGTGTATTGACTACCATTACAGAAGTAAATTTATGTGTTTCTATTTCATAAATTGCAATGATTTTATTCTTTGTATCTGTTTATCTTCTAAAAGTCAAGGACCTGGTTTGAATAATCATCTAGCCTAGTACCACATTGAATTGTGTGCTTAATAAAATGCTTTAGTGAAGAGATGATGAATACTGATTATAGATTTCACAGGTTCATATATCTAGAGTTAGAAGGGCCCTTAGGGCTTATCAAATCCAGTCCCTTCATTTTACAGATGAGGAGGACAATGAGGCCCTGAAAGGATAAGTGATTCGCCTAAGATGACTCAGGTAAAAAAGCAAAGCAAGATTCAAATTATTGTCCTGTGGTTCCAACTTCAATGCTCTCTACACTGTTTAAGCTGCCTGACATACATACAGTCTATTAAGTAGTCAGTATTCACATTTACCAAGAGATCGCTCAAAGAAGTTCTATTTTTTGGTCAAAGCAACTCATGGAACTGTGTTTTGCGGCATGGAGGGGACTGTACTCTACATTAGTGAAAGAATCCATACCACTAAAACTATGAACCCCTTTTAAAGTATGCAATTTCCTAACATCTTTCTACCTTCTGTCACAATATTAAGAATTAAATTATTAGGTTGTAAACTGCTTGAGTGAAGCACTCTGTGGTTCTTCATTTTTGTATCCCCAACACTTAGCACAGGTGTGCTTTACACATTGTAGGCATTCAATAAGTGTTTGCTGATTTGTAAGTAAAATCTATGGCATTTAAAGAATAGCTATAATATTAAGAGGCATATCTGGCTTCTATTATATTGTTATGTTACTAAATGTTACCACATATATTTACTTACCATATGTGATATTGTGACTTAACTCAGCTCTTCTTAAGGACTCATCAAGAACATCATATGTTAATTCACTTGTCCTGTTTAAAAAACAATTTATTTACAATACAGTATAAAAGTTCTAACCAATAAAACATAGTTTCAAAACATACTTCAAAATCTTTGATGGATATATTAAGTATAGGGAAAAAATTAAGTCTAACTAAGGTGAAAGTAATTTGTCCTCTCTAGGCCTATGACCTAATTTGAAAGGCTTGCGTTAGATGATCTCTCAAGTCCTTCCTATCTCTATCATTGTATAAATCAATGAATTCCTTAGGTTTCTTTTTAGCAAAAAAATCAGTACTTCTTAATTTCTAATGTAAAATAATTTTCATTTATTCTTTATTATGTATAGGTGAAATTTATTGTTTTATCAATATTGACTAGTAGATAAAATGGCTTTTATAAATTAATAATCTTTACTATTACATTTAACTGTTAAATCAAGTTTTTTAAAATTTGGTGTTAACACATAACTTCTTTTTGTAATAAAATCACTCTAGATATACATTCAGAACCATACTCAAGTTTTACTGTAAGGTTATTGGAATTAGTCTGGGCAGGGTTCAATTTAGATGTAAAGTAATTTAGATGGTCCAGGGAGATGCCTTGAAACATTACCCCTTTTCCCTACTAGCACCTAGGTATTGTAGCCCAATTTTAGTTAACATGATTATTTTAGAAGTGCTTCTGTTAAGTTTTCACAATTATCTTCTATTGCAACAATAAAACCCCACTTCTCCTGTGACTTTTATGGTCAATGTCTAATAACAATGAACTTTGCAGAGACTGGCTAAAGTTGGTTTTATATATAAATAGTGATTGATACAATGTCAGAACTTAGAACAATATGACTAGTAGAATAAGATGAAATTGAATAAGAAAAATTACCAACTTCTACACTAGAATTCACAGAAATCAGCTGCACAAGAATAAGACAGGTCAATCACACTTAGAGAGCAGGTCTTGAGTAAAAGATCTATTTTCTGAATTTCCTGCAGTTCCATAAGAGTCAATGATGTGATGCCAGTTCCAATAACGAAAGCACCGTATCTAGAATGAAGGGGGGTTCAAAGTCCTGCTGTCCTCCACTCTGGTCAGACCATATCCAAAGTACTGTGATCTCTTCTGGGCACAGCATTTTAGAAAGATCATTATCAAATCAGAGTGTCCTCCAGAGAAGGGTGACCAGAATGATGAAATAACTGAAGAAGATGCGAAATGAGAATCTACTGAAGAAACTAGAAATATTTACTGCAGAGAATATGGAGAGGAGAAGAAGCAAGCTGCCTTCAAGGAGTTAAACAGCTATCACTGAAAGAGGGCTAAGACTTGTTCTTTGTGGCCCTGGAACTTATAAACAGGATCACTAGATATTCATTACAAAGAGGTAGATTCAGGCTTCATCCAAGGAAACACTTCCTAACAAGGCTGTTTCAGGATACAGTGGGCTTCCTCAGAACACAGTTGACTGTCCTCGAGTAGAAATCTTCTAAGGAAGGCTAGATAACAACTATTTAGGAGGGCAAGGAATCCTTGTTCAAATATAGGGCAGATGAGATGGTCTCTGAGCAAATCTTTCAAGTCTGAGATTCTATAAAATAAACTGTGCCAGGCAAAAGACCAGAGAAAAAGGACTACTAAATAATGCAGAAATTTACCAGAAATATAGCATACTGATAAAGAAGTATCTGGCAGAAAGAGATGGCTTCCACAGAAAAAATGGTTCAAATAATTAAGAGATCCAGAGAGTCACAAAGAGTGAACAAAATAAGACACACTGTAACAAATAGAAGTTTCATCCCTAAGATTCTCTGAAAAAAAAAAAATTCTTGGGTATATCCTGAAAAGTGCCACATTCTTAGGCTACATTCATTCAGATTTAGAAAGGTATTTTAAAATAAGAGCCACATCTACCTTAAGAAATATATTTGTTTTCACTGCTTTAAAACAAACAATATACAGGAGGGGAAAAGGTTCATGTTCATTTGGGTTTTACTCAATTCTTATGAATGGAGTATAATGTCTAGTAAATGAAAAAAAACACCACATAGAATTAGAGGTAGGTGTACATGTGTAAGACTGAAATGCATAAAAATATCCTAAACAGATAATGACATGTATTACAAGGATATTAAAAGTGATACATTTATTTTCTCTTAATTATTATTTTTATCTGTGATTTTATTATCTAATAATCTGGCAATATCCTGGGTCAAATCCTATATTCTAAATAAAGGGTTAGCAAAGCACAGCCCAATAACTGTTTTTATACACTCTGACCAACTGAGTATGATTTTACATTTTTACTTTACAGAACAAAAATAAGTAGTGAGATTTGGCCCACTCGTCCTAGTTTGGTTGACACCTGCTATAAACAATTATTACACAAAATAAAATCCAAATATTGTATTATAGGATATTATAAGAAAGGTTGCTAATGCCAAAATAATTAAGAGATTCTACTATAATTCTTATTAAGACTGAAATAATAAATACCTAAGTTACTCCTTCAATAATAACCTGAGAGGCTATTAACTTTCACATGCCAAGAGAATGCTACAGATTCCTGAAATAACCACTATTTTCACACTATATTTATACCATGAAACACCTTTATAGAATTCCTTAAAATAAGCTTAAGGCAGAATTATTTAATTTGTAAGTCTGAACCATAGACTCTAGTTTCCACATCAAAGAAACATTAGGTGTTAACATCACAAACATTAGGGAAAAAAAATAGAATACTATAAAGGTAGCTTTTTCCTGGGCATTCTTTCAAGTGGATGGAGGCCAACAAGAGGAGGAATTCCCACAAGGTAATTAGTGAGGACATTCCTGAAAACAGTAAACTAGAAAGAAGCCACATTTCAAAGCAAAGAATCTTTAACAAATATGTCCCTATGCAAAAAAGTTTTTACCTTTGAGGAAAAACTTTAAATCAAATTAACAATTATTTGCTAGACACTCATTATGGGCAAGGCAATATCCTAAGCACTGTGGAGGATATAAAGAAATTTAAGATACAACTCCTGCCCTCAAACAGCTTAAAGTACTATGTACTTAGGGAACTTGATGTATACTCATGAAACACCAACTAACAACAAAAAAAGTATGTTATAAGTACTAAATAAATAGTATAAACACTAAGTTCTCCTGAAATGTAGAATAAATTTTCATAGAACCAGAGATCCCTATAAATTGAATGGAGATTTGAAATAGGTCTTTGAGGCTAGACAGAATTCAGACAAGCAGAAAAGGAAAAAAAGAGAACATAAGTAATAATGAAGTAACTGAAGGAATTTATATATTCCCCAAAGTAGTTCTTTTAACACTATTAAGTCACTGAGACACCAAGAAAAAAAAGAATCATTATGAAACTACTAATTGCTCTGAGTTTTGTGGTTCTTCCTATTGCAAATGTTTAAACTTTTGTCATTGATCTATATCTTTTGTTAATCACTTTTATTTCTAAGATATCCTTCCCTCCTCCCCTATCCAGCAAACCATCTATTGTTTATTCCCGATTTTTAAAAAAGCAAAATCATGTAGGAAAATTTACCTTGGATCATCTTTTCCTAGAAGTCCTAATATCCTCAAAAGCTGAATTTGTAGCCAAGGTGCTGGTACACTGTGGTAATTGAAATCCACTGGGAGTTTTCCTCCCACTACTTGCTTCAAAATTGTTACAAAACTTCCTGTCAAGTCTTTATATGCAGATGGATTCTCCTATACCAAGAGAGGAAAGAAAACTTCTTTTAAGCAAAGAAACTTATTAAAATATGAAATGAATACAATTTGTATGCCTTAAGAAAACTGATCAACTTCATAATTCAAGTTCATATATTTGAATATAATTTGCATCTAATAAAGTAGTACTCCAATTTTGCACATTTCCTTTCTTCCATAACAACAAAGGGAAACAAAGAGAGCTCCTAAGACTTCCCAGATTTATGATGAGTCAACCACAAGGATAGCCCTAACATCAGTCAACAGTTCAAAAGTTTTTGTAAGACTATATAAATCAGTTGGAAGCCTTGGCTATCAGTCATTATAATAAAACTGTATTGGTAGAGAACTAGAATACTTAAATTAACAGTAATAATTTTACTTTTGGAATGCAAATCAAATTGGGTTTCCTCTGAATTCTATTTGAAAAAGCAATTCAATGTGGCTTTTTCACCTAAAGTTTAAATAGTCACTGACTTCTTAAAGATAAAGCCAATATGAATGTTCAAATATTTAAGTGTGGTGGGGTCTGGACAGCCTCACTGAAAAAAGCTGCCACTTTTTACAAAGCATGTCTAGAGATTAAAACATAAAACTTAAAGTCAATATATAATCATTAAATGGTATACACCATAAGGCTATAACAAAGTACTAAGGAAGCCATATTATAAAAAAATAAATCTTTCTTCACTACTAGAAAACAATTAAAAGGATATGTTTTGGTCTAGACCTATGATGTCATCAGTGTAGTAAACTACAGGTGAAGAAAGTCATCCTACCAATGAAGATCTGGAACTTACCTCTCCAATTTATGCTATAAGACAGCTGCCAGAGGGGCTAAAAGATTAAATGACTTCCTATTTTCAGAAAGCTTGTATTTAATAGATGAAATATGAAAGCAAATCCCTTACTCTCAAACTAGAACTTAATTTCCTATACTCTGAGGCTTCTCAAAGTACACTGTTGTTGTTGTTGCCTTTTAGTCATTTTTCTATCGTGTCCAATTCTTTTTGTGACATCTTTTGGTGTTTTCTTGGCAAAAATACAAGAGTATTTTGGCATTTTCTTCTCTGGCTCATTTTACAGATGATAAAACTGAGGCAAATAGGGTCACACATCAAGTAAGTGTCTGAGGCCAGTTTTGAACTCAGGAAGATGAGTCTTCCTGACAACCAGCCAGCACTCTATCCAGTGCACCACCTGGCAGCCCTCAAAAGTTTGTACTGATTCATAATACATTCAACCCTAAGTATTCCATTATAACTAGGCAATATGTATTGCCACCCCCGGATAAAGCAAGGCACATTCCAAGATTGAAAACCTTGCCTGCAAAAATATTAGGTACTCTAATAATTCTTACCTATAAAGGAAGCCAATTAAACTTCATACATTGTCTATAAACACACATAAAAAATTATTTACTACACATGTTACCTACTGTATTAATCTACAAAATCCCTAGGGATTATCTATACCAGACATATGTAGTTGGCTGCCACCAGAGCCTCTCTTAGGCCCACCTTCTTTTCTGAACATCTTCCACCTCCTTTCTCCAGCCCCAGATACTTAGTATACTCATACTGCCCTTCAGCTATGCAAACTATGCCAAGAGCATTCAATTTGTATTAATATGTTTATAGATCTCATATAGAGATATAAATAGGACTTAAACTTCTCAAGACGATTAATATCTCAAAAGAGGACTTCATCAATCCAAATATAACTCTAATTAATAGAATATGTGTGGGAGATATGTTTTGATCAGGAAGTTTTTAGTGATTCTTGCCATTCCAGGATTACTATTCACTTAGATTATCTAATAGGAAGGAAAGTAAATGGAATCAGTTTTGCAGACAAACACTTATAGTATCTCTATTTTTGCTCACCTTTCCAAGTGGCCCTATACCTCAGAAAGCTTAGTAAATAGAACATCATCAAGCACATATTGGCCTTCTGTGGCTAATGAATATTTCATACTGAACACTGAAATATTTAAAATTTTTAACCATTCTTTAATACTACATTTTGTAATTAACCTCTGTAATACATCTGGTATTTCCAATAATCTACAAATTAAAATAATTACATTAAAATTTTAGAGAAATAAAAATGAACAATAGCTAGCATTTACATAGGAGTTTTAAGGTGTGCAATGCACTTTACATATATTATCTTATTTGATTCTTGCAACTTTCTGGTGAGGTAGGTACTAATTGTTATCCCCATTTTATAGATCAAGAGTAAGTGTCACACACTTAAATCAAATGTCTGAGGTCAGAGCAGAATTCAGGACTTCCTGACTCTAAGACCAACACACAATCAGAGTACTATTTAGCTGCCTAAATGATTTTAATATTATATTTTACTAAAACTTTTTATTAAATAATAATTCCTCATTAAACTAAACAACAAAAAAGTAAACAGCTTAGGCTAACAACTAATTTTCAACTCACCTTAATCATTCGAAGGTAAATGTGCAGAGAAGCAGCCATGACTCCAACATCCCTGTCACAAAGTGCTTTCCTAAATTTAACGTGAATATGCTGTACTTGATTGGGAGCAATAAGATGGAATTTGTACAATGCCTGAACAGCTTTTCTTCGTATAATTTCCCTGATGATAAAAAAATAAAATTAATTTTAAAATGCATGGTCAGGAAACCCCATTAAAAGATTCTTAACATGTACAAAATGTAGTCATCGCACTATGTTAGACAATGGGAAAGTTACAAAGAACATAAAATACCTAGAAACAAGAATCTGGAGCTAATAATGCAAACATAAATATAGGATTATAGCAAAAATAAGTTTTTAATCTACTATTGCCACAGGATTAGAACTTTAAAGAGCTGTGATTGTCAATATAGATACAACATAGCTATATCCTCCAACAATGAAGCTCATGACCCTTCTACCACCTAGTAGAAAGTTTTCAAGGATTTCTGGAGCCAAAAATTTCATCACTCCGTAACAAATCTAGGGATGAGAATTTTTCATCTGTCTTAGTCTTTGATTCCAGTTCCATTTAGGTTAATGGAAGAGTATAATAAAGATAATTATAATGATGAAACTGACATGTGTAAAGCAGTTTAGGGTTTGCAAAGCACTTTACATTCACTCATTTGATCCTTCACAACAGGCCTATAAAATAGAGGATATTATTACTCCCATTTGATAGCTGAGAAATCAGAAAACGGAAGGTGGCACATTACTAAGAAATGTTCAAGAAGGGATGTAAGCACATGGACTCTCCACTCAAAGTAATGCCCAAGTCCCAGACTTAAAGAAAAAGAAAGTTAAATTGGAGATTATAAAAAAAATTGATATATTATAGTGAAATGAGCTGTGAAACAAATTCTAACTATTAAAATGAGATTAAGGATAAAGAGGAAACAGAAGACAGTAAACAAAAGTGAAGTCCATAACAGTGAAACTCAATTACTAAGTATGTTGGGTAAGCTAGTGATATCAAGCCAGGCCCCTTCAGCATGGTCAGCCTAAAAGGATTTGTCTTTTGTTTTGTCTTAAATCTTCAGGTTATCTTAATCTTAAATCTATAGGATATTCCCAATGAGGAAACTCCCTTTATCAAGGCAGATCAGTAGTAAAGCTCTGCAACTCATTGTCTCAGGAATACTTAAGGCACTAGGTCATATAGCAAGAAAGTATTTGAAGGAAGACCTGGAACCTAGGTCTTCCTGACTCCCAGGACAGTTTCCTACTTAGTAGCACAGCATAATGCAAAGGAAAAAGGCCTTAAAGCCAGGAAGACAAAAATGAACAATATGAAAATATATTTGGTATGATAATACATGTATAAACCAGATCTAATCACCTGCCAGCACCAGGAGGGGAAAGGAAAGGGAAGGAGGAAGCTAAGTTTGATCTTATGACTTAGGAAAACTTGTATGGAAATTTGTTATTTCATGTAATTGGTTAAAAAAAATGGAAGACCTGGGCTGAAATCTCACCATTTAACACATACTAATCACATGACTGGCAGTAAAGTAACTTAAACACTTTATGGTCTCTCAGGAAACTCTCTAAGACTAAGTTAAAGAAGAAAGGTTGACATGCATTGGGAGAAAGATGTTTCCTTCCCTGGAGTTTCCTGCACTGATGAAATCATAGCCCAGTCCCTCTCTCCTCTATCAGGCTACCTCTCTACTCTAAAATACTGTATCACAACAGCACAAGAGCCTTCCTCTCACATGATAGATATAGGTGGAGAAAAGGAGCAGGAACTTTCTTATACCAGTGGTTGTGAGTTCAGACAAAAGGGCTTGAATAACAGATCTGATCCTCAATACTAAACTTGAGGTAATTTTTTTTTTAAATCCTTACCTTCCATCTTGAAATCAATAATGTGTATTGGTTCTAAGGCAAAAGAGTGGCAAGGACTATGCAATGGGGATTAAATGACTTGCTCAGAGTCATAGAGCTAGGAAGTATCTAAGGCCACATTTGAACCCAGGATCTCCCATCTCCAGGCCTGGCTCTCGATCCATTGAGCCACCAAGCTGCCACCTTCAGGTCATGATAATTAATATGAGAAAAAACATTATCAAAGATTAAAAGACACAAAATCAGTTCATTCAGATAAATTCAGCAAGGCAAAAAATATAGGCCTCAACATTAAAAGATAACCTTTAACTTAAGAGACTAAAGACAATTCTGTCCCAGGAACAATGTGGTTCCTCAGAGGTGAGGGCACATTCCTCAGCCCTCCATCACAACTGGATTTCTTTATCTTGACCAATAGGCTAAAATAGCAAAGTTAATAAAATCTGCCAACATTTTGCATAAAAGGAATATAGCAATATATATTCTGGAAAATTACCAAACTGGGCTACCTGCTAAATTACCTGTTAGGCTCTTGGCTTTATCTTCTGGGATTATGAAGGTGCTGACCCATCATATCACTAGGCTGAGAGTAGTGACTAAGTCCCTCAACAATGTCAAGTACTACTGCTACAGCTTATCCTGTTCTCATCTACCAGTTATCAGTGATAACAACTTGCTTATTTTAAATTCCAGCTCCTATCTGAGTAATGAGAAAGGAAATCAAGAAAAGAAAGCTATATTAGGTATTGTGGAGTAAAAGAAAAGTAGAGGCAGAACTGTGAAAGAGGCTGAAAAAAGAAAGACTATTTCTCAACTCAAAATTGAAGCTCAAAGTAGAAACTCCTATTTTTGAAATCAAAACTTCTCTCTGACATATCCATTGTGACAGCTGGGTAACTAAATATTCCATTTTACCTCTGAATTTATTAAGATCTGGAAAGGAAATTAAGGATAACCACAAAAAAGAAATTTCTTCCTAGATCCTTCTTTTCTACCCCACCATGCCTTAAGAAATTAAATTCTAGTGTGACCCTGGGCAAGTCACTTGACCCCCATTGCCTAGCCCTTACCACTCTTCTGCCTTGGAGCCAATACACAGTATTGACTCCAAGACGGAAGGTAAGGGTTTAAAAAAAAAATTAAATTCTATTTGCTATAAAATAATGCATATCCTTTGATCAAATAATATCACTACTAGGCCTATATCCCAGAGATCAGAAAAAAAGGAGAAAGGACCTACTTGTACAAAAATATTTACATATGTTCTTTTTTATAATGGCAAAGAATTGGAAATTAAAGGGATATCCATCAATTGGGTAACAGCTGAACAAACTATGGTGCATGATGGCAATGGAATACTACTATGGTATAAGAAATGATGAATAGGATGATTTCAGAAAAAGCTAGAAAGACCTTCATGAACTGATGCAGAGTAAAATAAGCAGAACCAGGAAAATATTGTACACAGTAACAGCAATATTGTAGAATGATTGACTGTGGTAGACAGCTATTATCAGTGTAAATCTTGAAATCTCTCAGACTTGTGAATGTTAAAAATTTCCCCATCGGGGAATTCTTAATTGGAACAAATTCCCTACTGAGAAACATTCCCCATTTTGATGTGAGAACTCGCCAGGATCAGAAATTGGAGGACCTCTACTCCAATCGTACTTAAGACTTCTTTAGGGGAAAAAACTTCTTGCTGTGGGAGGACCCCTACTCTACCTGTACTTAAGACTGCTTTAGGGGAAAAAAACTCCTTGCTAAACAATGAAAGTACTTGGACCCACGCTTATACTAAGGCAAGGAGTTCTTTGAGCCAGGCCTGTTTTTAGAATTGATACAATGGGATGCTAGGTACCTAAAAGGGGCAGGCAAGTTTTCTCTTGATGAGATTAGTTGACTCAGCTGTGTTTTCTCTCATTCAGACTTACTGAGGAGATTTGGTAGACACAGAAGCATTTTTTCTGATTCAGACTTACTGAGGAGATTGGTCGACTTAGCAGGAATTTAGATGGGCAGTCCTTTGGAAAGCGTCTACAGTGATTGGTAGATGTAGGGACTTAGGGGAGGTGACATGGGAGAAAAACCCCTATATAAGAAAAAGCAGAATCTCTTGAGGAGAGATCCTTTTGGAGAATTCCTTTTGGAGGATCTCTGATGAGGACTGCTTGGGAAGAATCTCTTGAGAGAGGCTCTGGAGAAGGGAAGCTCTTGGAGGACAATCTCTAAGGAGGTCTCGCTGGAGCTCTCTCTGGTGAAGTCAGCTGAGATGGAGCTGGCCTGGTGTTACTAGAATCCTTGTTTAGTCAGACCTTGTGGTGAGTGTTAAAAAAACTGACTGATTTCTCTCTTAAGACTCAGGTCTAGGCCATATTGGCTTGAGGCCCTTCATACTTATTCCTTTCTTACTCTCTCTCTCTTTCTTTGATTACTCATTGTATTGTTAATTAAAATCTCTATAAAACCCAATTGACTTGGGTATTTGAATAATTGGGAATATTTCCCTGGCGACCACCTTATATTTGATTTAAAAACCAAGACACTGTAGTGAAACATATTTCTGCGGTCAAATTTACTCACCCTCTCTTATATCTATCACAATTTATATCTTCCACTATTTTAATCACTACAGTTTAAGACCTCAATCATTTTAAATCTCACATCAGCAATGCAAAGATCCAGGACAATTCTAAGGAACTTATGTCAAAGAATGCTATCCACCTCCAAAGAAGGAATTATTGGGAGTTGGAATGCAGATGATAGCATATAACTTCCACTTGTTTATTTGTGTTTATATTTTCGTAGTTTGGTTTTATAAGATTGCTCACTTACAAAAATAAACAATATGAAGATATGTTTTGCACATATAACCCACATCAAATTATCTTCCAGCACCAGAAGGGAGAAGGGAAGGAAGGGAGGGAGGGAGGGAGATAAGTTCAATCATGTAATTGGTAAAAATAAAAAATTTTAAATGAATAATAATAAAAAAAGAATTCAATTCATCAACTTTAGAATATATATTAAGAATGTGAAAAGCACTATGGTGAATGCTAGAAATATAAGAACAAAAATGACACTGTTCCCACTTTCAAGGTACTTACAGTCTATTGGGAAACTAGAATTGGTATTCTAAGACTATTTATGTAGCTTGTATTTTCTGAAAAAGTAACAAATTTGGACAATAAGAAGACAGCCAATAGAAGGCCTATGGTAAAGGAATAATAGATCAAGAAAGTATAATTGAGATTAGAATGGAAAGAATCCAAAAGAAAAAAATGTTGGTCATAATTCTGATACCCCTAGTATTTGTTTTATGGCACTAATAGAATTCTTTTTCTATGAAAAGAAAAGCAGTTTAAGGAAAAATACTTGCACAAAAATCTTTATAGCTGCACTCTTTGTGGTGTAAAAAAACTGGAAAATGGAGGTGTGTCCATCAATTGGGGAACAGCTGAACAAATTGTGGTATCTGATGGTGATGGAATACTATTGTGCTGAAAGGAATAATGAACTGGAGGAATTCCATGTGAACTGAAAAGACATCCAGGAATTGATCAGAGTGAAAGGAGCAGAATCAGAACATTGTACACAAAGACTGATGATACATTATGGCACAATTGAATGTAATAGACTTTTCTGCTAGCAGCAATGCAATGATCCAGGACAATTCTGAGGGACTTATGAGAAAACACTATCCACATCAAGAGAAAGAATTGTGGGAGCAGAAACATGGAAGAAAAACAACTACTTGATCACATGAGATATGATTGGAGCTGTTGACTTTAAATGATCACTCTACTGAAAATAGTAATAATATGGAAATGGGTTTTGAACAATGATACATGTAAAAGCCAGTGGAATTGCTCATTGGCTCTGGGAGGGGGAAGGAAAGAAAATGAATCATGTAACCATGGGAAAATATTCTAAATTAGTTAATTAAAAAAAATTTTTTTAAGAGAAGCCGTTTAGTATTGAGCCCCTAGGACTGTTGGAGTTTTGTATTACTGTCATTAGTAGTAATGAGGACTGAAAGAAAGCACAAATTTCTTGTCACAGCTTAAAACATTCCAAAGCACAACCCTTAGTGACAGTACCAGATGGAGAATCAGGAAACCATGTCATCCTAGTTCAGAATTGGTGAAACATTGCTATGGATACAAAACAACTAGTCCCAACCTTGCCTTAAATTCTTCTTGAGTAGTCTGGCTCCCCCTGGCCTTCCCAAGTTTTCAAGCTCTAGAGGAATAAGCAATGGCTTTCACAACAATAGTACTTTCCGAAGTTCAAAAAGTAGTAGATAGGGAGGTGGGGGGGATGTAAAAGAAGTTGAATCACAGTGGGAAGGTTACAAATATCAATTAAAAGTTAATGTATCTTTCAGTTCTCAACCTTGTGAGATGTATCATTGATAAGTCAATAATCATGGTCATTGGAAAGCTTTTTAAGGAACAATCACATGGTATTATTATCAAGGCAAACAAAAGTAATGTTAATTAAACTTCTTTACCTAGTGCTCTAATCTAATTACAAACTTGATGCTAGCACAATTTTACCTTGCCAGTTTAAAATATTTTTTTAGCCCTATTCTAGATAATATGCAACACTACTAATATAAATGATTAATACCATTCTGGGTGATAGTAAGATAAACTTCTTAATTTTATGCAAATTAAAAATAAGGCATTAAATATAAGGTACCAGAGGGGCAGATAATCTTTTCTCTGAGAAGATTCACATTTTCAGATGTCCTTTAAAAAGTGTTGTTACAAGAAAGAAACACTGGGAAACATCATTTCAAGAAGCATAAAAGAAATAAGGTCTTAATGGCTACAATATTCATTAACAAAGATGTGATGGAAAATTGAAAGATTTTAGAGCCTAGCAAGGAAAGTTATTTTGGAAATAATAAAAATGTATTATAAATGAAAAGTGTTTCCAAACTTAAGAAAAGATAATATGAGGCCTAGACTAATTAAAAAAAAATCTTGGCCTCAAAATGAAAAAAGATTCAAATAAAAAGTTTGAGTTAAAGATGCACAAGAGAAGAGTGAAAGACCATGTCCTAATGTTTACTCTGATATATTTCTTTGGAATAGATGGGAGTGGGGGGGAGGCAGGAGTGGAATGCAGCTTTGATATAAAATAAGACATCATCAAAATAAAAATACCTTTTTTTTTTTAAACCCTTACCTTCTGTCTTGGAGTCAATACTGTGTATTGGCTCCAAGGCAGAAGTGTGGTAAAGGGCTAGGCAATGGGGGTCAAGTGACTTGCCCAGGGTCACACAGCTGGGAAGTATCTGAGGCCACATTTGAACCCAGACAGAACTCCTGTCTCTAGGCCTGGCTCTCAATCCACTGAGCTACCCAGCTGCCCCCACCATTCATTTTTATAGCACTGTACTTTTTCAAAATCTTTTCCATTTTCTCAATTAAGCTTCTATGCAACTCTGAGGCAGTGAAGGTAGGTACAATCTCCTTTTTACTGATGAATAGATTGAAGGAAAGCCTTTACTTAGGATAGAGGACTGTGCTTTGGAAAATTTCTACATTATGTTGGTGTCTGGCATCAACCACAATCACTGTCAAATTCTTACAGAATCTTTGAATCTCTAATTACAGTGCATCCTCCATCACTGACACCACTTAAAGTTATGATAAACTTTTATAAATTGAAGAGAAAGAAAAGATTAAACTATCTTTGGAAACTCATTTAAGATAAGTATCTAAACAATGAATTGACTTACTTAGAATGTTGTAGCTTCTCCTCTATAAGTGGAAGAACAGCAGGAATCATTTCTCGAGGAAAGATCTGACTGACGATCGTAAGTGCCATGCATACTTCAACCAGGTTTGTGCTCTGCAAGTCCTATTAAGATTATTAATCAAAGGAAATTATAATCATTGCAAATTTGGAAACCCTAGGTCTTAAATGAAGCTTAGTTCAAAATCATGTGAATCCTATAATTTTAATGATTTTCTGTTGATTGGTCTTAATTCATAATTCATTCATTTCATGCAAGTTTACTGGAAGCTTTTATAGGAATTTGCCATTTTATTTGCTTTAACAAAATCAAAACATAATTAGGCTACAGCTGAAAAGAAAGGAGATTGTCCTTCCCTTCCAATACTGACCAAAGTAGTATCTTCTGATTAAGACTGTGGCTGATAGTTCTTTTGAGTAAAAGTACCTTTTATAAGCAAAAAAAAATCTATAGAATCCACAATATAATAGCAGTTGAATGAGAAAACACAGGCTAATGAAAAGCTACTCTATATTGAAGAAAAAGCATATGTGACAGCTCTTAAAACAACTCAGACTAAGAACTTCAGTAGAGTAGCCAATTAAAAAAATTTAATTCCAAAGGTCTTGGAGGGAGAAAACTCCCTATTGGGAAAAAAATGAAAAACCAGTATTATATAACTTCCTACAGAAAACTCATTTTTTTCCAGTTTTTTAGTTTGTAGTAAATAAAGAACAAAATGATTGTGTTTAATCAGCATATGTATTTTAGGGCTCCTTTGCAATAAGTCTCTGGTCCCCTCAGGGTTTAGGAAGGGAGACATTATTCTAAATAATTTTCTAAACCAAAGGCAAAGATTATTTTACTACTTTCCTTTCCACATAGAAATTGAGTGTCAAACTTTGACTCAGTATTCCTAGCATTTAGAATATTTGGAAAAAATGTAGAAGAATTCAAAAACTATTTTAAATTAAGGTTAAATATTAAGGCACTGAGATTCCAGAGTTGTACACTGGAGTTATCTTGAATCTGTAGTTAACATTTTGAGCAAGTCTAGTTTCCTGCCTAAACATAATACTCACTAGAGAATTCTGATCTGTTTTGTTTTTTCCTAAATCCTAAATCTAAAATGCATGGTAATTTTACATTAAGGCTTGTTTTATAGGGATAGTGTTTTTCCTTAGGACAACACTTCACACACAATACAAGTGATTTGGGGGATGGGGATTAAAAGAGAAAATGCTGTGTATTTTTTTAACATTCTCTATATACTTCTCCTGCCTACCTTTAGATAGATGTGTTAATGAAATTTCAAATGGCCAAAAGACAGAAAGCAGGTGGAAGTAGGACAGATAATCCACAGGCTGGATAAAAAAAGAACTTTCATCAAAAAAAAAGTTATTTTTACAATTAGCACTGTATGTAAGAGGAGTTGAAACAAAACTATCTCCCAATTCCTGGGGTTTTACTAACCAATTCAAATCTACCACTATGCTGAATTATAGCCTGGAGCCCATCAAATAGACCAGCCTACATGAATAATACTTTAAAGGCACAATAAAATAGCTCTCACGTACTCAGAAGCAGACTAAAGAGTTTATAGGTTTTCTAAGGCCATCTATTTTATCTCCTATTTACTGCTTATTACCCATCACAAGGTATACATAAGAAAGATATATAGAGAAAATTCAAACTAATCAATTATGAATCAGCAGCAGTTTATTAAAAAAAAGGTTTAGAGGGGACAAAGTAGTAGCTAAAATAAAGGGATTTCAATTACCCAATAAATCTCTTTTCCCCCATTAAAAAAGATAATGGGGGGAGGAGGGCAGCTGGGTGGCTTGGTGGATTGAAAGCCAGGCCTAGAGATGGGAGATCCTAGGTTCAAATGTGGCCTCAGACACTTCCCAGCTGTGTGACCCTGGGCAAGTCACTTGACCCCCATTACCTAGCCCTTACCACTCTTCTTAGCTCCAAGACAGAAGGTAAGGGTTTAAATATATATATATATATTTCTATCAAACATTACCATAGCAGAGAAGTCTTCAAAATCTTTCCAGTTTAAAAAAAAAAAGACTAGACTAGCTTTTTTTTTTTTTTTAAATAAAACCCTTACCTTCTGTCTTGGAGTCAATACTGTGTATTGGCTCCAAGGCAGAAGAGTGGTAAGGGCTAGGCAATGGGGGTCAAGTGACTTGCCCAGGGTCACACAGCTAGGAAGTGGCTGAGGCCAGATTTGAACCTAGGACCTCCCATCTCTAGGCCTGATTCTCAATCCACTGAGCTACCCAGCTGCCCCCTAGACTAGCTTTTATGCTAGTCTTGAGAACACACAAGTACTTATCTATTCTGTAATTGGGATAGTGATAGTGGAGTTATTTCTACATATTTCCTTCCAACCAGTACACATATTTCCTGACTTTTATTCAAAAGCAAATGAGAATTAGATGAGAGTAGGGGTAGAATCCAGTAATTAGAAAATATGGACCAAATCTCATTCTCCTTCTCCTGAATTTATCTTCATTCAAAAAGCCATCTCTCATCAGGAGAAATCTCATATACTTGCTGGGGACTCAAATCATAATGATATTGCCCAAACTGGCTATGTAAATAGTACCTTTACAACCGTATTCACAAGGAGAAGCAACAGTTCATGGTTTTCATGTAGAAATAAAGAAACTGCCAAATAACCTACAAAAGACAATAAGAAAAAAAAAACCCTTCATCACTGCTCTCCAAAAATAAATCAAAATGGTTACATAAAGCAATGTATGCCAGATTTCAAGTATTAGTGATTCAAGTTGGGAGTCAAATATGAAATAAATATATCATTTTCTAAGATCCAAAGAATTTTTTTGTCAAAAAGATGAATGAATATCCTCCTTTAATAGCTCACATTTACAAAGCACTTTAAGATTCACTTTAAACTCACATTTACAAAATACTTTTTCACACTTTATGAGGTGGGTCAATATTATAAACCCCATCTTACATATAAGGAAACTATATAGAGGACAATCAAGGTTCAAGGATTTGTCCAAGATTAAACAGCTGGTCAGTACTAGGGTTTGCACTCAAACACTGGTTCTGTCTCCCAATCTCATGTTCTTTTCACTACACTCTAACTGGTCTGTCTTTGATATTTATGTTGTCTACCATTATAGCATGTGTCTGAAAAGGAGACCTAAAATTTAGTGGCTTTTCAAAGGTTCCCAAAATAGTCTACTTAAATTATGGTAAGGTATGAACTAATAAAATCGTTGGAAAAACTGAAAGAAATTTTATAGTGACTGTTGAACAAACTAATATGATGTCACTCAAATTTTTAACTTATAGAATTCAAAAATTAGACAGGTAAAACAAAACAATTCTACCAACATAATCCAAAAGGGAAAATGTCATGGTAGAAAACAGGCTGGAATCCAGAGTCTGCTTCTTAACACATAGAAGCACCTTACCAAGCCATTCAGGGACCAACAAAGAAACACAGAAAGAATTTGAGGTTAGTTGTCTAATCCAATCACTCATTTCACAGAAAAGGAAATTAAAGAGAAGTCAGGTGCTTGGTCTAAGGTCAAACAAGCAGTAAGGGGCAGAGACAGGATTCTAACCTAGTCCATATAGCTCCAAACATTTCACTCTTTCTACTAAACTATGCTAACATCATTCTTTATCTGTAAAATGGAGGAGCTGGGCTAGATGGCCTCTAAATGTCCATTCCATCTCTCAATCTATGATCCCATAAATCCTATGACTTATATTATTTTACTTCTGCCACTCTACCCAAATGGACTAGTTACCAGACTGCCTCATGGTCAACTTCCATTGACCATCATCCTCAGTTCCCTTTCATCCCTTGTAATACTCCAGGATTGTCTTTATCTTTTAATTATCTGACATTCTTAATAAATATCAAAAAAACAAGAAAGAATAGACATAGCAAACACTCTGATTTCATTACAAACTAGGAGCTGTACCTAGAAAATGGGTAGCATTTGCCCTGACATGAAAAAAGAAAAGCAAAGATATCCAGAGCCCAGGATAGAGGCTAAGACTCCAGGGATGCCAGAACTGAGGAGCAGTGAAAACTGTAGAAAGGAGTCAGTCAATAAACATTTATTAAGTGCCTACTTTGTGCCACATACTATGCTAAGCACTGGGAATACAAAGAAAGGCAAATGACAATTCCTACCCTTAAGAAACTCACAATCTAAAATGGGGGGAAGACAACACATAAAAAGAAGTTGGAAAAGAAGAAGAGGAGAAGGGAAAGAAGGGAAGATGCCCAGCTAAAGGTATGAAATCATGCAGCCAAGTAGGAAATGAAGACGTGTCAGACCTAAAATAGAGGATCTGGGAGGAACTCTCTGAAATCCACCCTCCAATCTCTCCCATAAGAAGGAAGAGAGAGGCACAAGGGTAAGGGGTAAGGAGGTGAGAGCTTCAGAGTTGATTCAGTTTTGAAGGAAAATTAGTTTATGGAGACAACAATAAAGTCAGGTGAGCAGGTAGGTAGAAAATGAAGGTCAAACAGGTTCTCCCCAAGAAGGCCTATGAAGCAAATCTCAAGTCTTCTCAGACTAACTGAAAACTCACCTCTACTCAACCTGAACACCACCTTACTCAACCCATCATTGTAAAGCCTGTGATGGAATAAGGTCAATTAGTGAAGGTAGAGAAACCTTGGTATGCCTTAGATAAGGGAAAGAGGCAATATTGCTGGTTATTTGCTATGTAACTGTTGGCTTGGACTATGCATTTCTTTCTTTAGTAAGCAAATAGGAGTAAATGGCATGATACCTCCAATCATCTCTCTAATAATCAATGGAAACTTGTTTCTTAAGGAAGCAGGTCAGTCACAAGCCATGAAGTTACACTGAAGGTCAAGACAAAAAACACAACCAGAGCTGTCCACAATAACTATAAATTAACCATCGACAATTATTTATCAAGTACCTACTATATCCAGGACACTGTGATGGGCACTGCATTAGATAGGTCCTGAAAAATCTTACAATATGAAGAAGACATACAAAGATAACAAACAATATTTAGAACTTTGAAGCAGGTAGTCATCTAATTCCTCTACTGTTTAAGATTAAGTGATCCCTCTGCTAAACTCCTATAATACCACTCCACTCTACTTCCCCAATCCCAAGCATCCTGTTTCACAATTTTTAATGCAAACTGAAAGTCCGTACTGCCTCCTCTTGATATTTTATCCTTATTCTGATCAGTCCTAATCCTCTTCAAGTTCACTACAACCCAATTTGTCCATATCCTAGTACACTTCATTCTGCCTTTTGGAACTCTCATTCTATCTTCAAAATCCCATCCATATCCATGATTTATTTCAGCCAACACTAGTTTTTCCATTTTCTCACTTTTACTGGAATCAGATTTTCCTCCCAAAGCTATTTCCAATGGAAGTCACTTCTCCCACCATCCCCTAACTTATAAGGCCATGCATGACCTTTGCACTGGTGTTCTCAAATCATCTCTTAATAACCTTTTCATTTCAAGCAAAGTTTAGAAGGTTCTCCTTGTTTTAATCCATTGCTGTCCTATGGGCTACTTTCTCCATTTTAAAAACGTCTGTAGCACCTGATTCACAGAGACTATCTCTCCAAGCCAACCTCCTGTTGATTCCTAAAATAACAACCTCCAGTTTCAACTCCCTCCTATTCTCCCACTTCAACATCATCTCTTTGCTTCATGTGCTTTTGTTTAAAACTCAACTCCATGATTCTGACAAATTAATTCTTCACTAGTCATCATTTTCTTTGATTTCTCTGCAACATCTGAAACTACTGGTCATACCTTTTCCTTTTGGATACTCCTTCTCTTGACCTCAAACACCATATTCTCCTAGCTCTATTTAACTCTGTCTCAGCTCCTTTCTATCACCTTTTCTATCTTCTCATGTTCTTCCTGACTCCTTAATTAAGGTGTGAGTAAACCAAATCTACACTTTTAGCCCTCATCTCTCCTCTCTCTAGTCCTTCTTTCTTGACGATATTCAGTCCTGTGTCTACAACTAACACATCTAGATAGATGAATTCCAAATTCTTAGTTCCAGCGTTACCTCTTTTCTGAGCTACAAACATACATGCTTAGAGTGCATGTCCTACCTGGATATTCCACTCATACCTCAAAAACAAAATGTTCAAATTCAATATCAATCTTACCCCTTAAACCTGCTTCCCCTTCTATATCACTATTTTTGCCAGGGACACCAACACTATTCACCCCAAGTTCCCATGTTCAAAATCTTCCTATTACCATTTTTTTTCTCCTCCTCTAATATCTAAGAAATTACCAAGTTTTGCCAGGACCTCTGCAATATTCCTTACATCTTGTTGCTCTTCTTTGGTCTTGGTGCCACCATCTTAGTACAGATCTTCAGAACCATGCATTGAGACTAGTGTAATAAATCTCTAACAGTTCTCCTTACCTCTAAACTCTGCCATACTTATTGTATAGACCATTCCCATACTCTTTTTTTTTTTGTTATACCTATACCTTCTGTCTTAGAATCAATACTGTGTATTGGTTTCAAGGCAGAAAAGTGATAAAGGCTAGGCAATGGGGGTCAAGTGACTTGCCCAGGGTCACCAAGGTAGGAAGTGTCTGAGGACAGATTTGAACCTAGGATCTCCCATATCTAGGCCTGGCTCTCAATCCACTGAACCATCCAGCTGTACTTCCATACTCTTCTTTATATTCATATTTGGTTATGTCTCTCCTATATTCAAGGTTCTTCAAAGATTCCCATGTAAGTTCAAATTCTTATGCCTAGCATTCAAGGCATTCCAAAATATGGCACTATCAGACCAGAGCACAGACCAAGAAAGCAAACATACCTCTCCTTAGATCATAAAACCTTGGAATAAGTGAAAACTTAGAGATCACCACAACTAGCTCTGAAAACAACTGCACAAAATATTGCACTACCTTCCCTTACTTGTCTTATTGAATATTACTCCCCACCACAAACTTTACAAACTAATCAAATGTAGCAATTCTCTATCCTCGAAACATAGTTTCAAACCTCTATATTTTTGCTCAGTGTTCCCTATTGTTGTTTCCAAACCCCTTATTTTACAGACAAATAAATTGAAACCCAGAAAAGTTAAGTGATTCACCCAAGGTCACACAGGTAATAAGTAGCAGACAGTCCTTGAAATGTCCTTCATCCCCTGTACCAATTGAGTTTGTTAGCCATCTTTTAAAGATGAATTCAAGGGGCAGTTAGGTGGCACAGCAGATAAGAGAGCCATATCTGGATTTTGAAGGAGCTGGGTTTAAATCTGGCCTTAGACACTTCCTACCTGGGTGACCCTGGGCAAGTCACTTAACCCCATTTGTCTATCCCACTCCCTTCTGTCTTAGAGTTGTTGATAAGACAGAAAATAAAGGGTTAAGAAAAAAAAAGATGAATTTAATACAGTTCCTCAGAATCACAGAATTCCCAATTCCCATTCAAAGTATCCTTAGCAATCATAGGATCATATATATATATATATATATATATATATATATATATATATATATAACTGGAATGAATCTTTTTTTTTCCTTCTTGCTAGAATGGATCTTAAGAAATTGTCTAGAACACGGGACCTTAACCTGAAATCCATGCACTTGTTTTTTAATATTCTGATAAGCATATTTCAGTATAATTGGTTTCCTTTGTAATCCTATTCATCTTATTTTATGCCTTGATAAACATTATTTAGTGGAGTTCATAAGTTTTACTAAAATGCTAAGTAGTCTGTGACAAAAAATGGTTAAGAGCCCCAGGTCTGATCCAACCTCTATTTTATAGGCAAGGAAACTTAGGCCCCAGAGAAGTTTGTGATTCATCCAAAGTTACACAGGTAGTAAATGGCAAAGCTAGTACCTGACCTCAAATTCTCTAATGCCAAAGTCAGTGCTCTTTCCATTGTCTCCCTATAAGGGACCACCCACTCTAATACCTGAAAAAAGAAAGCACACCTAAAAAATAATTATCCACTCTTTGCTTAAAGACCACAAATGAGAGAAAACACACTATCTCCTGAAGCATGCTTGGATAATTCTAAGTATGAGTAGGTTTTTCCTTACATGAAGTCTTACTCTGACTGCAATTTTCAATTGTCTTTTGGGGTCATGAAGAATAACTCTAACACTCCTGTCACATGTCAATACTTCAAATACATGAAGATAGTCATTATTTCCCCATAAGTCATCTCTTCACCAGACAAAACACCCCAATTCCTTCAACCAATGCTCATATGGCATGATACTGTGGGTCTTCAACATTCTGGCTGCTTTTCTATGGATATTCTCCCACTTATCAAGGTTATTCCTCAAATATGGAATACAATACTCTAAGTGTTGTCTTACCAAAGCAGAATATAGCAATATATTACTTCCCTTGCCTTGTGTTTTATGCCACTCTTATTAAAGCTTAAGATCAAATCAAATTTTGTGGCTTGCCATATCACAGTTTTCTTATACTGAGCTTGATTTTGTTTTAAACCAAGTATAAGACATTCAGCACTATTAAATTTTATTTTGGAAGATTTGGACCAATATTCTAGCCTGTCAAAACTTTTTGGATTCTGATTCTGTCATCCAGCAATAGCTATCTCTCTAACTTAGCTTTGTCATCTATCAATTCGATATGGGTGGAAACTATAGTTCTGTCATCATTAATAAAAATGTTAAAAAACACAGGAATAATATTAACACAAATGTTAAACAATATAAATGTCAGTTTCCTCATCTACAAAGTGGATATAATAATGGCACCTATCTCATACCTGATGAAGATAAATGAAATTATAGATCTCATTTGCTTTCCAACTCTAAAGTGATACATGAATGTGAGTAGTTGAGAAGCAGTCTATAATGTACAGTGTATATGGCTCTACTAAAGACATAAACCATGCCTGCTTTGATTCAACAGATATCTATCAATTTAAATATTAAAATACAGAAATTTACAAACATACCAACTCTCTTCTCTAAGAGGTTTCCTTGTTGTGCCAACTTGATAGCATGTATATAGCCAAAGGAAGATTCATACCCAAGCATTTCACAATATATAAGTCTCACCATACATTCTTTCATCAATCTCTGAAAAAAAAAATTAGTGTTTATAAAATATAACTTATAATGTTCTTTTATGACCAATCTACAATAGTCACTTAGAATGATAATGGCAAATACAGAGCCAAGACCTGCTACAAGATAACTATGTATATGTACAAGAATTTTATTGATGGTACAATGTTTTATTAAGGAAGTATGGTAACATTAAAGCATATAATTGTATATAAATGTAATTTATGTGTATAATATATGTATATAGTAAATGTATATAAATGTAATTACATATAAATATAATTAGCTGAATACTGAGTTAAAATTCTCATTACAGTCACATTTTTAAAATGCTCAAATATTCTAGCATTAAAATAAGTGCATTTATGAGGAAAGTATTAAAATATATTTAGTTATGAGTCCAAATGCATCCTTCTTCTGCCTCACCCTCAAGCCCTACATCCATGTATTATGCTCAAATGGCTTGACTATTAGATTCTATCCATCCAAATAACCATTTTCTCAATTTTTAAATTAATTTTCCTATTGAAAAGAAAATATTCTAACCAGCTGGCAAGCATTTAATCAATTCAACAGCTACATTTCTCACTTTAAATTAGTAACATGGTATTCTAATTTGTACTGCGCCAGTGCTTCATCATGGCTTAGTGACTCCGGGATCTCAAAAGCTCTACCAGTAGAACACAAGTTCTGCTAGTATCTACCATGTTGGAAGGGATTGGAAAGGGGCCCTTGAAACAAATTAAATCTGATTTCCAACTTTCAAAATAGCTAATGACAGAAAGGCATATCTCTGGCCATAAGGTGATGAATTCTGAACATAGTAACACAAGAAATAAATAAAAATGAAAAATGGTTCAGGCATGAGCAACTCCTTTCTGCTTCTGCAGGGATATTAGCAGAGGGGCAGGAAAGGAGACTGAAAATGTGAAAAATCACCAAAGTTTTAGACTATCAATAAACTTTTGACAGTTGGTGGTTTAAATGTAAAATGCTTGACCAATGGCCAAAGAGTGGAAATATTGTTAGAGGAGATAAAGTAAATCGATTGTGATATTCTTGCTATAAATGAAAGCAGGACATAGCAACTAAATAGAAGGTTGGCTCAGAGGTTTTCCTTTGAAGACCAAGAAATTGGGGAAGGAGGTTTTATTGTATACACAGAGGCAACAGAAAGCATTATTTCATAGAATATTTGGTCACCATATATTGCAGTACTGATGATAAATATTTGCAAAAAGATCATCATGAAAATTACTGCAACTAATGCAAGAACACTGTCTGCTATGGGTAAAGTGGTTGAGAAATTCTAGGAAGAACTTAAGAAAAGCTCCCAAATGAAACCAAACATACATCCTGAATCTTGGTGATGTCAGTGGAAAACTGGGACAAAGGTAAGGATGCAAGAAATATCTGACACAGCAAGATTCAGAAGGAAAGAGTCCCCAAATTGGAAGGTTACATTGAAGTTTCATGCCTCTCTTTTTTTTTTTTTAAACCCTTACCTTCAGTCTTGGAATTAATACTGTGTATTGGTTCCAAGACAGAAGAGTGATTAGGGCTAGGCAATGGAGGTTAAGTGACTTGCCCAGGGTCACACAGCTGAGAAATATCTGAGGCTAGACTTGAACCTAGGGCCTCCAGTCTCTAGACCTGGCTCTCAATCCACTGAGCCACCCAGCTGCCCCCCACCCCCACCCCCACCCATGCCTCTTTATACCATGAACACTTTCTTCTAAAATGGAACTGGCATCTGTTGCATGCAGAAAATACCCAATGGAGATGAAAAGACTTGCTACTGATTAAGAATCATCGTTTAGTCAGCTTTCTATGTAGTCAAACCATCAACTCTTCTGAAATAAGATAAGGAATTAGCTTTTTAAAAAGCCAAAGAAGAAGAATGGCAAATGATATAATGTACAACTGAAACAATTTAATCTTGAACTATTTAAACAAATAATTGATGTTCAAGAATGGAAAACAGACAATAGAAATGAAATTAACACAAATTATGATCATTTCAACCAGAAGTTTAACCAATGTATACTAAGAATTCAGAAAGCCCTTAAGTCAGCACATATTTGACTAGTTGCCAAAAGCACACCTAAGAAAATATGCTCATTTGCAAATGCTGACAGTATCTTCTAAAAAATCAGTGAAGGGTAAAAGCAATTTAAAGAAAGCTTGACAAGATATACAATAAAGCAAATGTCATTCCAAATGCATTTAAGAATTAAAATGGAAGTAGGACAACAAACAGAAAGAAAAATGAAAAAGATCTGTATTCTCCATTACAGATAGTAAGACTACCACATATGATACCTAATAAAATTTACAAAAGTGCCTGTAGAGGAGGCAGAAATGGCACTTAAACAGAATAAAAATGAGGAAAACAGCCAGTTTAGACGAAGCATTTATTGAAGAGTCCTGAAGGTAAGACAACTGTGACACTGTTGACAGACCAAATTTCAAGCTTTCTGAAGGATGAAAAGATGCCAAAAGCATGGAATGTTCACCTCAATACTGAAAAATGGTAATCAAGAAAACATCATTAACTACTGACCTATAGGTCTATTCTCACATCTATACAATATATTTATGAGAGTCATCTATATACAAACCAAGGGCATCCTTGATGAAGGAACTGTAGGGAAAAAGGGGGGCTTTCATGATTTTTAACTGAATCAATCTAGAGGACATATGATCTCACTGTGCTTATTTGTTGGTTATACAAAAGCAATGATTCCATAAAACAAAACAAAGCCCTACAGGCTCTTTTATAAAACAAGGTGTCTCCCCCATCTATATATCACAAACATTCAAGATGCAAAGGATAATAATAGCTGTAGAGTAAGTCCAATCACTCACTTTACATATAAGAAAACTAAGGCACAAAGGGGTTGAGCAACTTTCCTGGTATCACATATCTGTAAATGTCTGAGGTAAGATTTGAACCCAGGTATTCCTGATAACAAATTCAGTGCTCTATCCACTATACCATGCTTCTGAGTCCTTAGAAAGATGTGCTCATCAAAGGTATAAGCAAAAGGTCTTTTGGAGAAGGGATTCCCTATGGATGGTAAAGTACTTCAGATGTTCCTTTTTGTAAATAACATTGTCTCTACTGCATCAAGCCCCAGAATACCATAGAAGAGATCTATAGGATCTTTGTTTGGCCTGTCTGCTCACATAGATAAAACCAAGTATAAGAAGAATGTCTACTGGCTAGATTAAAATATGCTTTTGGTTGAACAGCATATAGAACTTATCCAAAAGTAAATATATCTGAAACAGATAGCATAGATGGACCACAAACTGGGCCAAGAATTGAACAAAAGGAGAATCAACTGTACTCCTTTCAGGAAAATGAAAAGTTCTTTTACTGACAAAGTCTCACATGAAAGCAAAGGCCCATCTTTTGAATACTAATATTCTACCTATCTTGCCTATGGAAAGATGTATGGTGAGTGTGAGCAGGCTTCAACATATAACCATTAAAGGACTCTAAAGAATAGGAGCAAAAGGTAGCATCAAGGAATTATATGATAGGAAGAGCAGAGACTGGGTCACATGGAAAGAACAAGGGATGGCATGTGGAACATCCAGAATGCTCCAGGGGAACCCTTTCAATGTCTCATCAAAAAAGACACATAGGGTTCATCTTAATTGATGAACAAGGTGCTAGATATAGTTCTAATTTCCTATCATCACTAATGGATAGTATAAAATACAAAAGAATATTAAAAATCTTTTGAAATAACTTTTCAACCTTACCAACGTAGTGCCAGGTGCAGAAACAGTTGCCTTCAGATTAGCCAGTTCCTGCTGAATTAATTTCTCTTCCTCCTATAAAAATTAAACATGTTATTATTAAACATTAATAATAATAATAATAATAAATAATAATAACTAGAATTTACATAGCACTTTAAGGTTGGCAAAGCACATTACATGTTATCTCATTTGGTCCTCAATAACCCATGAGGTAGATACTATTATTATTCTCATTTTATTCATATGAAAACTGAGCCTGAGAGATTAAGTGACTTGCCTAGATTTACACAGCTAGTAAAGGCTCTATCATTTGAACTCAGGTCTTAGGATCACAGAACAACACCAAGGGACCTAGAAGAAAGAATGCTATCCACATCCAGAAAAAGAACTATGGGAGTAGAAATATAGAAGAAAAACATATGATTGGTCACATGGTTGGATGGGTGCATGACTGGGGATTTTGGCTTTAAATAATCACTTTATTGCAAATAGAAATAATATGGAAACAGGTTTTGAACAATCATACATGTATAAACCAGTGGAATTGTTTGTCACCTCCAGGAGTGGGGAAGGAAGAGGGGAGGGAAAGAATACATGAATCATGTAACCATGGAAAAATACTCTAAATAAATAAATTTTTTAAAAAATATTAAAAAAAATAAATAAATCACAGGATCACTTTCTTTTTATTTCCTAATAATGAAGCACTGAGAAGTGCTGAAATTGTTTTTGATGATAAATAATGAATTATAATACTATTTTTTGAATCGGTTATTTTGATAAATTTGAAGCTTGATGGCCAGATTATTTGCAATAAATATGAATAAGGGCACAAAAAGTATTCAGTTCCCATAATATCTCAGGGATGATATGACAATTTTACAGAGGAGGCTATGGGTATGCACTATGTCCTAACACTCTTTATATTACTGACCACCATCAAACTCAGTAGTGGATAACCTAAACCTGATAAACCATTCTCATCTTCACCCAAATCCCTACTACCCCTCATGACATTATCAAGGTTAAATGAGTTTAATGATAAAGAATGGACAATGGAAAATAGTGAAAGAATTTCTTTCCTTTACCTGTTTCTCTAAATATGTTGCTACATATAAATACTGAAATGGCTTAGTGCAGTTAAGGAAAGAAAAGAGAAAACAATGGAGAATCTGAGGTAAGATTTTCCTGTTTATATAATTTTCACAAATACCTTTTGCTTTTACAAGTTATTTATGGATATTGTAAATCTTGGAATTTCTCAGACTTGTGAATGTTAAAAATTTCCACATTGAGGAATCCTCCATTGGAACAAATTCCCTACTGGAAACATTCCCCATTTTGATGTGAGAACTCGCCAGGATCAGAAATGGGAGGACCTCTACTCCACCCGTACTTAAGACTGCTTTAGGGGAGAAAATTCCTTGCTAAACAATGAAAGTACTTGGACCCATGCTTATGATGAGGCAGGGAGTTCTTTGAGCCATGCCTGTTTTTGATACAATGGGATGCTAGGTACCTATAAAGGTCGGGCAGGTTTTCTCTTGATGGGATTAGTCGACTCAGCTGTGTTTTCTCTGGTTCAGACTTACTGAGGGGATTAGTCAACACAGCAGTGTTTTCTCTGGTTCAGACTTACTGAGGGGATTAGTCGACTTAGCTGGAATTCAATGGGCTGTCTTTTAGAAAACATATACGGTGATTGGTAGATGGAAGAACTTAGGGGAGGTGACATAGGGAAAAAAACCCTATATAAGAAAAGGAATCTCTTGAGCAAGGGATCCTTGGAGCCTTGGAGATAGATCCTTTTGGAGGAGGCCCTCTGAAGATCTCTTTAGAAGAAGTCCCTTGGGAGGCTGACTCTGGCTGGAACTCCCTCTGGGGGAAACTCTGTTCCCCAGATATCCTTGCTTAAGACAAATCTTGTGGTGAGTGATAACTGACTGGTTTCTCTCTTAAGGCTTAGGCCTGGGTTGGCCAGGCCTGCCCTGGGCCAACCTATTCTTTTCTCATTAAGTCCTTTTCTCTCTCCTTCTCCTTTTCTTTAATTCCACATTTGTATTATTAATTAAATTCTCTATAAAACCCAGTTGACTTGGGCATATTCATAATTTGGGAATATATTCCCTGGCGACCACCTTATATTTGATTTAAAAACCAAGACACTGTAGTGAAACATATTTCCTGCGGTCAAAATTTACTCATCCTCTCTTATATCTATCACAAATTATATCTTCCACCATTTTAACTCACTACAGTTTATGGCAGACAACTATTTTAACTATAACAATATAAATCCAGCACTGAATCTTCCCTTATAAGCAAAAACAAACAAACAAACAAACCAGATAAGCAGAACCAACTAATATCATGACCATATATTTGATAGCATGTGAAACATTTCCTAAGCATATGTACTTCCTTGCCTTGGAGAGGAAGAGGTACTGTCCTCTGGGATTCAAATCAATGATTACAATTACTCAGAGTTCACTTCCTTTTAGTTTTCTTTTTGTTCTCCTGGTACTGCTTACTTCATGCTACATCAATTCATAAGTGTTTCCACACTAATTATATGAGAATTCTCTAAATTCTTCATATTCATCATTCTTTTCAGCATCATAATATTCAATATGCTCTTCTAAAATTTGTTCAGCCATTCCCAATTGATGGGCACCTACTTTGTTTCCAAGTTTTTGATATCACAAGTACAGTAATTAATTATATTTTGGTATTTATAGGATCTTTCTTTCTCTTTTTTGACGTCTTTGGGATACATGTCCAGGAATGAGATCCTGGGATCCCATCAGTATATACAGATCCATCACTTTAATAATTCAAAAAATTTTTTCAGAACTGTTAAATTTGGACTTTAAAAATCTTAAATTTTGCCAAATGTTTTAATATGTTTTTATATATCCCCATGTTATCTCTTACCCTACCTAAATGAGCCATCTCTTATTCAAAACAAAAAAATTTTAGGACTAAAAAAGATGAATAAAATGTGACTACATCTACATGCTATTATGTCTAGAAAAGAAGTTGATTCATTTTCTCAACTCTTCTCTAGGGCTAAGCTTGTCACTAAAATTAAATGAGCTTTTAAAAAAATGTTTCTTTAATACTATCTCCCTCCCATTTTCCTAAGGCATATCCCCAAAGCATATACACTGGTAGCTGTCTTTAATATAAGTTTCTTCCAGACTAACTTGTGATTTCAATTCACTTCAGAGAATCTGAAAGCAGATGCTTTATTATCCTTCCTTCTCTTATATGGCCTGCCTATCTTGTGTTATGGTCAATATTAATGTTAGTTTTAGAGTCTAGAAGACTTGAGTTTTATTCATCATACTAAACTAGGTGGGTGACCATGGGTAAATCAGTTAATTTCTCTCAGTCTCATTTTTTTTTCATCTGTAATATGAAGGGATTGAATTTTGACCACTAAGGTATTCCAGCTCTAAAGTTAAGATATCTGAAGTTAAAATTTCCAGTCATCCATTTCTTATATATCCTTTATGCCACTTGTCTATAGATCACTGCTAAGGAGCCACTATAGCCTAAACATTTGTCTTTTGGGTCACCTGTAACTTTGACTCATTGGAGAATGTGGTGTTCTAAGATTTACACTGAAAGAACACCAGTGTTTAAAAAAAAAAGATGGGGTTCTATACTGTGGAACAGCTGGGAACATTAAAAGCACTTTACAATTTCCCCAAAATAATCTAGCCCACACTTTTCCTCCTACTCAATTTTGGTCCCAATTCACTGTCTATCTGGTAATACTTTTTACACTCACCCAGTTCCCAAACCCTCAATAGCCCTTGTAACAAATACCCATTATCAAGCAAACCAAACTGCCACTTTAGCCATTTCCAACAATTTATCTCATTCTCTATCAGGTAGTGGAAAGCATTCTTCTTCATTGAAACTCTATAATCATTGTCACTGCATTCATCAGTGTTCTTAAGTCTTTTAAAATCTGTTATTTTTTTAATGCCATAAATTGTTCTCCTGGTTTTATTCACATCATCCTCCCTTGGTTCATATAACATTTCTTGTGTTTCTCTGAAACAGTACCATTCAACTTTTCTCATACCACAGTAGCATTCCACTATGTTCACTATGCTTTGTTTAACCATTACCCAACTTAAGTCACACCCATAGTTCCCAGTTCTTTGACACCAGTACTATCATACACATATGCACTGATTTACCAATTCAATGAACTGGCCATCCAACTCTATGGCCTAGTCTAGACAATATACATTTTTCCTTCATTTAATCCTTCTTTATGAATTATAAAATGCCAAACTCTTTCAAGTAATCATGGACTTCATTAAGGAGGCCTGTAATATTCTGGGGGTTTTGATACTATCAGCACAATGTGATCCATAAAGGGGTGCATCTTTTAGGACCTCAACATCGCCACTGAACCCCTATCCCACTTGAACCCTATATATAGATATAGATATAAATATTTAAAAGTCTATACATATATATGTGTGTGTGTATATATATATATATATATATATATAGAGAGAGAGAGAGAGAGAGAGAGAGAGAGAGAGAGAGAGAGAGGCACACACACACAGAGACACACAGAGAATCTCTCATATATATATATATATATATATATATACACACATAAAATCCTATACAGAACTTCCACAAAAATAGCAAATATCTTTGGTGAGAAAGCATCTCCCTGTTTTGTGCTTTGTTTCCTAATAGTATTAGCTTAAAATAGTTACCAGTCATTACATTTATAAAGAATAACGTATGCATAAACAAATTTGTGCCAGAAGAAAACTCTAAAGGTTATATTTTGCTCTACAGAGCCTATTCTTTTTTTTTGTTAACAACAAATGCAGAAGGATATAATGTTTTCTCCACTTTGAGAAGGGTCAGTACAAAATGAGATAGCATTAAACAATTGAGTAAAGAGCAATAATTCACTACAGACATCAACTCCTTAAATAATGATTTTGGGGTGTGAAACAGACCCCTTCTAATTAATGTCCTTTCTAGACCTTTTTTAATAGTTACTACAACATTCCTTCAGTGACAGCATTACTTTAATAATGAAACAAATTTTTTAGCAAAATAATTTTTTAGTTTACAAATGCCTAAGACTTGGTTCAAAATTGTACAACTTACATTTAGTACTTATCAGTCTTTTTTGCACTTAGTAAATAAACTATACCTGTCCACTGTTGTAGAAACTTCAGTTGGCTGTTTCTCAGCAAATTTCAAGATCCAATATCCTTTCATTTTATTTACCTAAAAAGTCACTAGATGGCTTAAAAGATCCCTTAACTAAGTGCTCCATACATTATTATATGTGACAATTTACAACAGATCACCTCTCACCTGAGGTAGTCTAATGGACATCCTTGGTTCCTCTATCCCCTGACCAACTCATCTCTCAGGTAGCAGCCAAAACAAATCTCTAATGCAAAGGTCTGACCTCAATACTCTTCTGTTCAAAAAATATTCATTGGTTCCCTATTACAAAATAAAAAGTATATTACTTAATCTGTCATTTAAGGTCCTCTACAATCTAGCTCCAACCTACTCTTACAGACATATCTGACATTATTCCCCACTTTCACACATTTATTTTATGTTCCAGTAAAATAAACCATTAACTGTTCCCCAATTTTATCCTGGGATCATAATAATGCTTTAATACCTACCAAATACCTACTAAGATATAATCAGATGGCCATAATTACACATTAGAAGCCCATTATCTTCTACAAACTAAAAGATCAATCATAATACCACAAAGACCTCAGAATATCTGTGAGAATACAAATAAACTGTATTAGAACTGGAAAATCACCACAAACAAAGCTGTTACCTACAATCCCCCAGAGACCGAATATTGATCTGAAAAAAAAATGTATAAATGATATTTTAATAACTATAGTCATACTGAATACTCCAAACTATGTAGAATTAAAAAAATTTCAAAATATTGATACCTAGCAAAAGAAATAATAATTATTTACAAACAGTATGAAAACACAACATCTCTATCTACTATCTTGTCTATTACTGTATTTGCCCCAAAGATACTTTCAGTCAGCCTAACGATGAACTTCCAAAATTTTTGTTCAAATTGCAAGTTACTCTAGTCATTTGCACAATGGTTCACAGAACAATGCACAAAAAGAATAGCAAAATAGCAATGACCTTTCCTATCTGAACTTTAATGAATGAAGATGAAAATAAAAATGATTATTAATAAATAATAATAGCTGATATTTATAATTTTTTTATTTACAAAGTATTTTGCAAATATTATCTCTTTTGGTCCTCACGACACTGGAAGATTCATGCTCAACGTACATTTGGTAGCTAGGTATTGCAAATAGGTAAGCATGCTGACTTGGAAAACCTGAGTTCAAATTCTGTCCAGAAACTTACAAGCTGTGTGGCTCTAAAGTCGCTCAACATCTCTCAACATCATTTTTTCCCCATCTGTAAAATGAGGATAATAAGAATACCTACTTCACAGGATTATTGTGAAAACATATAAGTATGTATGTGCAACAGTTTGGTAACCTTAAAGCACTTTATAAAAGTTATTAAATGTACAATGTTTATATATTTGTGTATATATTCATGTATGTTATTTGGTCTAGATTTGTGATTTCACTGGTATAAGAAACCCTCAAATACCAATACAGATGAAACTATTCTCCAATTTACAATCTTGGATTTTCTTGGAGTATTGCAAGGGTAAATAATTTATCCAGGGTCATAGAGACAATTTATATTTGAGACAGGACTTGAAGCAGGTCTTCCTAAGTGAAAGTCTAGCACTCTATTCACTATATCACAAGGCTTCCCATCTTTGCAAAGAAGACTCTCTGCCCTCATCTTCTTTTCCTAATGACATCTAAGATGCCACTTACACTAAGAAGTCTTCCCTGATCTATAGCCTTCTCCCAAATGAAAACAATCTCCTCCTCCTCAAATTTTCCTACTTCACTTTACTTCTCTCCTTAGAATCAGGAAATAAAGAACACTGGACTTATGAATCCAGGAGCCCTGAATTCAAAATCTGTATCAAGTGCTTATCATTTACAAATCACTTAATCTTCCTCAGCCTCATTTCAACTAAATTCATTAACCATATATTAAGTGCCAACAAAGTCCCAGGCACTGTGCTAAGCAATAAGAATAGAAATAAGGGGAATGGAGGGTGGGGGAAGAGATAATACTTACCCTCATGGTCAGGATCTAAAGGGGAAGACAACTCACAAAAGGAAGGTGAAAGGGGGAAGGGGAGGGTGAATTGTTGCCACAGACATCTGAGTTAACTCATCTATAAAAATTGGGAAAATAGCACCTACCTCACAGGGTTGTTGTGAGGATCAGTAAGATGACACATCTAAAATTCCTTGTAAACCTTAAAGTGGTATATACATGATAGCTTTTATTATCAAGTCGTACTTTCCTCTATAAGTCAATTGTGAGTATATATATATATATATATATATATATATATATATACACACACACCCATACTCTCCAGAAGACCTTAAACCCTTTTAGAGTAGGCATTTTGTCAGTTTTGTGGGCCCTTAAAAAACATTCCTCAAATTTCAAGAGAGGAGTCAGTCAACTAGCAATTAGGGAGCACCGAGTCCAAATCCTGTCTCAGGCCCATACAATCTAAGTCACAAAATCTTTTTCAGCCTCATTTCAATTCAATTCAGTGACTTTTATTAAGCATCTACCAAGTGCTAAGCGTAAACAAAGGGGAGGAGAAAAGGTCGAACGGTCCCCGCCTCGGAAGAAGCTCAGAATCAAAAGTCACTAGAGTAAAAACTAGGACGTCCCTGCCAAGGGAGCACTATGACCATCCCACTCCACGAGCTGAGGGCCCTGCCCTGGCCGAAGAGGAGAGATCATTAGGTGTGGTGAATGAGCCTTATCAGAGGGGGATCCTGGGAGGGGTTTTGGGTGAGGAGGGATTCCGAGTGATGCTGTCCAGGCTGAGGGGTATCCCCGGAGGGCCTTCACTAAAGGGGTACCCGAAGGGCGCAGCCATAGCTAGGTAGTGTCTCTGGGGGGCCCTGGCTGAGGGGGTTACCCAGAGCCCTCCGATTGAAGGCTATTCCGGAGGGGCCCAAGCTAAAGGAGGGGGCCCTAAATGGAGATCCCGAGGAGCCACCCCCTCGCCCCACCTCCCCTTCAAGGCCACCTACGTGTTTGGACGTGAGTGCGGTGATACTACGGATAAGGCTGCCCAGCCGAGAGGAAACGGACACCCTGGGCACGCCGGAGCCTCCAGCCGCCTGATGCTGCAGAAACAGGCCCGGCAGCGCCGTCAGGGTCTTCTCCACAATATCGCTCATCGCAGCCCACTAGCTTCCTTCCTCATCCCGGAAGGCCCAGCGTGCCCAGGACCTGGCACGCACTTCCTGTTTATTTGAAGAAGAAAACTTTATCCTGGCCTTCGAAGTGAACATTAACATTTTCGCTCGTCCGCCACAGGGGGACGCTAGAATCCAGAGAAAACTCTCACTGGCTGTAAATTATAAATTTGAGAAAGTATTACCTTTCAGATCCCCATCAGGCAGCCATGCCCAGGGAGCCAGCGTGGCCTCTCACGCCTCCCGGGAAAACGTCCATAAAAACCATCCCACTTAAGCTTCCCTTTCACTCAGGAAGACCTGCTTCACTCCACTCATTCCCCCAAAGAAAAAACCCAGAATAATAACATTTAGATAGCGCTTTAAGGCTCACTTTACCTACATTATCTT